>NW_020884896.1:8511131-8872343 GCF_003945725.1 Corapipo altera | reverse complement strand
TTTCCTTCTCTTTCCCTTTCTTTCTCTCTGTCTCTTTCTGTCTCTTTCTGTCTCTTTCTGTCTCTTTCTGTCTCTTTCTGCTTTGCAGCTGAAAACACCCCTGTCTTGTTTCCCCACCCAAAGTTACTTGTTTCTCAGTTTCAGGGCTGGTTTGGTTACGTCTGAGCAGTTCTGACCAGACGTTGAAGTCACAGGACATGTTCCCCTTTACATGCAAAAAAAAAAAAAAAAGGTCTGTATTTTTAATTACATTTTTAATTATTTCTAAAACTCAGAACTCCTGAAGTCCAAGAAGTCCCCATGATTCAGGCTATGAATGGATTACAAGCAGGATCAAGGAGAAACTTTCTAAAATATGCTTGAAAGGCTTAAAACGTTCCTTTGAAATCAGCAATACTGCTTACAGGTGTAAAATTACACACATTAACCAACTTCATGTATGTTCAGGAACAAAATTTTTTAATTCTGATCACTTTTAAAGAGCCCCTAGGGGACTGTGGTCATGGGGAAATGAGCAGAGCTGGAGTAAGGACACTGCACACCAAGACCCTCTTCTGATGGAGTTACCAAAGAGGCTCCAGCCTGGCTGGCTGCTGCCACATCAGGATAGAAGCTACAAGTCCACCATAGAAAGGTGAACAAGGGCCCTTGGGAGCTAGAGAGGTCCTTGGAGAAAAAAGTGCTTGAGGCATCAAACTATCCAGACATGGGTATTTGATTTGAATAGGGAGAGGATGCAGAACATGTTTTAACTTTGCAAATGTGTACATGGCACTGAGATGTCTCCACCTGACCAGACCAGCGCCACAGGAACCTGTAGGTACCAGCCACTAATAATGGGATGAGGTGGTACAGCATCTGTTATTTAATACAAAACCTCTAACTATCTGGTGGATGTTGTAAATTAAAACTTACCTTAGGCACTGGAAGAATATATAACTACATGTGTATTGTGCTATGAAGGTTGAAGCAATTGGCTCTCTCCAATTTGCATATTTATTCAATTTAACAGTCATGGAATTAGTGGGGCTGTTCCATCCATGTTCATCCCCTGTTTTTCATTTCCTTTCAGAAAAAAATTACAGCTGTATCATGCCTTAGTAAACTTTCAACCTTGAAAAGCTGTGAAATTACAAACTTTAGGTGTGGTTTTGAAAGTGAGGATGGAATGGAATTGGTGGATCAGAACTTGCCTTGAACTCTGAGCTCTGGCCCAAACAACTGCTTGGCTAGAAATGATGCTTGGCATACAAGCAACTGGATATGAACTGGCCACACACAGATTTCATCTGGAAATTAGAAGAGGGTTGCTAACCATTAGAACAATTAAATTCTGCCTTTTCCAAGGATGGTATTGGAAATGGAAAATCTCACTGCTTTTGAGATGAAGTTTATTAAATTCATTATACAATGCATTGTCTGCAACAGCAGGGGACAGACTTGATGTCTCAGGAGGTTGATTTGAGTGCTAAGGTGCTATGTGACATTGATCACACACCCTGATATTTGAATTTCAGAGGCAGCAGCTGCTTATCCCAGCAGATGCTTTTCCTGTTTATTGTAGGGTGAGTTTTCTTCTCCTGGGCATGTGGATGAGTTTTACTTTAGTCCTGGAAAGATTATGGAGATGACAAGTACTCATCATGATTCGGGCTATAAATGGATTACAAGCAGGATATAGAAGAAACTTTCCTGCATGGAAAAGACTTCTCCCATTAGTTCTGGAGGTTTTGTTCCCTCTTTCAAAACAACTGCCAGGTGCTCCTGGAGAGTCACTGGCCTGGGCCAATTCTAGTTATAGCCAAATCTCTGCACTGCAGCTCCTGCAGATGATGCAGCAAATGGAGGTCTCTGCCCATGCTGCCTGTGGGTTCCTGCAGTGCATCCTTCTGTGGATTAGGACAAGTAACATCTAGAGCAGAGAGAACACAGGAAGTGAAACCAAAGCCCTAGTAAGCTACAACAGCATTGTATTTTTGGAGAGTGTGTCCTCAGACATACATCCGGCTCTGTTACTCTCTCTGGAGCTCAGTGTTTCTCCCTGTCTGCCAAGTCAAGGAAACCCTCTCTGTGTACATCTCTGGCTAAATATATCACAAAAAAAATTCACAAAAGAGGTAAAGCATTTCCTTTTCAGGGTCCCAATCTGGCAGAAATGCGTTGCCACTTTACATAGTACTGCAGCCTTTACACTCTCTGTAAAGCCATGTGTCTAAATCAGTGAACCTAACTGAGCTACTCATTAGAAACTTGGCCAAACCACAAACATTTGTTTCCTTGCTTTATGCCAAACTCTGAGAAAGGGGGAGGGAGTGGCATGGAGCTCATGTTAATGAGTTCTTCAATCCCCACAGAGAGATAATCGGAGCATTGCTCAGAGATTCATCAACTTTTTTTATTAGCACTTTAATGACCTACATGTTGGGATTTTTTTTTTAAGGAGTTACTTCAGCTAAGAGCTAGATAATTCCTCATGCATCTGTGATTTAGGAAGCAGCTCAGGGGACACATGCCAAATTACTTTAGCTCTAGTTAAAAAAAAAAACAAAACACCAAACAAAACCCAAAAAACAACAAAACATATACTACGAGGTTTCCTGGGTGCCTCCCTTTCCAATCAAAGGCATTATGTCCTCAGTCTGCCTCTTCTGGGTTACATGTGGGGGGGTTGGTTTCTTTTGCAATCTTTGCAGCTTCATGAGCCATGCAGCAAAGTGCCAAACACTGGTGGTACTGCATGTTCCCCACGGACAAAGAACTGTAACAGTTCCCTGACCCTGGTCACTCTGGGAGGCAGGTTCTCTCGGGAGGGATGAAAGGCATTTCCAGGGACCAGCACAGATCTTACAGAGCACTCCTGCTTCTGATGGCTCTATGAGGAACAAAGTTGCTAAATGCTGAGGGCTGGAACCTTTTCCAAGTTGCTGCAGGGTGAACCTCTAACAAGGGATTCCCTGGTGTCTGCTGAGGAGTCTGTGGCCCTGCACACCTGGTGGGAACTCATTACAACCATCTATACATAGCAGCGAGAGCCGATGGCAACAGAGAGCTCTCACAGGCTTGGTGGAGGCTGCTCAGAAATTACTCCGAGTTTGGTATTTGCAGCTTTCCTCCCATAAGGAACTGCTCATGGTGGCAGTCCATAATGGCAGCTGCTCAGGAGTCTGTTTGGTTTAAAAGGGGGAAAGCTGAGATGGCCTTTTGCTGTCACTCAGTAAGGCCATCGGATGGAAAATGCTGTACAATCTCTTCCCATGCCTCCCCCGCTCCCCAGTGGCCAGATTTCCTTCTGGTGTTCTGGAGAGAGCTGTGAGAATATATACATTAAAGACAGGGATGTAGTCAAATATTGCAGGATAACCGGGGTTATGAAAGTATTATAGAGGAATACTATTTACTTTTTCCTGAATCAAACCCCAAGTGTTTCCTGTCAGACCTCAGTACAATGGGATACAAATGTACAGTCCATTACATTCACATTTCCTCCAAACTGCTGTCTCTTTCCTTCGAACAGAGTACAGGAAAGGATGCTTTCTGCCCCCACTTGCAGCTCTCAACTGACTTTATCTCTTTCGAAAAGGGATTTGAGACATTCAGCATGCACTGTCTTCAGTAGGTTGCCTCCCTTCTAATGCCTATTGCCTTAGGATGGGAGAGGTTGTAAACATGAAGGAATTCCTTTGATATCAAAGAGATCTTCATTGGAGAAACATCAGCATGAATGAATGCAAAACGAGGTCCATGGAGAATAAAATGCTAAGCCTGGAGAAAAAAAAATAAATCAAGATTCAGAGCACTAGTCCCGGAGAATAGTAGCTTATACTATATAAGAACCCCATAGTTCTCATTTCCTCTTTATCCCTTCAGGACAGGAAAGAACATCCTGTCTTCTAATATGAACAAAATAAAAGTTATTTTTGGAAGCAAAAACTCATGTTCAGAGCACATTTTTAAAAAGACACCACTAATCTGTGATTCTGATGATGCATTTGGAGCACAGTACATCCTCTTGCATCAAGAAACCCATGTTTGTTGGCTCAGCACTGTCTACACTTGGGTAAAAGGTTTATGTTGGTTGAACAACAAGGTAGGTATTCTCTGTCAGTACATTAACTGTGACTTGAACCTAAATTGCCATCTCTGACAGGAGTGTGCTGTCAGCAGACCCATACCAGATGGGAAGCCCTGTACAACTGCCTGGGGGAGAGCAGCATGGAAGTACAGGAGTGTAAAGTCATGGGCTGGTAGATGTGAGTGTTGATTCAGTAAGTCTGAAAAAGGCTTTCTGTACCAAACCTGGACTCCAGGGTAAGCTTCCACTTTCTTCTTTGTTACACCAAGACAAATTGGACATAGGACAAAGCTAGAGTTACCCCCCACCTTCAGTGGTGAGGTATCTTTTTATGCTGTGCTTGTTGTTCTCACCCTGGACCCACAGAGGAGCATGTGGTGTAATTTGCTGGACAGATGTTTTGAAGTTTAGAGCATCAAATCAAATTCAGGGCCTTCTGGGCAAGCTGCTGCTTTTCATATTTGATGGATTGCTTGAAAAGACAGCACAGAGACAAAATCAATCTCAAACTTTTTAATATGCATAAACAATATTAATTCACTAATAATGTTTTATTTTGGATTGTGCATTGGTAACTGTCACTCCCAAAGCCTCTTAGGAAGCAACTAAGATCAAGGAATATATATGACCTCAATCTCTAACAATAAGGATAAACAAACTATAGAGGAGTTAGTAATTTACCAATTCAAGATTAGCAAACAGCTAATGTACTATAAAAAGAGTTCCACTTTCCCTTTAAAAGCCATTCATAGAGCATAAGATTTTAACTACTCTCAGTGTCAAGGGCCCCAAATACCTAAGCAGTCTCTTGGGAATGACCTCATCTGTAGTTTCTGAGTATATTCCCAGGGATGTGTAATGGTAGGAAGGGCTGGATGGAAAGCTGGGGGGGCAGAAGCTCACTGCCCCAGCACAGCAGGGCTCCCTACATTGCAGCACGGGCCAGCAGTGCCTGCGGGGAGCTCCTGGCACTCGCCTGCAGCATGCAAGTGTGTGCTCAGAGCAGTGTCCTTCTGTCACTGCAGCCATCGAGAGCACGCTTAAAAAACCCACCCAGAGATATTCCTATGAAGTCAGTGGATTGCTCACATACTTGAAGCACTCATTTCCCTGGCGGGACAAATTGTGTTCAGTGGTTTTCATATGAAAGGACGTGTGATTGCTGTTGCTGACTGTCTCCATTTGTTCTCAGACAGGAAGTGGAGAAGGGCAGTGGGACCGATGATCAGGTCTGTGCAAACAGACACTGGAAACTCAAAACAAATCAGTAACAGAGGTATGTGGATAGAGAGAAGAGAAGAGAAAAACCTTTGCTTTTCTTTGCCCAGCAAATCCTGATAATTCATCAGAATGTGTACTAACCAGCTCCAAGTCTGTCTCTCACCCTGCTGATGACTTACCCTAAATTGCAAAGTCTGTGGTTTTATCTGGGATATCTGAACTCTCTGGAACTCTGCAGAGGAAAGATAAATGAATCTACACAGCAGACTTCAATATCTCAGCCATTTTGCTATGGAAGATAAGGAAATTGTGGAGGAATAAAAGCACAAATTCCCTTTAAGAAGAGAAATGTGTAATTTTACATACCATCACTTATGTACTAGAAAATAATATACAGATCCACTATCTAATTAGAGTTCTGAATGTGTGTGTTATACGGCAGAAGAAGCAGCTCAAACTACTGTGCAGAAAACAGACCTTGGATTGTCTAAAGATAGATGGTGAAAAGCTATCAAACATCCACAGAGATCCGTAGACTTCACCAGAGTGGGAGATACATCAGTACAAATTGAGTCTCTGGCCTCCTGTAGCTCTGCAAACCATCAAAAAGGACATTAATGTCATTAGCAAAACCAACAAACGTGCCTATACTTATTACTTGTTTGTAATAAGATTTGGCTAGTGTATAATTAGTAGGCTGCAGAAGTCTTTTACGACCTTTGAGAACAGTCTCTGCCATGCCGAGGTTCACCAGAAAATTCCTGTTCTTTCCGTGTAGTTACAAATTCCCCATCAGTTTCTACCCCATCAGATGGACTGACATAAGCATATGCAATATCATATAAATGCATGTGAACTATATATGTATATATACACACCTACAAACGCATTAGTTTGGTTTGATTATTTACTCTACAAGGATAATTTTTGATGAGGAGTGCTTGTTCTCCAAGAGCCAATAACACTTCTGCCAAGCAGGACAGTGAGTTATCTTGTTTTTGTGGTACATAGGCACAGGATTACCCATTAGATGGCTTGAACACATCTCATTGTGAGTGGTTGATCAAGCCCATTCTCTGTCCTTCTGCTGGGATACTTTTTTCTCTAGGCTTGAGCATAGCTGTACTGAGTTATTTAAACATGTGTCTAACTAAGCACATGCACAGCCCAAATGAGACTGGAATGGGACAAGTCTCTGAGTAGCTGCTAAACCAAGATCCTAATTTGGATCCCAGTGTCAAAAATATTAACTGGGTGACAGCAAATGACACTGAACAAGAATGCAATTCATGCCACCACCTGTAGAAAGCTGGGGGAACTTTGGTCTTTGATTTAGGATCGTATGTTGCTGGATGGGAAAATGGCACACAAATGTTCAGCTGACACTAAAGCAGATGAGAACAGCGGTGTTGGAGTTGGCCTTCTGTCAAGCCAAACTGCAGCTACAGATCCGGCATCCTGCCTGGCTTTCAGATAGGAAACCAACTCCAGACCTCGCAGCTCTGCTCCGTTTTTCTACAACTGGGGGGCTTTTCAGAGCTGTTAAACGTATACATGAGAACCGGCTCTTTCACTTCCTTTTCCAACACCCGAGGTGTAAAGAGGCCGGCACGCAGCCAAGAAATGGGGCTGAGAATCATCTGGGGGTTTCTGAGCATCTGACTGATAGATACCCTTACTTGTATCGAGCACTCCAGGTGCTGGGGCTGGCAGCTGCTGCTGGGGGCCAGCTCTCAGGTTCCTTTAGAGTGTTCTCTGTGCTATGCTCTGAAGCTGAGCTCAGTGATATGAGTGCTTTGGGAAGCTGGCGTGGAGGGACCTGTTCTGTGATACATGCTCTGTCACTTGCACCGGTACTCTGCCAGCCACACTTTGGGAAAGCTGCTCCTGGCTTGTAAGATGTGTATGTTTCCTCTCTGCCTTGCAAGTGTGTGCTTGGGACAGCAATGTTCTGGGACTGTGGGAGGGGTTTCTCCCATCTAATGGATGAACAGTACGGTCCCTTCACTTGTGATATTGTTATCAACGATTCAAAATGAGATAGCAAAAATACTTTCCATGCTGTGTAACTAGCTTCCCAGCAGAGATCCAGCTGCAGATATGATAGTCACACTCTTGTGCTTTCAAGGGTTATCAGTGTGGTTTTGGACACTAATGGAAAGACAGCACTGAGTGATAAAACCCCTCAAAACAACAGCTATAATAAAATGGGACTGTAGTTCTGTTGCTGCTATGAACTTGGTGTATGAACATGAGCAGGTCTTCAGGAGAAAACATCAAATTTCTATCCCCACATATGACAGTCCAACTTTTCAGATGTCATGACAGATGGTCTTTCAAATCCCTTTGCAGCAGGTGTGGCCATAATTCATAACCTGTCTTCCACCTGTGTGTTCATTTTCCCAACCCTTGACTGAAGTGTCCTGAGTCACTGACTCCTCTAATTTGATCCAACACTTTGTGCTTCTGTTCCAAAGCCTGTTAGCAGGCAGGCAACAGCAGCCAGCTTTACTCACGGAGTCCTTCTGGTTTGTGGGGAACTTTCATTTCTCTCAAAGTCAGACTGATGATTCAAGACTAATGAACTGCTGTGAATACTCTGCTTTATCAGAGGAAATAGTTGGAGGCTGAAGTCTTGGTCCCTAACAAGTCTTTGCGAAGATATTAACATGTCTTGCCAAGACATAGTAATTCGCTCGCAGCCAATGTAACATTCCTCAGAGGCCATAAGGCAAGACTCGAAAAAAAGATCACGTGGCCGGGTCCAAGCTGAATTAGCTACTCCAGAGAAACACCCCGAGCATGTGACTTCTTTGCAGACAGATCTCAGGTAACAAATCCCACCAGATTTTGGTGAATCCGTTCATCTATTCTCAAGATGTTTCATGCAAGAAAGAGAAGAATACATTTTCAAAAAAAGAAATGAAAAACTGTCCATACAATGCAGTAGTCACAGGAAAAGAAGTAACCTTAATGACTGGGGTTAAAAAAAAGGAATTGTGGAAGAGGACATTGCACAGCTATGCTTACATTTTGTTTGCTTGCTCTCCTGTGAGAAAAGTCTCAGGAGAAATAAAACAGAAAAATGCTACACATATTCCCTGTAACTGATTATGCAAAATACTGTCCTTCGGGGAGCTGCCTACAGTAGGTTAAACCCGACTTTCAGAAGATGAACAGCAGGTATTCAATTATGGCACTTGAGATCTGTGGGGTGGGGATTATGAGAAGATAGTGTAAGTCAGATGGCTCTTTGGAGACATGCTTTTTATTCAATGACAGGACAAGCCCTCACACTGGTACTCTCACAGGCACTCAAAGTATGTACAGCAAAGGGCAACACAAAGATCCCCAAACAAGCTTCAGCAACAGTGGAGCATGGTTTGGTCTGGGGGAGGATCAGTGCCTTGGATCCTGGGTGTTACCATCCCTGTGCCTCTGCTCAAATGCCATGCAGCTAATCAGTTGTGGGAATAGCCTTGGTGCCTTATAGTTGGGTTACCTCTGTGCCACATGCTATTGCTGGGCTATTTCTCCAGCCTGAAGGGTAGTGGTGATTTTATCAGCAGCTTCAGTGAAAACAGGCCAGCAGGCAGTGCTTTGCATCTCCTACGCTAAAAATCGTTACTTGGTTCACCACTCATTGTTCTGACAGTTGTCTCATTTATTCACTTTTTACATCAAAATCCATTCCTCTAAAGCTTATATTCAGCCTTAAGCTTCAGCATGTGTTAATAGTATTAATCATTCTGGAAATAGCTCTGTCTGCTCTGCTATCAGTAGCTATCTTGAAGACACATTGTCCCAGCTCCACATTGCTTCCTGCTCCCTGGGGGTGACTCTTGAGCAAATAAATAGGTGCACAGAAGGGGAGAGGGGTAGGAGGCAGAAGGAAGCAGAGGGGGATGCCCTTGGGCTGTGCATCCATATTTTAGAGGCTGTGCCAAGGTGCATTTATCTGCAGTGTGATTCAGCCACGGTTCTTTCTGGGGGGGATCTGACCTTCCCCTATGCATCCCATCTGTCCCGAAGGAGGCATAACACAACATGTTCGGGGTGGTAAACATCATCTAGGAACCTAGAAGCCTTCCAAGAAGGATCCTACTGTCACAGGCATCAGGGGCAGATGGGACCTGCAGATAGGAGAGCCGGGTCTTGGAAATGCTCTGGGATCCTGCAGTTCAAATAAGTGTTGATGTTGCTGAGTGACCTGCCCATATGGTTTTGCCTTTTTACTTGCCTGACTTCTATGTATGCATCTCTTCAGAAAAATGAAGGGTATTCCGAAGGACTTTGAAACCTTCTCCTGGATATATTAAGAAATAACACCATATGTGGAATCACCGGCAGAGAAATTCAACTAAGACTAAAAATAGAGGGTTTTTTTTACTTTCTTATTCAAAAAAAATGCTAATGTCCAGTTCTAGGATCCTCACATTTCTTTATCTAATGGACAGTCTACAAATAAAAGCATCCTCTGGGGGAATGTCATGTTCTTTTCACAATTGCCTGAACTCTTTTTTCCCTTCTTTCTGATTCTATAACATCTCACAGCTGACTATGGCAATTGTGGAAAAATACCAGTAACAGTAGTAGGGGTACAAGTAACACATTGCTACCTTCTTTGAATATAACTTAGCAGCTGAAAAACAAATGATGGTTACAAGAATATGACCAGTCCCCTGCCTGCTTCCTGGACCATGGCTTAAGAACTTCAAAATAGTAAAAAAGTATTTCACAGTTAATCAAAAACCTTACATTTATCAAAGTCAATAGAGGTGGCTCTGCCCATGATTGCACACAAAAAACATTCCAGCACAACTGGTAAATCCCTTCCCATGTCTAAGTTTCCCATATTTGAATAGTACAAAGTACTCACAGACCTGATTTTCCATGATCCACAGCAGGTGCCAGAAGAACGAATTTCCGCATAGGGCATTTGGTCAGGTATAGTACTGTTGTACTGTAAGTTGCACATGATGAAACAGTTATTGAATAGAAAAACATGAGGTCACCTTTTGCTATTGATAATCCATGAAAATGTAAAATACATGGGACATAAGCAGGAGTGAATCAGAACACTGCCATGATAATTGTTTAAGAAACATTATGCTTTTATTCACAAATCAATAGAGAAGTCAACAAGTTCATCTGAGATCACTGTGTATGTATTTGAGGCACTTCTGTAGTACTTGCATTTTAGAACACTAGTATCCCATAGCACATGTCAAAATATTGTACTGATAGTTGAAATTAACTTAATTACGTGACTTCTTTGGCACTGATAATTTATTTTGACTCTGTGGTCCTTGGAGTAATACTCTTCCTTCAATTCAGAGTATAGTGTCAGCATTAACAGTGAATCACAGACAAGAGAGAATAATCAACTTGCAGCCTCATCTCTTTTCTAGCTAACATTTTGCCATGAAGCACATTTAAAAAGGCTGGAAATGAACATAAAACTGAAAGTTAACTTAGCTACTTCATGGTTTTCACTACAGCAGCAACAATATCCGTGCCACTGAACAAATTTACTGAGGAAATGATTTTTGCTGTCAACACCATTGGGAAAAAGCCAAAGTCCCTGTTCAATTGACAGCAGTACTGTCCAAGTTAAACAAATTTTAAAAATGAGGATTTTGTGATTCTTTTTTACTCCCTCCAAAAATGTGGTGCATTTCTTGCATCACAGGCTACGACTTCCTGTTCAACTATATGGCTTTTTAACCAAATGCTTTCCTTTACCTGTTACTTGACATTAACCCACCACTCCTCCTCTGGATCCTCTCCTCCCTCTCTGTGCTCCCCTTTCCCTTCTGCTCTTTAAGTTAACATCACTTTCACAAGTTCCCTTTTAATCAGCCCATGCCTGCTGGCACGAGCTGTCAGCAGTATTCATTTCTCTAGGCTCTAGCCTTGTGTTGCATTGCCTTGGCAACAAGATTTAGCAGCAAGGCAACAGCCTTGAACTTGTCAGAGTCTGTTGCAACGCGCCGAGCATGTATTACTCTCCAGCACCTCAGGTTGCTATAACAACTACTAACAATAAAACTCATCTCCTGGCTTTAAATACAGGAACTTCTACAGTCTGTTTCCTGGCAGGACTGCAGCAATATTATGTGATTCCTGGCTGTGCTTGTTTTGCCTTCTTCTTCCTTTTTGCACATGATAGCAGCCTCCAGGAGCAAGGCGCTGAGGCATGGGAAGGAGCTCGGCAATGGGAAGCACAGCCCCTGACAGTGAGCATGGGCACTGCTGGTGCAGGGCTGGAGGAACAAAAGGCCAAGTGACCTCAGGGACAATGCAAGGCACAGAGCCCCAGCAGCAAACTCCAAATGCTCCAGACCACAGGCTGTACCCAGTGACACTCAGCACCTGGTTGCACCAGGCCTTTGGCCGTAGCATTTTGATTTTTCCCCCATTCCTTCAAAATACATCCTGAGTGGCTGGTAACAGCATCCTGGGGAGGACACTGCAGCCATCAGAGAGGCATTTTTGGTATCTATTAGCACAAAGTACTTCCTCCCACCCTTGCAAATATTCAGCTGGCAATACTGATGAGAATAAAGGAGCAGTGCTAGTGTGGAAAGACAGGCAAGGGACCAATGACTGTCGTAGAATTGTGTCTCTCAAGTTGGAAGGGACCCATAAGGATCACTGAGTCTAATTCCCTGCTCCTCACAGAATTACCTACAACTAAACCATATGACTGAGAACATCCTCCAAATGCTCTTTGACTCTGGCAGGCTTGATGTCATGACCAGTTCCCTGGGAAGCCTGTTCTAGAGATCAACCACTATCTCAATGAAGAGCCTTTTCCTAATGTCCAGTCTGAACTTCCCCTGACACAGCTTCATTCCATATTCTTGTGTCCTGTTGCCGGTCACCAGAGAGATCAGGACCTGCCTTTCTCCTGCCTGCTGTGAAGAAGCTGTAGACTGCAGGCTGTCATGACACAGATGTCACAAATTAGGTCTGAATCACTAGTGTTAAGTATTTAAAAAACGTTTTAGCAGAGACAAGACTTTTAGTGCCAGAGGAGCCCTTTATGATCTACATTTTCAGTTAATGAAAATGCAGAGTGAGGATGCAAACTGAGCCAGCATAAAATCAGGAACCATGGAAATTTCTCAGCAGCTCACCCAGTGCCCTGTCACACCTCCTTCCTGTACCTTCATTCATGAGGACAGTGCAAAGCATTCATCCTTTTCCTGTATGTCACATCCATGAGTATCTCGCGCAGACTTAACATCATTCTCACTTTTCCATACCACGTGTCATATTTCTTCAAAGAGACAGAACTCATAACCTGCGACTCAAACAATGGGAAAGCTTGTACAAGAATAGCTCAGGATATAGATCATGTCAAGTGTGCTGAGGGATGCAAACAGGAACAGAAAAGGAGCAGCAGATCTTTCCTCCTGTATGAGTGAAGCCCAGATTCTGCAGCCAGGAAGTACTGCCTGTGATACAGTGATTGGTGGGATGTGGGAGGAGGCTGAGCTGTGTCTGAGCAAAGGTCTGTTTGTTCAAATAGATTTTACAATGTAGAAATGGTGCTTTTCATTTTCCGCAGCACTTGCCAGCCAAAGGACAGTGGCTGCATGTAGCAGGAGAGGCTGGAAGTCTGATCACGCTGTTTTCTACCGACTGCCATCCTGCAGGGCCAGAGGCTGTGATCCCTCAGGGACCCCAAGCACAGGGCACTGCCTGGACCCACAGGGCTTTTAGAAATTACCCCAAACAGGACCCATGTGGGCAATGCTGCTGACAATAAAAGAATCAGTGCAGGGCAGAAAAGTTGAAGGCAAGGAGCATCCCTGGATATGCACAATCTTTCTACAATAATCCTTTTCTTTACCTCACTTGTTTTTTTGGGCTCATGCTTTCTGCTGTATAGAGTTTTGAGCAAACATTCCCTGTACTGAGTTGCTAAGAAGTTGCTAAACTTCTCTGAAGCTTCTCATATTTCATGTTTTATTTGGGGGGAGTTTTTCTCATACTTAATCTAGAGTTTTGGCTTAACAGATAAAAACAACTGATCAAACATAATGAGCCTTTGTTTTAAGGAAAACAGCTCATTTGAAAAGACCAGAGTTCAGTTCTGTAGTTAGATCTAAAGACACTAGTGTCCAAAGACCTGAAATATCATAGATGACGTCTCAGATAGTCCCAAACCTCTCTTAGATATGGGCTATGGATCACCATCCCTTGGGCATGGGAGTAAAAAAATGTGGCCAGGCACCAAACTAAAGCACCCAAGTGCTTTGCATGTCACACCGAGGTTGGTGTAACATGCAGGACATGTGCCAGTGCCCAGGCTTGTGCCCAAATGCTGATTGCAGCCTGGGAATGCAGCACAGCAAATGCAGGTTTGCTCCCATTAGGCCAGTTACAAGGACCTGGGCTACATTTTTAAGGTTTAAAGTTTCTACATTGGGCACACGTAGAATGTTTAATCCCAACTTTTCTGCTTTGTCCTGTTATCTGAGACAGAGAGTAACCCAATACTTCGTGTGTGGACTCCTGCACTCCCTGGAATAAACATCTGTTTCTTGTACTGTGATTCATTTAATATATTACACAGCTTGGGACACGAAATTATTTCAACACGATCCGGCTCAAGGGATTTTTCATCAGGTGAGTGGGCCTCACTTACAAAGGCAGTGACTTCGGGTGGGAGCTGGGGCTTGTAAAATGTGGCCATATATAAATACACATACAAATAAATGTCCACTACACTGAAAATGTTAATTAGAAACAAAATCCATGTCTGATCCCTCACTGGCAATGCCAGAGACTTGAGTGAGCACTGAGAGAAGTGCCACTAACCCAGGCTCTGGCAGGAACTTGCAGGAGGGCTCCCATTTGCCTCCCAAGCAGACAGCAAGAGGAGTGGGACCTATCAGACACCTGGCTCCATTAGTTTTATTGCTGGAGCAGATAAGGAAACATTGTGTAATAGAAATACTTCCCAGGTGTCAGGCCAAAACACAGACAGGTCATTGCACCTTGTTAATGTTTGTGCTAGTGAAGACTTTGAGGAAGAATGGTATTGTAGGAACTGAATAAAAGTCTCTGTTGTGCAATAAGCATGATTTTGATATTTAAATATGGACTATACCCATAAATGTACGCAATTCATCAGCATATACTTCCTTACCTGCATGGAGTTTTATGCAGGCTGAAGAAATGATCTCCTAAAGCACTTAACACCAGTGCTGTACCAGTGACCACTATTGTTTGTTTTGCATACATTAGATCTAGCTTTTTCCATCTCTTTCTATCTAGAACAGGCAAGGGAAAACTAAAGAATCCTGGAAATCACCACAGGTCTCACATTTTACTTGCAAACAGGCAAGTACAGGTGAGCGGGGATCTGTGAGCATTGTTTGGTGTTGAAATGGAGCCAGGCAGAAAATGCAGCAAACATTTCATTTTCATCCCTGTTGTTAAAGGTTTGCAGGCAAAGTCCAAACATCTGGTATTTAACTGAAAAGAGCAGACGTGGAAGTACTCAGATATCTACCTGGCCTGCTGCTGCCTCCCTTTCCTTTCCAAATGCAGCTGCCGGGAACCACCCAACCACGATCAAACTTCCAGTGCTGGCTGCATAAATTGTCCTCCCAAGAAAAACGAAGATAAGATCTCTAGATAGGCTTGTTTCTTCTCTCCCTGCTATCTTTTCCCCCAAACACACCATTTGTTGTTGCAGTTTCCAGTTTCACTGTTTCCAAACACACAAAATTTATTTTAAACGTGATCCAAGAGGACTCGTGCCACATGTTTGAAACTTTCATTTAACTCAGAGCTGAGAGCTGAAAACACAAACAATATTGTGCTGTTCTCAGGCCCTTCCTTGTCTTGGCACATTACAGCACTGATGATATATACCACCAAAACACCGGCATTAATTGTTGTTAGGTAATTTTCTAGGGTGGAATAGGAAGAAAACTGGACTTACAATACTTGCTCTCCCCTGCATGGACACAGGTGTGCCTCTGGGCGGGGAGGATGTGACCCTGCCCAGGCAGCACAGAGACATGAATGCAGCCAAACTCACTGAGGGTCTTTGTGAGTAAAACAACCTGCATGTGGCTGTTTGCAGGACAGCCCCTGGAAACACAAACACAAAGTGGGTGGGTTATTGTTCCAGCAATCCCAGTGCTGTTACACGGATGGGAGAGGCTGTTTGGCCATGCATGCAACCTTGTAAAAGTGTGTTTTGTACCTGTGTTGACAGAGAGGAAGTGATCCCTGGTCTTCACCTCCAACCCCTTATGTATCTCCTAATACATTTCCCAGCTTGGAAGCAATGCTGAGACTGTGGGACTGTGGGACCATGGAAAGGTACGGTCCAGCAGTGCTGGTGGCACTGGTCTCTGTGTCAGGAAAGCAGGGCTGAGAGCATCCTTTCACCTGTCCGGTGACCAGGAGATGTCACAAGCCACTGGCAGATACCACTGGCATCCCCTGTCTTCATCAACAGCTGTGTAGATGCTCAGCCCCCCGCTACAAATCCCCATTTCCTACTGCTGTTTTACACATCCTGCATCACTCTGAGGAGAAAAAAAATCCATTCTAGTCGCAGACCAACACCATGATCTCACCAAGGTGCCAAACAGCTTCTGCCATGAAAAGCCTGTGGGCTTGCTTAAGGTGGGCAGGGATCATTTTGGGAGATTACATTGCAAAGCAGGAGTCAAAATTTCACAGGTGTCCAATAGGAGAAGGTAAAGGAAATGAAAGTTACAACTGCAATAAAGGTATCATGGGTATAGGAGGGTTGATAAGATAAGGCAAGTTCTTTCATGGCTTATTTCCTGGCCTTGATCACTTGATACAGATCAAGATTACAACAGAGTAAATGGCTCTGTCATTTGGTGAGGTTGGTGTCAGGGAATTTTGGTTGCTACTCCTCAGGTCTTTCTCCCTTACCCCTTTCTTTTGTAATCTGATGCAAACACAGCATTATAAAAACATAAAAGATAGCCCAATTAGGACAGTTTAATTCAAACCAAGGTGTATTGAAGTGCTTCCATAAAAGATCTTTGCAGAACTTGCACCATTTTAATTGAGATCAAACAACCACTTAGAAAGGACAGTTCCATCTCTTTAAACATTTCAGAACATATTTCATAGACAGCATTGCCTGATAAATTAATTATTAAAGATTTTACATTATCTACAACAGCAAGTTCATTAGGACCACTTCAAAGCTTCCCAGAGACCCAAAATGCCCAGGAAACAAGCATCAAACATTTTGGCTTAACCGGAAAGCTCACTTTGCTTTCCCTTATTTAACTTACTAGTCATGTATTATTCAAATGAAATAAATAGTGCTGCCGCCCGTGCTTATCTGGGCAAAGCCTTTAGCAGCAATTCACTGGCTCATTCAGCCTGGGTATCCATCAGCCATGGGCCATATCTCAGCACCAGCCCCCCATGCAATCCAGAACTCCCTCAGGGCTCGTCCATGGGCCTAACACTGGTCCTGCTGGCTCAGGCCACCAGTGGTACTGGGATGCTTGCAAGTGTTTAGACCCAGGTCTCTGCAGACAGACAGGACAGCAGCCCACATGGCACAGTCACGGTTCCACCTGTAAAATGGCTGTTTACTGCAGAGGACTTGTCACAAGCACAGTCAGAAGGTGTCTGCAAAATGCTTTTTGATCTGACTACATCTTTTCTTATGAGATCATTACTCTCCTGGAATGAGGTTCCTATGCAGAATACCCGTCAGTTTGTCATTATTAATTCTACTAGGAAGGAAAGCAATTTAGTCTAAATTTTAGTGCTCAATGAGTCAGAACCAGTTAGAAGTCACCTCTGGGTACAAAAGCCTTCACAATGTGGCTCTGCAATACCAGGCGCTCAGTAGCAACTAAGAAGCTCTTGTAGACATCAATATTTTCCCTTCTGTTTTCTGCTTCCTTTAGCACATTTTTAGAAGACAGGAATGCAGACTTTTTTTACCTTTATTAAATAAAGATCTTGATCAGGAAGACAAAATGGGGACACATTTTGGTCACCACACAATGGAGTAAGGTGTTTTTGAGTGGTGGCTTAATTCATTTTAAATTACAAAGAGACATCAATATCACATTGATAGTCTGTCCACAGTGATGCTTGTTACTTCTGCCCTGAGCTGGGTCCAAAGTAGTGAAAGTTAATCAAATTCAATGTCCCTGTTTTGCTCTCCTCTTGTGCTGGGGTTGTAGGGTAACTAAAGGAGGCAGGACAGAGCTGCTCTCATGCTGTAGTTCTCCTTGGACTGGCTGCAGACAGGCAGAATGGTATCTCCAGACCTGGAGGAATTGAGGCAAGTTCTGAGAAGATGCTGAGCTTTCCCCTGCCCTGTCCTCCCTCTGGTACTCTGGGCTTTGCCAGCAGCTTGATTATTTCATGCTGTGCACACTCCCCAGGTCACACTCCCACACAGGAGAAGTATTTTCTTTCCTCCCTGTGTTTGATTGCCACTGCTCCCACGGTCCGTTAGCTAGCTCAAACTGATATAATAATGATTCACCAGCAAAAAACAATCAAACAATTTCACTGGCACAGGCATTAAGACTACCTTGTGTTTAACTACTGTCCTAAATTCAACCAAACTGAAAGCACTGTAGATCAGGAAGGGAAGAGGCAAGACACCCTTAGCTCTGCCCCTGGGAATCAAGCATGGAGAACAATGCCAAGGGGACAATGCCAAGGGGAGACCAGAGTCTTCTGTTCCCGTGGGTACAACATGCCCAAAACAAAAAGAACAGGAGAGGAAAAGGCATCCCCACTTGGAGAGCTGGAAAGGCATGTGACAAACATTTGAAAGTGTTTCAGACTGATCCTTCCCCCTTCCCTGGGCTGGTTCAGCTCTGGCAGGTGCAAGTCTCCACAACCCTCTATTAAGAGCCACAACCAAATGCAAAATCTAACCCCAAATTATTATTATTATTATTATTGTGAGTCAGAGAAGGCTGAAAGGACCACTTCACAACCCTGATTGGATTCAGCTGCAGAGTTCGCCATTGGCAAATTATCTCTGTGATCATCGTGACAACGTTGCAGGGCTTTTAAAATGTCCTGACACGTGCTTTAGTATAAGCATCGCTGGATTCTGGCTGGTTTCCAAGAAATGAATCTCCTCAGCAAATATTCTGCAGGGTGAGCATAATGTGGTCTGTAACACAAATGAAAAACACGGCTGTAGTTTACCCTGAGGGGGACACTGATGTGATGATCTAAATGGGCCTTTCTGGGCCAGATTGCCAGGATTGCAGGAATCCCTTGTGGGCAAGGCTGGAATATAGGGTGAGAATAATTGGGAAACAGCAATTAGCTTCACCCAAGGAGGTTAACGAGAAAAGAAAATTTCCTGCTATATCAGTTGTGGTCACCAGCCTCCCTCTCCTCTCTCTGCCATCCCTCCTCAGGGACAGTCTGCAACCCCAGCCCCATCCAACAACCCTTCCCAATGCTGGGATGCTGGTTGCAGGACAGACCTTTTATTCTCTTCTGTTGGATTACAAGTTTTGCTGTGCTGTGTTATGCTCTAAATTTTATTGCAGAGATCTATGAGACAGAGATCTGCAAAGTGGAGAGAGCCACAGTTGCTCGCTGGGACTGGCTGCAGGGGAGCTGGAATTGCTGAGCCTGGAGAATGGTCAGAGAGAAGAAGGAGCCAGACCCTTTCCAGATGTGCACAGTAAAAGGTCAAGGGGCAAGATGCAATGAGGAAAATCTGTTTGGATATCAGGAACAAACCTTTTTTGCTCCATGGTGGTCAGTGGTAGCATGAGGTGCCAAGGAAGGCTGTGCTTATCTGTTCTTGGACATCCTCAAAACCCAGCAAGACCTGCTCTAGCTTTGAAGATGGCCTTGCTTTTAGGAGGAGGGTTGGACTAGAGACATCCAAAAGCCTCTTTCCGCTGAATTATTCTACATTTATCTCATCCTGGTTTTGCTTTATGCTTCTCCTGGAAATACATGAATAGTTGGGGAGACACAGCCTGGCTCATGTTTGCTCACTAGATGCAGCAGCAAATGTTTGGCAGTCTGCAGGTAAAGCTCTGCAGGCTACAGCATTGGTGTGGACTGAGGGAGAGGAGGAGGAAGGGCAGAGTAGCTGCTGGCTGCACTTTTTCTCCTAGAAAAATGCAAACAGACTGAGGCCCAGGAACTGTTTTCATGAGCTGGTCATGTACCCACACAGTCTTTCCCTACCAGTGGGATGTTGGGTGTAGCCCCCAGCCTGTGCATCTTCAAGGGCCCAGTACTGGGCCCATGCAGCCAATTGAGCACCTTCTCCTCTACTGAGGCCCCAGGATTTGTGAGAGGCCCTGAACTAAGATGGGTCCCACTGAGCAGATTTTCCTCCTCTATTCACCCTTTGCAGAGCCACAGTTAACAGGGGTGCAGTGCTGAACCCCATGGGAAAGGGGTGGCTGCAGCACTGTCACAATGCTGGGGCCAGAGGGTCCCCAGGGTACACACTGCTGCAAGCAAACCTCTCTTGCCTGGACACAGTTACAAAGCACTTTTTTTATTTTGTTGTAGCCTTTCCTGGTGCTGATCTTCTGGTGTCTCCATTTCTGTAACAGCCTCGTGTTTCTCAGCCCACCTCTAAAAATCTGCCGGAGCAGAGCAGGGCAGTGGAAGGTATTTTCATTAGGGACACACATGGATAATGGCCAGATTTTCATAGAATCGTAGAATGGTTTGGGTTGGAAGGGACCTTAAAGATCATCTAGTCTCAACCATGGGCAGGGATACCTTCCACTAGACCAGGTTGCTCAAAGCCCCATCCAGCCTGGCTTTCAACACTTCCAGGGATGTGGCATCCACAGCTGCTCTGGGCAACTCGTTCCAGTGCCTCACCACCCCCACAGCACTGAATTTCTTCCTAATACCTAATCTCAACCTGTCCATCAGTTTGGTGCTGGGGTGGCAAGTCTGTGAATCCCCAGCCCCTTCTCCACCCGCCTCGGGCAGCTCCCAAATCCCAGCGGCCCGAGGCCTGCGGGGCGTGGAGGGCGCGGAGCCGGGTGCGCTCGCTGAGCGGCTACAGACACTCGCAGCCCCTAAACACGTATTTTTGGAAGTTCAAGAGCGAGGAGGGTCGCGGAGGCGAGAGGTGTGGGACAGGGGCTCCGCTCCGGTCCCTCCCGGGGAGGGGTTCGGCGGGGCTGCAGTGCACTGGGGCTGCCCCGGCCCCCGCGGGCTCAGTCGGGCGGCCACGCCGGGCAGTGCGGCTGCGGCGGCACCGTTGCGCGGTGCCCATCCCGATCCCGGTCCCGATCCTGATCCCGATTCTGATTCCGATTCCGATCCCGCTCCCGATCCCGCTCCCGATCCCCGTCCCGATCCCCGTCCCGATCCCGATCCCGGTCCCGCCCCGTGACGCCAGCCGTGATGCCACAGGGGGAGGCCCGGCCGGCCCACGTGGCGCTGACGCGGCGGAGGCGGGCGGGCCGGCGGCAGGTGAGGAGCGGCGGGCGGGGGCGGCCCCGGGCGGGAGCCCCGGGCTGGTGGCACAGAGCGGCTCGTGTGGCCGGGGCCCGGCCGCGGGGGTCAGCACGGCCTGGGCACAGCTTGCCCCTCCGACCAGTCCCTGGCCGGGTGTCCAGGCCCAGGCCCTGTCAGGGCATCCAGCACTGACAGCCAGGCCCAGGCGGGGTGTCCGGGCCCAGCGGCCCTGTCACTCCTGAGTGGGGCTGGGGGAGGCTTTTGGCTCAGGGGGCAGGAGCATCTCTCCTATGAACAGAGACTGCAGGAGCTGGGCCTGTTCAGTCTAGAGAAGACTGAGAGGGGATCTCATTAATGCATGTAAATATGTCAAAGGTGGGTACCAAAAGGATGGTGCCAGACTTTTTGGAGGTGCCTAGCGACAAGACAAGAAGTATGACCATAAACTAAAACACAAGAAGTTCCACCTCAACACAGGGAAGAACTTCTTTATGTTGAGGGTGGCAGAGCACTGGGACAGGTTGCCCAGGGAGGGTGTGGAGTCTTCTTCTTTGGAGTCATTCCTGAACTCTGGACATGTTCCTGTGTCACATGCTCTAGGTGACCCTGCCTTGGCACGGAGGTTGGACTAGATCATCTCTAGAGGTCCCTTCCAACCCTGACAATTCTGTAATTCTGTTTGGTGAGTGAGCAGGCAGATATGAGGGAGAGACAAGCAATGGGGCTTGTGCCTCCATATATAGCTCTGAGTGCTTGGGCTGCCCTGCGTGCAGCCAGCCCAGGCCTGAGAGGCCTGGCTTTGGGGTGGTGCTACTGAATCCTCACTATGCAAGCTTATGTGCTTATTTTGAACAAGGTTATACATAAAAGGGAAAGCGAAGAGGAAATTGTCACAAGGACGAGCATATATGAAGAAAACGGGGCATAAACGCTCAGGGTGATCTAACACGGGCACAAGCAGACCCAGCTGTAGCCAGACCTCCTGGCCTTGCCTCCTGTCCCTGCCATGGCACTGACACACACCTTGACAAATTGGGCCTGATATCCCCCAGCCCTCGCTGGCAGCCCATCGCTGTCCATGCATGTGGGAGGCAGGAGGGGGTGTCTGGTTCCTCTGGCAGCATTTTCACGATTGCTCTTTGTCCTGTGTGTCTGATGGAGTTGCTGCCCAGACAGGATCTGCTCTGAGCTCTTGC
The DNA here is from genome assembly GCF_003945725.1 of Corapipo altera. Lineage (NCBI taxonomy): Eukaryota > Metazoa > Chordata > Aves > Passeriformes > Pipridae > Corapipo > Corapipo altera. The sequence goes on along the minus strand of NW_020884896.1, from coordinate 8,850,395 downwards.
ACAACTGCCTCCTGCAGTCTGAGTGAGTTGTAGATAATATATATCTAGACAGTGACAGATTTTGGGATCCAGCTCTGACTGTCATCATGCAGTGGTACTTTCCATGTTACTCCTGCTCTGCCTTGGTTTCCCCATGGGAAATGGGGAACAAATTGGCATAAACCAGCACACACTTGCAAGATCTAATCATAAGTCTTGACAATCAAATGCCTGGCCCTTGACGTTCCCTGTTGCCTCATGGTTCACCCTCAGTGCATCTCTAATCATGCCAGTAAACGTAGTGTTAATGCATTTTCAGCTCATTGCTAGGGGATGAGAATGTTTTATTGGGGGGCAAAGTTTGTTAGCCATTTCAGTTTTGCCCTTTGCTTTCTCAGGTACAGTGGACCTTATGAAGGCCAAGCAAAGAGCTGGATGGTATTTTGTGTGAGCAGAGGTGAGCAGCATCCAGATGTGGGGAACTACAGAGACAGGTAACAAGGGAGCCTGATACCTTTGAAAAAGTTAGGACACGGAAGGGGACTGGTCCTTGAATTGTTAGATCCTCTACCTTAATTCCAGCCATGTTTGATTTTGATCACTGGCATGAGTAAATAATGATTGAGAAGCTGTTTTAACTTTATAGAGGCTTATAATTATGGCCAAGGGAGGAAAAGTCACCTGTTAAAAGTTATATGAGGACCAGAATAAAGGGCTACCAAAGATCTGTGAGAAAATAGCTTCTCTTTCTCTGGAAACTGAAGACAATTTTTATTGTAAAGTTTGTGGAGGATTTTTTGAAAGAGTTTTCTTATACTGTGGGGATTATCTAAAATAAATGTCCTTCTCAATATGAGTTTCGTTGCTAATCTAGCTTAGTTTTGTTTTTAATATTGTAAGCAAATCTTTCAACAGGGAGAATACTTTTTAAATTATTTTTTTTGTCCTTGAGAGAATCTCTTGCTTACTAAGAAAACCATGGCTTTTCAGCAAGGAGCTTTATTAAAAGGCAAAGCCTTGTCATGCCTTGCCTGTTTATATGAGACTTTTAGATTCCTAGAGACAAAGCACAGGCCAAGAATGGAAGCTGTGTCCTTATGAGTTTGTAGAAAGAGATTCTTTTCTGCTGGCTAGTCGCTATGTTGTTGCTCTCTCTCCTTTGTGTTTTACTCTATCAGAACATAAATCAGCAGTAACGTTATAGAATGTTACAGCAGCTCATTGCAGAGGACAGACAGAAACAATCACAGTATTATAAAGTTCCGTGTAGCTTGCAAACACTGTATAAAAATATGAAAATTGTCCTGGAAGTAAATCTGAGGTGTAATCTAATCCCAGCAAAGGGACAAGATAATACCAATTTGAGGATTCAGTGCCTTTTGACCTTAATTTGCTTCATGTGGTCTGGGTTTTGAAACACAGTGTACCTGTGTGGGCAAAGTCAGTCACACACAAGTCTCGTGTGCTCTAAACTTCCTGTGATGAGACGTGTGAATGGTGGGCTTGGATTGAGATTTTTATACCTGAATGCATCAGATCTTGGTTCAGTTCTTGACTTGGTCACAGCTCTGCTGTGTGATCTTGGTCAAATCGTGTCTTCTTATGGCTTGTGAAGGGGAGGCAGCTCTTCTACCTTCCCAGTTAGATGGCAAACATCACAGGGCAAGGATGTACCTTATTGTGTTCTGGCATAAGACCATAATGTCACTTGGGACTCCTGGTAGTTAGGGAGATGTAAATAGAGTAAGTGCCTGGATAAGCAAAAAATGTTTTAGACTTGCATGCTATTTGCTTCTCCCATCAAGATCTGTTTGTAGACATGGCTGTGAAATGAGCTGTGAAATTAACTGGTCAGAATAAAATACTGCGTAGTGTGGCATTCGAGCAGCATACAGCCTGCTCACCTTGCCTGGAATGTGACAGTATTAAAGTTTTAAGATCCCAGCACACTCTTAAAAATGTGAAAGAAGTGGATAGAGAACTGGGAAGAGGCTCCCTTTGGGCACCCTTTGGAAATATGAGTGAAGAAAAGATGGAAAGAATCTCTGAGGAAGTTCAGGTTACTTGATTTTCATAGACTTTCTGGCCAGGCATCCTCCACAGCTTGGGCATTCTGCAGTCAGTGAGTGGCTTCCCCTGCAGCTTTCTCTTGTGCCAGCACAGCAGCACGGCCTGGTGCGTCACTGTGCAAGGTGCTCACAGCGGGCCCTGGCTGGAGACACTTTTTGGGTAGCAAACTGAGAGGCTGATGTTCACTGCAATGCCAAAGATGCATCCATTGCAAAACCATAGCCAAGGAGTGCGACTGGCCTGTGCCCTTGTTTTCCCCTGTGATCCCCACCCCTGCCTGACACCAGCTGAGATCTGCAGAGCATTTGCCAAAGGTCTTTAAAGGAGGTTCCCATAAGTTGTCCTCTGGCAGTCCCTTGTGAGAGCTCAGCGTGCTGTTCCTCCTGTTATAGTTGTGTTCTTCTAGATGAACACAGCCCAGAGGTGAATGTGGCCAGTGAATGCATCCCTCTGTGTCCTTGGGAGCAGATATCTTTTGTCTGAGTTAATCCACTCACCAGTCCACTATGAAACTCTGGGCTATAGTGAAACTTCTAAAAATTGCATTTGTAGTTGATCTCTTCCTGAGTTCCTGATGTCATGTCTTGCTCTCCCAGCAGCCTGAGCATATAAACCACAACATCTCTGACCCCAGAGTGAAAAGACTGGAAGTTTCTCTCAGTGCATGTCACAGGTGGAGCTACTTCTGATCTGTGGGTACTTGGAACCATCCACATCGCATGCCAAGCCCTTTCCTGGCTGTCATAGGGAATGTATGAGGTGCTGTGGTTCCTGGTCCAGTCCACATGCAAGAAGGGTTGGGCAGTGTGTTAAGCTCGTGTATCACCACAGGGCATGCCATCCTTCACCAGGTGGGAAAGATCCTTTACAGGGCCGACCAGCTGTGATTCTCTGGCCTTAACCTGATCCCTCATTCTTAAGGAAAATGAGTGAAGTGACAAGATGGGCAAAATTCTGATCTGAGAGGGATGATATTGGCACAGTTGTCCTCAAGGGGAGTTTCCAGTGGTGATGGTTCCTTGCCTGTGCATGTGAGTGACTTGGAATGGTTGGATAAACTGAGGTTTTGTGCTTTCTTTTAGTTGTAGGTAGGAAGATGAGTCCGAAAATTACAACAGAGCTGCTGAAGCAACTGCGGCAGGTGATGAAGAATCCCAAGTATGTCCAGGAGCCTGTCCAAGCCTACATAGTGCCCTCTGGAGATGCCCACCAGGTATGGATGGATGGATTGATTGTGGGAACGATCATGCTTTCCTTCCCTGCAAAAGGTAAAAGCCAGGGATAACTGAAATCACCCTTCGTTCACTTGCTTTAATGGTTACAGCATAAAAATCTGTGTAACCTCAGAAATATTCTGTTGAAAAATGTTTCTGGGGTCTGTTCAGGAGACTGAGGTTTTTATGTTCTTGTCCACTGGAGTGGACAGTCTACCAACACCTTCTCATCAGATTGTCTCCAGGGAACTCAAATTGCAGAAAAGAGAGCTTGCCAGAGCACTTGCTGTGGCCATCCTGGCTGTTGGGAAGAATGGATTTACTGAGTGAGGAACAGACATTATCTAGGCTTTAGTTTCCCCATTAGCATCTCCCGATCAACACATACTCTTAAGTGATGAAGGATTAGTTGCAGAGTTTTCCCTTTACTAGATCAAGTTCTTACTGGAATTTGCTGCCTTATGCTAAAGCCCTTCAGATCCCACATGGAGGAGCCTTTGGAGAGGCAGGGAAGGAACAGGCCACAATGATGCTTCGCTTTCCATGCTTCTCTGCATCATGTTCTATGCTCTTAAGATAGGAGGGAAATCTGGGCCCAGGGTGGTAACCCGTGGCAGTAACTGTGATGTGTGCTGCTTCCACTGTTAAGATTTTTGCACTCTGTGACATAAATTTGAAATTGCTGAACTGCCTTTTACCTCCCCTGCTGGCTCATGTGCTAGTTTTACTCTTCTGTTCACTCTGTTAAGAGACCCAAGAACTGCTGAGGGTTTTTCCCACCTCAGCCATTTTCAGGAAACAAAAGACCTGAAGCTTTCCTGGCTCACACCCAAAGCTCCCTTTTTCCCCAGGGTGCACAAGAGCAAAATGCAACTGATTCGGAACCTTTGCCCTTGACTTGGCACTGGGGTGAGCCGGGTCCAGACTTGCCTGTGCCCTGGGACCATATGTGCAGCATCATGTTTCCTCTTAGGGAGATCCAAACTTGGGCAGGTAGGGGGAAGGCGTTTTCTGCAGCTGCTATTGTCTGCTGCATTCCTGCCTCAAGCTGCCTCTGTCCATATATAACTCCGGTTTCATTTCACTAGACATTAAATGCTGTCATGTGAGTTGAAGAATGTGACCCTCAGGACTTCTGGGTTTTTCTGTTGCTTTCTTTTCCTTGACAGAGTGCAGTTAAGCAGAGAACCCCATGTTGCTATTTCCTGCCAGGCAAGTTGGTCAGGTTTCTCTGCAGAGCAAATCTATCTGAATGGAAACGATTACTGAACACTGCTGATCCTGGTGCCTCCTGACTAGCTGGTGCAGGATTTCTTTTCTGTGAGGTTTGGGAATTGGTGCAATTTTTGCCATTGACGGAAACCTGTTGATCCCAGAACAGCCTTACTGATTCCAGGTACACTGAGATAACCTGAGATTTGTAGCTTCCCCATGTTCCAAGCAAGGGTTTGTTTGCTGTGTGCAAACAAGAACTTTACAGCCCCACAGTCAGATTTTGGTCTTGGGCAGCTCCTTCCATGACTCAGAACATTGTTCTTGGGTATTTAATGATACCCAAGTGTTTGGTGGCCTAAACCATTTCCTCCCCACAGCCTAAGCAAGCTGTGTATTGCCGTCCTTGCCTCAGCTATTCCTGAGGCTGTCCCGGGATCCACATCACAGAACTTGTCAACAAAGAGGGCTTTCCCTCCTGTGGTGTTGCCACAGGGTTGGACTGGGGGAAGCTCTATTCCCTTCTGGGTAGCAAAGGAACCCTGGGATTGGACTGATGCTGATACAACTCGATGCTGCAACTTGCTGACTAATTTCTCTTTGTAACACTGGGATTGTTTGAGCTTTGAGTTCTGTCATGCTTTTAATACTGGTTTTCCTGCAAGGCTAGGAGGCTTAGATTATAATACTGCCAGGAATCCTGCCACCGGTTGTATCCTTTGCTTTCCATGTTTAGTTGTGTAAGGAACTGAAAGACTTGCAGAGCTTCTCAAATGCAGCTGGCTCTGACTCTGGCTTAACCAAAGCCGCTAATACCTTGGATTTGTGGCTCTTGCAGTCAGCCCTGGATGTTGTCTGGCTGCTTTAATTTTTGCAAATTTTGATGCTGGTGATAAGAAGTCTGAAGAAACAGACTGTTTCCTTGGAGACCTGGGTGCTCCAGAGGCAGATGAGAAAGGAGGGCAGTCCCAGTCAAAAGTGGGATGAAGTCCATGCAAAGAGTCCCACTTCCTTTCATGAATGCTACGTGGATCTTGTGTCTGCAGGTATCCAAAGATGACAAAGGGGTGAAAAGCCATGTTTTTGGGAAAGAGGCATGTAAGTCCTTTGTGGTTTCGTTAAAAATGTCTGTCAGAGCTTTTGGAGTGTTGCAGTGCTAAATGCAGGATCCATTTTTTATGTTGAGTCATGCAGTTTACATTGAATCTGGAGTTTGCCCATATGGAAGTATTCAGAGATTGGAGGAACTTCTTAATGGGAGGGAATGATGTTTGGATTAGAGCTTGGGTTTGGAGCCAGTTACAGCTTAACTGGGGCTGGCTTCTACCTCCAGGCCTTGACTCAAAACAAATTTAGTCATATCTGACTGGTCTTCCACATCAAGGAAGCACCTGCCCAGCTCAGGGCCCTATGTTTGGGTTGGCAGAGGTGCTGTCTTCTGCTCAGGGCTGGCTCCTCTCACATACACTTGTGCTGAGCTGAGGAATCAGCAGGGCTATAAAGCAAGAGAGAGCTTGTGCACAGGTTGTACTGACCTGTTCCAGTTCTTACCAGTGCAGTTTGGTTTTTGGCAGTGAATACTGACCTCCCTGCAGGTACATGGCAGTGTTTGTTCTTTAATGACACCAGTGTTGTTAAAGCTAAGGGTAGCGAGCTGCACTTTTCATTGCTGATCTTGGTTGACATTCGGCTAGAATAAGCTTTAACATGTTAATGGCTTAACCTTGCAGGCTTTGGGGTTAAGCACCACTGATATTTGGGGTTCTTTCTGGCTTAGATGAGCATTTTTGTGATGTAGCCTCAAGTTTTGTCTGCTGGACTGACAGGTGTGGTGAAAAGCAGATGTAAAAGCCTGAGGAGGGCCAGGTTGAAGGCCATCAGAGCTGCAAGACAAGCCCCAGGGAAATACCTTGTTCTGACTGTGCTGTGGTCTCTGCTTTGTTTGGTGTACACAGGTGTTCCCCTGGTAATTTTAGCTTGTGCAAAACATGGGTTCATCTTTGCACCGTGGGGGTTGCTGCTTGAAACAGAACAGGTGGGTGTGCAAGAATTCAGGCTGACAGATGAATGAAGCATCTTTCCCTTCAGATCCCTTATACTCCCTTTTAAAGCCCATTTGCCTCATGCCCTGGATTTGGCTGTGGATGGGACAGCATGAGGTAATTTCAATCAAGGTCTTTGCTAATTTGGGTCAGCTTTTACCAGATCTAAAACAGATACACTTGTTTTTTTCTTTTTATATTTTTTTGAACTGTTTTCGCCCATTTCACAGTTTTGTGTTGCTAACCTATCCTATGTGAATGTGAGATTCATGTCTGCACAAGCAAACTAGCCTGTAGTCTCTGCTATGTCGGTCAAGAAAAATGGAAGAGAAATCACTGCTCTGTTTTGGAATGTACTTAGTGATATGTCAGGCTGAATAGTTGTTAGGAAATGTTGAAATGGGGAATCCTCATCGCTCTGCCTTCATGTTCTGTCGTGCTGCTGTGAAATGGGCAGCGGGGAAACAAACACTTGATTCTTTTCCCTGAATGACTTTGTTCTCTCTGTCTGCTGATGCCTTTGTTATTATTTTAAAGGGGGTTAGTGGTGAGAGCGTGCTGTGTGGGGCTGAGGCAGAGCTGCCCCATCAGCTAGAGTTGTGCCAAGGGCAGTTCTCTCTTCCCAAGGTGGGTATCCTGACCCCTCTCCTCTCCACAGCTGCTGAGCATATGTCACAGCTCAGTGGGGCTGGACAAGGAAAGGCATGGGAAACTAACTGGTCAGAGATGAGGTTATGCATGGTCTCCATACCCCCCTCCTTTCTGCCAGCTTTCACTAGTGTTTGGATGAAATGGAGGATTTCTTTGGAGCATATCCCAGGAATCTTCTCTGGCAATTGAGAGCAAAAGCTGCTCAGCCAGATCCTCTTTTGGGCCATGAGATTTGCTGTTGCAAGGCTCCATTTCAAAATGATAGTGGTGAATGGTTGGTAGCTGCTGCCTTGGGGCTTCTCCCAGGAGGGGAGAGACATGGCTGTTCTGGAGGGGGTTTGATCATGGCATGATTTGGAGCAGAAATAAAGAGCTGGTCTCAGGTGCTGTGATTTGTGCTTCCTCACTGCTGTGCTTTGAACCCTCTGCCTTCTTCAGAACAGTGAAGAGTAACAGATTTGAAGGGAGCATTTTCTAACAACCAGGTGATTCTATCACAGTAGGAACTAAAACTGCCTGAGAATTGGGCTATAATTTCTTATCTCAGTTTGTAAGATGTTTCTTTTGCCCCAGCACAGCTGGGTGCAGAGAAGCTTTATGGGCTGAGAAACAGATTTGGGTTTCTAACCATTTGTAAGGTACAAATCCAGGGGTTTTGCAGCTCAAACATTGGTGCTGTCAGCCTGGATTAAGCTAATTTGCTGAGTTGCACTAGTTAATTAACAGGCCTACTCAGCAGTTCTGACCTCCAAACTTGCCAGAATGGGGTCCCATAAAAAAGGCTTGTAGGCCACATAAAGTTACAGTTGTTCTTTTAATTTTGGCAGCTCCTGAGGGTATCAGATGTCTGTGCATTCTCAAGGTCTTCTACAATACTGCCAAGGGATGTGCCCACAATCACAGCTTGTGATAGGTTTGGGATGAGGATGGACTAGTAGCCTTTGATTCCCTATCATCCATCAAACCATGTGCTGGCGTTTTTTGCTGTAGTCTGATTTTGAGTAGGCAAGGGAGGAGTGAGAGGATCAGCATCTATTTTTGAAAGGTCCTAAGGATTAAATTTTTTACAGTTTTACCACTTTGATTATTTTCTTTCAATGTCATTGTTACGGAAAGGAATTCCTGTAAATGCAAGTGAGGGGACTTGGCTGGAGATAGTCGATTTTACAGATTTTATGCACTGATTAGTCTGGTCTCCAAGATCAAGGAGTGCCTCTGGTTTCTCTTCCTTTTGCATTGCAGCTTCAAAGGCATCATTTGTTTGTTGCCCAAAGGGGAGGCTGAGTGTGAAATAAAGGTCTGCAAACTCTGAAGCACTTCAGTGTTTACAGATGTTTGTGGGAGAAAAGTGCTGCAGCTTAAAAAAACCCACCAGTTGAACATAAATACAGTATAATCACAGATGATTAAATGTTCCAGTGGAGTAGAGCCTAGGATTTTTTAACTCATTTTGTTCTCCCTGCGGTGTCCTTTAGGAGAAAAAGCTTATCAAAGTATTTGTCATCAGCTGATCGGGTTTTTTTCCCCTGCTGCTATAAATAATTGCTGCCTCTTTTGTTTTCTAGAGCGAGTACATTGCACCCTGTGATTGCAGAAGGGCGTTCATCTCTGGATTTGATGGCTCTGCAGGTACCTTTCCAGAACTTGAGTTCTTGCATAATTCTCCTATAAAGAAATAGTTCCATTCATGGCATAGAGGCAGGATGGAAAAGGAAACCTATCCAGCTTGTTTGGACTGTTTATTCCCATTTCAGCATCTGTAGAATTATGTCTTGGCTACCCTCTGAAATTATGTAATATCAGCAGAATAACAAGTTTTCAGAAAATGTTTGACCCCTAAATGAACCTCTCTTAAAGTAAAATCCTGTTAACTCTTTAATGTGGTGCTCATAACCTGCGGTCATTTCTTTTCATGTGCAGCCAGTACGAACAGATTTTTATGTTGCCCGTTTGGGCTGGGTGAATAGTAGATGGACTTTAGTTGGCCTTTCTGTTTAAATAGACCCAGGGCCAGAAACACTGCATTTGGAAACCGAACACTGTGGAAAAGTTTGCTTATCTTGCCGAGACAGGATGTTTTCTTGGCTGTAGGATAGGTCTGTGTTTCAAGAGACCTAGTTTTTACCCTGGCTGTACCCTAAGCTCTGCAAATTACTCTGCTTTGTGGTTGTTGGAAAGTCACTTTAGTCTACTGAAGTCTTTTTTCTCCTCTAATTGTAAATCAGTTTAATAAATACCAGTACCTATGTGTTTGGAGGGTCTGTTCATCAGTTCCTATGAGCTCTGGGATCTCATGTGGAAGGTGATAAATCCAGGGCTGTGTACTGCTGTTGATGGCTAACATGAATCCTGTATTAATTTCGTGCCTTCTGCATGACCTCTTCATAACCTTCCTCTATAATTTGTGCCCTTGTTATATGCTTGGAAGGTCCATTTTCCCAGCCTAATGCTCAGCAAATCAGTGAGGTTTCACACAAGGGTCACCTTGTGTTTCTTGCTTCATCTTTTTGGGCTGAAGCAGCTTAAAATGTGGTTTGTGTTGGGGGAGTTTGGTAGAAGACAGTGAATTCATACTTGGAAACTCTGTTCTGGTAATCTGGGCTTCAGTTTCTGGTGACAGAGAGTATGATCAAGATGCAGACACAAAGGACTTGGATTCAGTTTCTGTTTGTGCATGGTTTGTTTTTTTAGTATTGCCAAGAGCAAGGCAGCTCAAGTGCCTTGCTGAGATGTCACTGCCCCTCAGCTGTCTGCTTGCATCCCTCCATCTGGAGTCACTGGAATGGGACAGACTCTGGAACCAAGAGAAGTTTGTGTTCATGTTTCCTGTTCGGCCATCTCTGCTAGAGCTGTGACATTTGGGAAAGAGGTGCAGCTGGCAGCTGGGAGCGATACTCATGTCTGCAGGCCTAGTATCAGCTGTTTCTTGTGGATGGCCAGAGCCCAGGCTTCCTCCCCAGAAGAAGATGGGATGGAGTTTAGGGATGCACAGTATGTGTTACTGTGGCAACAGCCAAGTGGAGACCACAGTCTGTTACAGAAGGTTTGGAAGGCCCTGTTTACTCAGTTGCACTGACTGGCTGAGGTTTGCTTAAGTCAAATTCATCTGAGGCAATTCTTTAGGGTGCATCCTTGTACATACTGTCTCAGATAGGATTTGGAAAGTCATAGTTCAGAGGAAACAGTGAGTACTGAAATAGGACCAACTTTTGAACAGTGAGCAGAGGTGCCTTTTAGGGAATTAGAGTGCATTTCAGACACTGTCCCTGCTGTCTGTATCTCTGCACAGTGTCTGCACACTTCTGAATCACTCCACCTTTCTACCTTCTTGCCTAGGTACTGCCATAGTCACTGAGCAGCACGCGGCCATGTGGACTGACGGACGCTACTTCCTGCAGGCGGCACATCAGATGGATAACAACTGGACACTCATGAAAATGGGTATGCAGGAGGCTGGGATACTGCTCCACTGATAAACAGAGAGCAGTCACAGGCTGTTTGGTCACTTCACACATGTACAGTTTGGGCTCTTGAGATATCCCATCGTGCAGGGACTTAGGGACATCTTGGATACACTGCTCCTGCTTTAGTGTCCTGTGACGACTGTTGCCGATGGGTTTAGACTTTTGTTACTAAATGCATTAGCTTGGACTTTTTGCACAGTGTGGGAATGTTTCAGTGTGACTGCTTCTTTGAACCTCTTTTTTTTTTTTTTAAATCCTGTTAGGTCTGAAAGATACACCAACTCAGGAGGATTGGCTAGTGAGTGTCCTCCCAGAATGTTCCAAGGTGGGAGTGGACCCTTTCATTATTCCAGCTGGTTGGTTTTACTTTATTTTATAATTCTGGGTTGGGCAACTATATTGGCTCTTTGCTTCTCTATCTAGCTGTTGTATGATGGTGTGCAGCTAAACATGTTCCAGCCCAGATGGGATGGTGGGTTAAACTGTTACACAAAACAGGTTGGATTTTGGTATAGGCATGTATCACGAGAGCTCCACAGCAATGGATTGAGTCCAAAACACAAGAGATGAGAACTGCTTTCTAGGCTTGCAGTGACCTTACCTGAAAAGCAGAATCCCAATCTACCTCCTTTTGTCTGTGCTTTGGCTTGTCATAGGCACTTCAGTACAAAGCTGCTGAATGCCTTGGCCAGCATGTGAGCAAGAACACCCTGGCAAAATCCACGCTGCTACTCCTGCTTGGTGGTCTCAGCATCTCTGCAGCTTCCCCTGTAGGAAGCACAGTGAGAGGTACCATTTATATCAGAGTACATATCTATTTGTGCTTCAACACATGGGGCCCAATGCAAAGGTCACTGGAGGCAAGGAGAGATATTTGCTTGATTCAGGTGGGCTAAGGATCCATCTCCTGGCTCTGTGGAGGCTTAGATCTAGCTTAGATCTAGCATGGTTCTGCACTGGGGTAGAGGAACACCCTTATGGCAGCTTCTGGGCTTCTTCCAGGGACTTTTGTCCAGGACTGTGACTACCTGACAGCACTGGCTGTAGTGATGTGTTTGTATAACTGTAATTGCAATAGATTTTGCCTTTTTACTTTTTTTTTTTTTTAAGGGAATGGGAAGAAGAAGAGTCTGGAAAGAAAGGAGGAGACTCAGATTCTTGAGTCTGCCCTCTGTGAACAGGGCTATTCTTGAACCTGTGTGTGTTCTTTAAAGCCATCACTCTTGACTTTTTTCCCTTTGTCAGACCAGTGGAAGAGGATGTCCAAAGTCTTGAGAAGTGCTGGCCATGACCTTGTGCCTGTCAAAGAAAACCTGATCGATACAATCTGGACAGATTGTCCTCAACGCCCCTGCAAGCCTCTCATCATGCTTGACCTGAGTTACACAGGTGAGAAGCTTAACTCCCAACAGACGTGAGTTGTTTCTACTGTCCTATCCCCCTTCTGCTTTCCTCTTACAAAGTAGTGAGAAAAACAGTAGTGCAGCACAATATGATCCACTATGAATAGGTCAAGAAGATGATTGAACCTCAGCTAACAACCCCTTTTGTCCTCAAAACTCCAAATAACTATTTGCTGGAAGTTGGGTGATTTCAAAACAAACCATGGGTGTCTGGAGGGCAGCTTGTTTGAGATCGTTCCCATCACTTATTAGAATGGAGCGAGGAGTGGAAGCACAGTGTGTTTTGGGTCCCTTCACAATCCAGTGTGTTGGTCTGTGTTTAAGTGATCTTCCTCAGTAAAGTTAGTGACTGTAGCTTTTCAAACTGTGTTTTGCAGGGGTCAGCTGGAGAGACAAAATTACAGCCCTCCGTTCAAAAATGGCTGAGAGGAAAGTCATGTGGTTTGTGGTAACGGCCTTGGATGAAGTAGCATGTAAGTCTTTGCATGTCCTTTCTCAGTTCTTCCTACAAAGAAATGTTTCTTCCTGCCTTGGAAAGGAAGAACCATGCCAGGGTGAGAGGCATTTTTGACAGACAACTTGTTTGTGAGACATCAATTAACTTGTGTATCAATTACAGTGGTGATAACAGGTCACAGGCAGTGTGCCTGTATTTCTGCACAGTGCCTTATTACACCAGTGCAGCTCCTGAGTACCTTTTTAGCCCAGGAAATGCAGCAAATCACCTTTGAAAAGCAGCCCAGGCAAAGGGAGAAGAAGGTTATGTATAAAGCCTGAGGCAGTTTGATAGAAAAAAAAGAACTGTGAGGTTTTCTGCCTGTAAAATATCCTGATGCTGCCTCACCCAGTGGGAAGATGGAGACTGTTTTTTGCTGTGAAGTCTGGGCTATAAACAAAGCAGTGCAACATGTGGCTTTGTATACATAAGGCAAGGGTGGGGTACACAGCATTCACAGTCATCTTCCTAATTGTTACAACTTCTTAAGCCAGTCTTTACCTCTCCTGTGTTCAGCAAATGCTTTGGTTAAAACAAGTAAGTCTGGGCTCAACTTGTGTTTCTTGATCATTTCAGCCTAGGGTCTCACTGGAATCCCCTCTGTGTTTGGGGCCCCAGGATGGCTAGGTCTCCATACCCTGGCTCCCAGCCCAGTGTGTAGGAGGGGAGAATGGCCACAAAACAGAGTGATTTCCCCAGAACTGCTGTTTCTAGTGCTGTGTGTCCTTTGTGCAGAAATCACCAGTGCACAGACTGGTGCAGTAGAAACACAGCACTGGCTGTGTCAGCGCTGCCAATGCCTGTGCCCCATGTCTGATCTGAAAAGGTAGAAATGCAGGTGGTGTGTTCCCAGCTCCAGCACTGCCACTGCCACATCTCTGGCGCTGGGTGAAGCTCTCCTGGATCTGGGACACCGAGCAAAGAGGTGTTGTGAAAGAAGTACTTTGGAGAGTGGTGAATATGACTCCTCCCTGGGGAGGCCTGCATGAGCAGAGATTGTGTGTCTCACCTTTTCAGGCACACCTCAAATTAATGATAAATTGGTGCCCTGAAGTGGTTTCAGATTAAATGTCTCCAGGAAAGCCAAGCTTGGTTATGAATCAAGAGTTTTAAGATGGACCAGAGAAGGTCATGAGAGAAGCTCATTGTCAGGTGCCTGGTTGATTTCTTATCCTAAAGAGGGGAGGGGAGAAGTTGTCTTTAATTTTATCTAATTCAATTCACTCTAGACAAGTTCTGGGGACAGAAAGAGAGCCACAAAGGAGACTGTTGCCTCCTTACTGCATTGGGAGTCGGCTGAGCAAGGAAGTTTGTACCCACGCTGTAAAGAGTTCTTTGTGGCTCTTTCCTGCATTCAAGTGACCTACTCCTTCCCTGGAGAGAATTAAACTCTATTTTTACTTTCATGGCAGAATTTGCACAGTTCAATGAATACAGTGCTGGGTTGTGATTTAGGACATGTTGGTTCTTTTCCCAGCTGTCCTGCTGGCTGGCCTTTTTGGCTTGAGTAACTCATTTCAGCTAATTGGATACCCTGGAGTTTTTATTTGACCCTAAAATCAGGAGTTTGGAGATGCTGAACATCTACTTCCCCTCTTGACTTTGTCTGGAGTTGTGGGGGATAAAATATTTGTGAAAAATAGCTCAGACTATACAGTCTGAATCTGAGATATTGTAGGCACCCAAATGAGAGGCCTTTTTGGGGTATTTTATTCTTGCCTATTGTGTCTTGCTCTTCCCTCAAGTATCAAAAGAAGAACTGGAATGAAATGATAACTTGTAACTTTGAAGTTTTCTGACTGTTAAGAAGTGAGCTTTTATTGCATTGCACAGACCAGAAAGGGTCAGACGCTACTTTTTGTACACGTATTCCTGTCTTTTTTTGACTGTATCTGCTTTCTTCCAAGCCAGCCCTCCTTTAGAAGTTAAACACCAGTTTTCTTTCCCTATGAGTGTTTAAACTGCAGTTCTGGTGCCATCTCCTGGCAAAAATTTAGGGTTGCCTGGAAAGCAGCAGGACGTGGGACAACTGGGTGGGAGCTGGACCCACGGCCTGTAGCCGTGACGTCTCACTGCTTGACTGTTTTGCTGAGATTATTTTTGGCTTTCTCTGATGTTGCAAATGACAAACCAGGACTTTGATTCTTGGCATTCTTATTTTTCAGGGCTTTTCAACCTCCGAGGCTCTGATGTTGAGTACAATCCTGTATTTTTTGCATACGCCGTCATAGGAATGAACACAATCAGGTGCTTGTATTCCCTTCTTCAGTTCCCCAAGATTCATTCTTCTGTGGGAGAGCTGTTCTGGCAAAGCATTTATCTTATGAAATGCCTGTGCTGGGGTGCCTTGGTGTCCTTTCTGAGCAGTTTTGTCCTCAATGTTAATTACTCTTCTGCCCCGATCAGAGCTAGAGAGGCAGTCAAGAGCTCTGCTGTGCTCCTCAGCACCTTGGCTGACGTGCTGAGTGACCTTGGACATGATGGGTGACCCCTCTGTCTGTCACCCTGAGATAATGTGAAGGGCCCTTGGAGCTCTGGGTGAAATGTGAGTAAGAGCCAATGCTGGCCTGGACACTGGAAAACTTTTCACTACTGTCTAATTGCTGAGTCACTTCAAAACTGCAGGGACTGTGTAGGAAAGTTTCAGGGCTGGCTTATGACAGAGGGCTTCTTTCCTGTGACTGCCCCATATATTGAGCCTTAGCAAGCAAAAGTCTTTTAGAGGCATCTACAAGCTGCCACCTAGATCCATCTAAGGTGAAACCTGGCTGGATGAATACAGGTTGTTGTGTGAAGGTTGAGTTGAACTTTTCAATTCAGTGTAAGTGAGAACAAAGTGATACTTAGAACAACACTAGCTTTTCTATTTCCAGATGTTGCCCTTAAAAATTAGACTGGCTGTTATGTGCCTCTGTTACTCTCCTATTTCAAACACAGTGGTAGGATGTAGCCATTTTGAATATATCATACAAAAAAAAAGCTATCAGCTCCTTTCCTCTCAGCAGGGTGGCACATCTTAATTTTGAAGCGGGATTTAAGCTGGGTGAAGGCCAGTGGTTAAAACAACATAGGACACAATATAGCACATAATTCGTGAACTTCTTTCTCCCTGAAATGTTGCCAGAAGGGTTTCTCATTCCTTCCTTAACTCCAGCCACTGTCAGATGTGGTCCCACTTATTTGTTCTATCTGATTTGTTTCTCAGGCTTTTCATTGATGGTGACCGGATGATGGACCCAGCTGTGAGGGAGCACTTACAGCTTGACTCCACCCTGGAGCCTGAGTTTAAAATCCAGGTGATGCCCTATGGATCTATCCTGTCAGAGCTGCAGGCTGTTGGTGCAGGTCTCTCACCCAAGGAGAAAGTGTGGCTCAGCGACAAAGCCAGCTATGCTCTTACTGAGGCCATTCCCAAGGTCAGTGGCTCTTGCAAGGGAAAATACTTTGCTCATCCTGGTTAGGAATGGTGTGAATGAGGGCAACTGACCACAGTTTCCCCTCTGCAAAGCACAGTGCAGGCTGGAGCTTGTGCTGAAGGGACCCAGCCCTGCTGAGGTATTGAGGGGTTGTTAATCCTGGGGTTGCTCTCACTGGAGCTGCCCTTCTAACTCGCTAAGCCGATTTAGCCAAAGAATTGTCAGCTTAAGAAAAAACAAGTACAGCGAGAGAGGGGAGGGAGAGAGGGAGCAGGGTGAACTCGGGTCATTCTGACCATGGGTGGGAGCATCTGCCTTACATGGACCAGCAGTAAGAACTGGAAACTTGAAGAAACTGAAAGTTGAGCAGGACCTCTGGGAGGGTGTATTTGGCTTGATCTGAGTGTCTGAAGGTGGTTGCCCTTATTTAGTTCAGTAGCTTGAGGATATCAGGCTTGTACTAAAGGCAGGAGGGACAAGGTGACAGTCATTGCAGCAGGGAACCTTGTGAGGACACAAATAACCTGCAGGCATTGGTTGTCCATGCAGTGAGTGCATCTGCTGAGGGACAGTTGTAGCAGCAGAATAATTTCTGTACAGCCATACATGCTATATCTTGCTACCCTTGTACTTGAATTTGTCTGTCTGGGACTCCCACAGTCCACCTAATATTCCAGTAGCCATGAAAGGAGATACCTGGGTAAGAATACAGCAGCAACTATGGACAAATAAGCTGGTTTCCATGCATCTTGTGTACATCTCTTGTTTGCTAGAGATCACATTCTCTGGAATGCCATCCAGTTTACAGTGATATCTAGTAACTAACAGATACTGTGAATAAATATTGTTTTTGTGAGTCTATGGAGGATTCACGATAAATTTTTGTTCTTTTAACTTCACCGTAGAAAGCCCTTTGCTGTAAGTGTAGTCCATGGTCTATTCCCAGCTTGGGTTAGTTGCTGTAGATGATTTATGTAGAGCATCCCATCTGACCTAGATTAAGGAATGTAATGAGTTGGAGTGACATTATTTACCCCGTGAGCTCTGGAAATTTTGGCTGATACTGAGTCATTACAGTGCTACATGCCCTCTGTATGCAATGGGGAGAGTCCCTGCCTCAGGGAGCTCTGTGCAATAGAAAGCAGAAGAAGAAGACTGAAATGTCTTGATTAAAAACCACTTAGAGAGTCACTGAAAGAGCCAAAGTTTTCATAGTTCCTTTCTGGCTCTCCACCACTTCACACCAGCTGAGAACTGGCCTTCAGTGCTTTGAAGAACATTAGTGCTGTAAGTCCATCTACTGTCTGTCTCCATCAGAGCCAAATATTGACACTGGCAAAAATCCAGTCCATTATTAAACACAGATCTGCAAACCCTTTATAGATTTGCTTACAGCTGCATGTAAATATGCTTTTCACTGAAGATTAATGGAACTACCAGTATCTGTAAAAGGCAAGCCAATCCAAGAATCTGACCATTTATCCTGTCTTTGATAAAAAGACTTTCCTGACTTTTTTGTCAGGATAGTGATTTCTTTTTTACTTTGCATTATGACAATTATGTAATTGTCTTGCTGTTTTTAAGACTTTGGGAATTGTGAGCATGTAGGATTTATGTGAAATTGGTCTTTGCTGAGGCTCTACCGGGCCTTTCCATGAATTTGAGTGATATCTGTTTGTATGCTGATGCATTGAAAATAGGAAAAAAGCGTGTTGCTTGGGCTGTGCATCTGTAGTGGTCATCCCACCTCCTGATATATGATGGGTAGAGCAGAGAACTGTGGGGCAAAAGGCTTGGTTCTTCTTCCTTCTTCTGATGCCAAGTGTGATGAGGCTTGGGCAAGTCACCTCAGCTGGTGTATTTCTGAAGACATGCTCAGAACCAGACAAGCATTCCTGCTAATCTGAAGACAGCTGATGTTTGGAGAAGTGTGCAGTGGTAAGGGATCACTTACTAGCTCTTAATGCAGGGTCACCCCATCCAGGCACGGGAAAGCTTTGTCTCAAACCACTGATATAAGCTCCTTTCAGAATGGGCAGCATGTAAAGCTCAACTTTGCAAAGGCCTTCCATTTTTCTTGAGGCCTTGATGTGTTTGTCAGAGCTGCTGATCATTAACAGTGGTGATTGCTCAGTGCTGGAGGAGACAGAGCCTTGTGGGGCCAGCCAGATTCAACTCCAGTGCTTGATACCTGGGCTGGGCACCCTTTGCTCCCTGGCACTTGAGGTTGACAGTCAGGTAAGTCAAGGTGACTTTTAGGTTTGTTTCCACTGCCCAAGTTCTACCGTAGTCTCTGGGATTTCTCATTGACTGTCTCTGGGCCTTCAGTGTACATCTGACCAACAGGAAACCTATGGCTCAGACATTTATTTATATATATATATATGGTACTGAGGATATCCAGATCTTCCCCCTGCTTAATGACTCTTTAGTTCTTTGGATTTCCCTGTGGCTGTTCTTCCTTCAGTCAGGGACCGTTTTCTCCTCTTTACTCCCCAGTGCACTTAGCTGAATACTAGCAACCAGTATCTCACTGCGCTGAAGGGTGAGAGAGGCTGCCAAAGTACAAATTGTGGCCAGGCTGCATTATTAAATCTGTAGGATTATGTAGTCTGACTAATCCACAAGTAATCCCTGTCCTTCTGCTGCAGGCTTACCGATACCTCACCCCATATACCCCCATCTGCATTGCAAAAGCTGTGAAGAACGCGTCGGAAACAGAAGGCATGAGAAGAGCACATGTAAGTGAAGCCTTGAGAGTCTCCTTGCACATGGCAACAGGTTTGCTTTATGTTTAGGGAAAGAAATTACATTTTTCTTTCAGTTTTCATGTTATGGATAAAAAGCAAACAAGAATTTGGATGACAGGATAAAAAAGGCTTTCTGTCAGACATCCACTGCTGTTGAAGCAGGTTTTTTGCTTGTTTTGCATTCCCTTGAAGAACAACATTTGCAATAGTGTGAGGAAACAGCCTTGCTCTGTTGGAAGACCATGCAGACTTGAGAAGTGTTGTTTGGAGTGTGGGCCCTTAAAGGGATGTTCTTTCCCCTTTGCTAGTTCTGTTTTCTTTGTCAGTGGAGTCTTAAAATTGTTATCACTTGAATAAACAGAGCCTAAAGAACACAGAGACATTCTTCGACACATGGTGCAAAACGCAGGCCAAGATGTTCAGAAGCAGCCAGTGTCCTCAAAGCTCTCTGTTTTTGTCTCATCATCGTGACATTCTGGAAACAAGGTTGATTTCCCAGGAAGCTTCATATTTTCAAGCAAAGAAGCTGCCTGTGAAATAGGTTCATGGTGGGGCTGAACTTTTCTTTCCTGTTAATTTTTAAGCAGCAGTTTTCACAACAGGAGAAATGTGCCAGTTAACGCAGGGTTGGCAATTTTGGGCTTGTCCCATATTTTCTTTTAGGTTCTTGGGAACTGTTAGTTTCTGTTTCAATGCTTTTTTTTCTCCCCGTTAGTTAAGAGGAAGTAAACATAGTTGTACTGAGCAGAGACACTTTGTCACCTGCTAGCTGAGGACAAAGTTGTGCCTTGCTCTTGTACACGTGCCTCCTGCTTCTTGCCCCTGCATGCTGCAAACATGTAGTAAAAAAGGAACAAAAATGGGGGTCATCATGCAAGAGAACCAGAAGCTGTGTGACAGAGGCTGTGTGGTGCCCATGTGCCCAAAGGACATGTTCCCCTGTCACATCACCAGATGTGTTGTGTGCTTACCTTCTGCTATCTGAAATGCCAAATCGTGTGTTGAAGCAAAAGAGTCTTGAAAGTCTTGAGTGAGGTAAAGCCAGTATTTGCTGACTACTTGGTAATTCTTCATGGTCCCAGCAGTAAACCTTTATTGATGTTTATTTAGCTGTCCAGATACATTTCCGGTGTTAATTACAGGATGCAAAAACCTGAAAATACCTCTTAGATCATCTCTTAGTTTGTGTTTTGGAAACTTGCAGGTTTGTTTTGCATCAAAACCTGTTTATACTGAGGCTCGATAAATCTTTTTTTCCCCTCAATTCCCTTTTCTTGTGCTTATTTTAACATAGATTAAAGATGCTGTTGCCCTGTGTGAGCTCTTTAACTGGCTGGAAAAGGAGGTATTGTATTATTTTTTTAACTTGAAGGTTTTATTGGTGTATAAAATTATTCACTGGCATAAAATTTTTGCTAGTCTTTATAGTGCTTTTGCTAAAAGTGGGGAAACAGCTGGGGGTTCATCTGGTGGAGTTTTTTTGGGGTGATTCTTTTTGGTGTGGATTTAAATCATTCTTTTATCTAAACCTGAATGAATTTTTTTGAAAACATGCTCCCATTCATTTTACACAGACCAAAGCTAGAATAAGTGAGGAATGACCTAAACAGGCTTAGTGTAGCGTTGATAGTGTCTTGTGCTTGTTTGGTGGTGTAAGTAATGAAATAATATCCAGCTTGATAGAATACTTTGGAATTATTGTCATGATAATCAGGGTTGTCTGGCAGTATGAACAGATTTGGCATTTATGAATGGAGAGGTGTAGTGGAAATGGGATAAAAACAAATTACTTGTGTATTCATTGGTTTAGAAGTACACAGTGAAGGTGCAGGGTGCCCAGTGTTACACAGCAGCTTACTAAGCTGCACTCCTTCTGTGCTACTGCATGTCTGAGTCCATTGACTTTATTTATGGAGATAGCTTGATGACTTCCAGAAGGTGCCTTTTTACATGTCTGAGTACCTCAAGAAGTCTGCCTCAGGGGTTTCAAACCTAACTCCTGCCCCCTTTGCCTGTTATCCTGGGCAAGTTGTGTCACAGGTTTTAATTTATCAAATGCCTAAAGTAAAATTTAACATACTTTGTTTTTCCTGCAACTGCTTCCATTTCTGATTTAAAAGCATAAAATTTCTAATACCATGGGCTATTTGGAGAGAACTGTTCAAGCTTACTGTAACCTGTCTGTGAGATGTTGCCTTGTGAGATGTTAGCTCTGTACATATCTCAGTGAAGTCAGTACTGCACTAACTGCTCCCTACTCAGGATTCAGCAATCCTGCTGTGACCATCTCTGCTTCCTGCTTTTCACATGCCCTGCACAATATTGCTAGGTTTGTGTTTGTCGTTACTGAGGAATGAGGACAGAAAACCTGGAAAGAGGACCCTTCCAGACTGGATTTCATAATGCACAGACAAGCCCCAGTGCTTAAGCATATAGCATTTTCTTTGCTTGTTGGTGTACTAATTCAACCCGTGTCTTTGCCCACTAGGTTCCAAAGGGAACAGTAACAGAAATAATAGCTGCAGACAAAGCAGAGGAATTCCGCAGGTAAAAAGTAAATCCACTCTAAGGAAGTTTTCTGGGTGGTGTTTTTATCCTTTGTTTTTTATTCTTTAGAAATCCATCTCACTTGCAGGTATATTTTACCTGAGGACAAACCATTACTACAGGATTTCTTTGAAAACTTGAAAGAGTTGTGAAGAATTGGGTGTTTTGGGAGATACAAGTCCCAGCCCACTGGATTCTATCTGCTTTTCTTTTGAGATAACAATGAGGAGTGCTGCAGGTTAGGACACTTAAATACAAGAGAGTTGCTTTCTTACCACAGAGGAATTGATGTAAAAGTTAGATTTCCTCCTCTTCTGATGGAGAAGGAACACCATCTGTATTGAGAGGTACTCCCGTGTGTAGATCAGCAGGTCCTCTAAAATACCTTTGAGTAAATAAGTAGCAAAGTAGAATATGTTCAGCACATCTCTTCCCTGGGTAGTTTGGGTGGTGAATTTTCTATTTCTAAGGAAAGAGTAGAGATGGAAAGTAAGTTTCCATGTGGTTGGGAGAAGAGGGCTTCAAATTGTACAGTTCTTCTACCTAAATGTGCTGGCCCAGGCGGCTTTCATGGCCAAGGTGATGTGAAATTGAGGATGGGGGACTCCAGGTGCCCCAAGTGCCTGGTGTGCTCCTCTCACTTATGCTGTAATGATCACAATCTTTTCTTTCAGTCAACAGAAAGACTTTGTTGAATTGAGTTTTGCTACCATATCAAGCACAGGTCCAAATGGAGCCATCATTCACTACAAGTAAGAGAAACACAGTCTCCTTTCATCTTTCAGCAAACAGAGCTGGAATGAGTGTCTCGCTTCTTCATGGAGTCACAACAGAGTACTCCAGGGAGATGCTGCTTCCTATCTTTCTTTATTCCAGATTTACTAAATAAGGATCTTTCCCTGCTGGCAACATGCATGTATTGTGATGCTGATCTGCTCAGGGCCATAGAAAAGGGCTATTTTGGAGCTAGAAGTCTGGGAAGGACAAGTATAAAGTGCAAACTGTTCTGAAATACATCCAGGAACAGATGCTGAGGGTTTTACTGGAAGAAACAAAGCTATTCTCTGTACTGTAGTGCTATTTGCAGTATACAAATACTCCCCTCAGTATGATCCCTGTCTCAGCATGTGTGGGATTTCCATCACTGCCACAGAAAATCAGAGCCAACACATCCAAGCTTGCACTTAATATAGTTTCTGAACTGCAGATGTGGGCTGGACACCTTAAAACTGTGGAACAAAAAAACTTTGTGTTTAACTGAACAGGCCAGTTCCTGAGACCAACAGAACTCTGTCTGTGAATGAGATCTACCTCCTGGACTCGGGAGCACAATACAAGTAAGTGGGATGAATGGATTTTCTGCTCCCAGTGACCCCCTGCAGGGTCAGATCACAGTTGCCTTGGCAAGCAAGGCAATGTATAGTTTTGAGCAGGACAGCAGATGAGGGCTGACAAGCCTTGCTGGGGTAAAGGACAAAATGTCAAGGTGCAGTTCCCGTCTGAGTCCCATTCCCATTGGGATGGGAGCTGTGCTTTAGCTGCTGCTGTGTTTTTCTGTGTGTTGCAGCTCTGCACACCTGGCACACTCATATTAGAATTGCTATAACAGGGAGCAGGCCTGACTGCCCTGGTTTAGCCTTGGACTGCCTACACAGCAGCCTGCACAGCTGGGTGAGGCACCTACCCTGCCAGGATCTGCCCTGGGGGCAGATTTGACTGATGTTAAAGTTAGAACAAGGTGAGGCAAAAGAGCAGGACAGCACTGTCCTTTCCAGAGAGACTCATCCCATCTCAGTTTGTTTGGATCTTAAGTTTGCTTGTGGGAAGGCATCATGGTTGAAGATTCACTCAGTGCTGTTTTGACAGTGCCATTCAGTGGCCTCAGTTCCTTTTCTGTGGAACTCCATAGAAAACTGACTCCACAGAAAATGAGAGAAGTGATGTTTTTAGCCAATGTAAATAGATGAGAAGTGGCTTGTTCAGGAAGATACAGGACAAGCCTGACTTCTCCTTTGAGATGAGCTTTGTCTTTAGAGCTATGCCTTTTTGTTATGTCAGTCAGGAAGAACTTTGAAAAAGAACCATACAGACATCCTTTGATAAGATTTTTACAAGGAGATCTTTTTTCCTCCCCTCTGATGGCCTAATTAATGATTTCCTTAGTGCCACTATGAAAAGCAGCCCTTTGAATACAATATAATCTGGACGTCAATGGCACTTACCACAGCATTGTGACAGGGATGCTTTGCTTGTTCCTGCTGAGAAGTTAAACCGTGAGCTCTTTGTGACCATGGCTTGTGTGTGCTGGGGAAGAGCCCAGGGACAGGAGTGAGCGTCTCAAAGAGAACTCGTTATTTCAAGAGCCATTGTGTTTTTGACAGCAGGCTCAAAATGCTGCTTGTAGAAGGAACTTTGAGCCAGTTTCTGACATCTCAGACTAACCCCTATCCAAATGCAGGATAGCTTGTAGAAATCTTAGCACAAGACATCCTAAGGATGAAAGGGATTTTATACCCTCTTACACTTCCCTTTCCTGAGAGGGTAGCCGTCATTTGTGCGTAAGTATGTATTTTTAAGCAGTTGATGAATCATCTTCCGTACAAATAGGCTAAATTTGACCTGTTCTCAATGGACAGGTACCAGTTGCTGAACCTCAAATTAGCATCATTTTTATGAGCAGTTTAGATCCTAATTTGCAAGAAGCTTTGGGATGCTTATGGTTGAAAGATAACAGTTTGAACTGTAAATCATTATTGCCGCATCTAGGGCATTGTGTTCAGGAATTTTTGAGATTAAGAACTGTTACATCATCAGGCTTGTGTAGCACAGAGCAGATGACTTTATGAGCTTGGTTGGTTTGCTGCAGTGTGACTGGATTTTCTGTGTATTCTCACTTTGATCTTTCTTTTTCCCACATCCCTTTGCTTTCTGCATCTTTGTTTGCCTCTGAAGAGATGGTACAACAGATGTGACCAGGACAATGCATTTTGGCACACCATCAGCCTACGAAAAGGTAAGTTGGCATCTCAGTGTGCTTTGTGATCTGACCCTCGTTATTAGAGATACTTAAATTAGTAATGTGCCCTCTTGCTATATAGTCAAAGTGCTTTATCAAGTATCATTTATTTACTAGTATGTGACAGCATTTGGATAAAGACTGAAAAGGAAACTGTCAGACTTTGGACTTTCAAAATATAAAAGCGATTTAGAGGATTGATACTTTTCTATCTTAAAATGCACAATTCTCATCTGCAAAATGACATGGCTCATCTAAGAAATTATAAAATCAGCAGGCTGAGGATGAACATTACTGGCTTGTCCAACATGGGAGTTAGGGGGATGTAATTTAGTGCAAAGCTCAGTATCTTATGCAAAGCTCCAGTTGGTGTGTACCATATAAAAAATCAGTCTCAGACTTCCCCAAGAAGGTCTGTGTTGGAAATTCAGCAATGTAATTTTGTTTATTTTAAATTGCTTCTTTAATTAAAACTAATTTCATCATTATAGTTCACTTAGTGACAAAAATATGCTGTAGGGTATGCTCAGGAAGTAAAAGTACAGTCATAAAGAAAATCAAGCATGTAGGTCAGGTGAATCCTGCTGCTAAACCTGCTACCTGAGTTTATGACGCACTTCCATAATTACCGGAGAAGAATCTTCAGAGTAATTTAAACTTTCTGCTCGTGGTTTGCTTTGGCATTACCAGCCACAGGAGAGCATGAGCAAGTTTTTCCGGATCCTCCACAATTTGCTACAAGATGCAGTCTTTCTTTCCATTCCTGGGGAATACAAAGTTTTTGCTTTCCCTGTTTACTTATGGCACGCATTTCTTTGACAGGAATGCTTCACCTATGTCCTGAAGGGACATATAGCTGTGAGTGCAGCCATCTTCCCAAATGGAACCAAAGGTGGGTTGGTGAGTTGGAGTGTTTTGACCACAGCAGTGACCTCTGAAGAACCATTAAGTTGTCTGAGAACAACATTATGATTGACAACATTATGTTTTAGGCAAATGTTGATGTAACTCTCTATTTCCATCACAATAGTTTGGATTCTAGATTACTGACGCCTTCTCTCTCATCATCAATCAGTGCTGGAAAGTCTGAGGGGGAAAGTCTGAAGGGTGTTTGAAGTGCTCTGGTTCTAGGGTGATAGTGACTTTGATCAGTCAGTGGCACTCTAGCCCATCTGTGGCCTTTCTGTGCTTGGAGGTTGTCCTTATTCTTTACTAATGGCCCTGTCAAAGCAAAGTCACTTTCCAGCTTCAAAAGGACTGTCTAATTCTCTTCCAGTTACTGTGAAATCTCTTGTATCAGTGGCAAAATGACACTCAAAGGAGCTGTTTTGATTTTGTGCAGGAGTAGCTGTGACATACATTCACCTCTGGTGAATTTGTTGCAGAACTATTTTCTACCTGGTCACACCTTGTACAAAACCACTTCATTTTAGAGTTTTCTTCAGTTTGCATTCTTGGGTAGGCAAGTTATAAAAGCAGCTGCATAGGGGTACGAGAAACCCAAACTGAAACTGAAGGGTGGCTGAACTTGGTATATGGGCTTGGTGTTCACATGCAGGTAACATAAATTCTGTCCCCTCTGGCCAAAGCAGTCTGAAATGGTTGGCCATCAGGCAATAAGTTGGGCTGATTAGTTCACCAAATACAATTGGCAGGTCTCCTACTTTGAGTTTAATTAGTGCAGCTCCCTTTAAGAAAGGTACTGAGTTGTCTGTGGGACACTTAACCACTAGATTCTTTCCTGAAAACACCAGTGGAGCAAGCAGCAATGTTTTTGTTACAGACTATCTTCTGAAAACCTCTGTAACAGGAGAGAGCAAGGCTCTTTAGCTGAGAAAGGGCTTGAATGTCAGACTTGCCAAACCCACCGTATAACTTCTAACCATTCAACGACTTAAATTTCTTTGGTTGGTTGCGAGGCTCTTTGAGGAGGTGGTTGTAGGTTTTTTTGTTTGTTTTTGTTTGTTTGTTTGTTTGTTTTTTTGCATGTTTTCCAGATTTGAGCCTTCAGTGTGATTATCAGCCTCTTTGAGGGAGCCTCACTCGATTAAATTCTCTCTCTCTGTCTGTCTACAGGTCACCTTCTAGATTCCTTTGCCCGCTCTGCCTTGTGGGATTGTGGTTTGGATTACCTGCATGGGACAGGACATGGAGTTGGCTCTTTCCTAAATGTACATGAGGGTCCTTGTGGCATCAGCTACAAAACCTTTGCAGATGAGCCCTTGGAGGCTGGCATGATCGTGTCTGATGGTATTTAGCACTGGTGACTCTCTGGTTACTTGGGGGGGGACCAACTTTGTTAAGATGCAGAGGGAATAAATTTGATAGTGGTGTAAGGGAAAGGTCAGATCAAAAGTTCTGGTCCTGCCTTCTTGTTATTTTAATTGTCATTTAAGCTCTCTAGGTAAAAAGCTTCCTTTTAGCTCTTTCACCTTTCATGAAGCACCTTTACAGTCAGGTGCTGCAGTTCTCCTTCCTGCTCTGTACAGTGCAAACCTCAGGAGACCTGTGCTCCTGACCAGCCTGGCTCTGGCATGCTGTGGAAGAACTGGCTGTGGTACAAGGTGGACACCAAGCTTTCAGGAGCTAATCCTGTCTTTGCTATGGGCTATTTGAGACAGCTGTTAAATCTTTACATGCCTTATTCTTCCAGTAGTAAATTAACAGCCCGCTCAGAGATCTACCTTCCTTCAGAGGTGCAAAGGCCTCTCAGGGAGTCAGGGGAACACTATCTATAAGAAGTGTTTTGCAGAAGGGGTTATTTACCCACCTGCCTCTCATAAAGACATCAGCATTTTCAGAGTTTCTGGTATTTGGAACACATGTATTCTGTGCTCTCTCTTGACTTGCAAGGAGACTCTCTGAAGCTCGAGGGCTGTCTGTCTTGTTTCTTCTCTCTTTGAGAACTTCTGCTGTCACCTTGCTCGGGGCTTCCGTGCAGGCAAAGTAGAGTCAGAAATTTGTTTGCCTCTGTGGTTTCTTGATGTCAAGATTGCTTAGTGACTTCAGTGGACTGAAGCCATAGAGGGGAAGTTTGGCCATAGGGAATAAGTACTTGTACAGTGCAGCCATGTGGCTTAGTTAATTACTGTCTGTTTCTGCAGAGCCTGGGTATTATGAAGATGGGTCCTTTGGGATCAGAATAGAAAATGTTGTCCTTGTGATCCCTGCTGAAACCAAGGTGAATGACCTACTCAAGATGCACCTCTCTCCACAACTTGCTGGTTGTAAAACTTAAAGTACTGGAACTTGAAGTGGGACCATGCTGCAGACAGTTGAATCCTACTCAAGATTCCTGGTCTCCAAAACTCCACATTGGTGAACACTGATTTTAAGTCTCCCTTGCTACTGGGGACACAGAAGACAGTTATAATTCTGCAGAGTTTCCATACGTTGAAATGTGTGTGTGTGAGTTGTTTTAATATCTGGATATGAAAGATCAGCCCATTGGAGTCATTGCTGTAGGGTTGGTTGATGTTCTTAAGGTGGGATTTTCCTCTCTGGTAGGGAGTCTTCAGTGGCATTTGAAACAAAAGTACAGACAGATTTTGACACTATAGTTGCCCACCTGGCTGGGTTATGCTTTTAGAAATGCCAAACTGAAAATGATCATATAATCATCAAGCTAAAGTCCTGTACAGCTGTGACCTTGCACATGGCCCTTAGAAAGGGACCACTGAAAGAAATAACTAAGATTTATATCAAGATTCTTTGTTTGAGCTGGAAGAAAAATGCTACTGTAAGTTGCTACTCTCTCATCTGAATGTTTCCTGGGTGGTTCTGTAGTGATGACACAAACCAAGGAGCAAGTGTGATCTGGCTGGAGCTGTTTCTAAAACTGTACAATCCCTTTGTCTTTCTGCTGCAGTACAATTTCAAAAACAGAGGGAGCCTGACTTTTGAACCCTTAACCCTGGTTCCAATACAGACGAAAATGATTGATGTTAATTTGCTGACTCAAAAAGAGGTGAGTAAAACAGGTTTGCATTGCCACCTTTTCACTGGAACCACCTTGTTCTACAAGGGCCACTGCCTTAATTTGCTTCTCTCGGACTATCATGCTGTGTCCCCAGGGACTATGTGATGACTGTCCCATCATGTTGTCTGTATCTGCTTGTGACCAGTCTCATTCAGCCACACCCCAGTTCAGTACCTGTGAACTCTGAGCAAACTTCTGTGATACCTGCTCTGCAGCATTTATTTCCTGAATAGCTTCATACTCTAAACTTTCTGTTTAGGTCTGTCACTACCTTCTTGTTTCATCCTGGTTTTCTACCATACTCTTTATGTTGCCTTGACACATCGCCTTTTCATAATTATAACCCTGTTTGCATTTCCATTTGCTGAAGGGGGCTGTGAAGGGTACCAAGATCTGCCCTAGGATTACCTGTTCAGATCAATAGGGCAGTTTGTCCCTCAGGAGTGCATTGTCCATTTACAATTTTGCAAAGCTTATTAAACTGTGCCGAGGTAGCTATTTGGACTTGCTGGAGGCAGTGATTTGCAGAGACTTTTACTTGTCAGCTGAACTGAACCTTGGCTCCTCTGAAAACCGAGGACAAATTGCTTCAGTTCCTACCCTTGTCAAATTTGCAAGTCACTTCCGTATAATAGACGTCTGTCTCTTTGGGACAGGATTCCATCCCAGCCTAACAGCTCAGGCCCCAAGAGCACAGGGGCCTACAAATGCCGTTGGCTGCGCATAACTTGTAAGGACGTGAAATCTTCTGAGTGTTGTACCCCTCCCTTTCTCTAGTGTAACTGGGTGAATGACTACCATCAGAAATGCAGGGAAGTAGTTGGAGCAGAACTGGAGAGGCAAGGCCGGCACGAAGCTCTTCGGTGGCTCATCCGGGAGACGGAGCCTCTCATCAGAGTCCAGTAGCACCACAGTTGTCTGCGGTGTGCAGAACACCAGGACCGCTCGGTGTCCCAATAATCTACATCTTCTTGGACCTTGGCACCGCTGGGAGGATGTTCTTCAATTAACCTTTGGAAATCAGGAAGGGATTTCATGTAGTGTTTCTCACCCTGCAACATGTGTGGGTAGTGTGGGGGTAAGGAGGGTTACTGTCTGAAAAATTTTTTTGGCGGGAAGAGTTTGAGCATAGAAAGCAAACAAAATAAATGAGCACATTGCCTTTGAAACAGGGGTCTTATTTCAATAATGGTTCTAAGAGGCAATACTGGAATATTTTATACTGTCTGGTTTTTCACTGTGAAAACTCGGTATTTTTGCATACTTGGGTTCCAGTTGCTAAGATGTTACACACACAGCAGGACTGATTACTGAATAAAAGATTCCAACCCGCTATTTGCTCCATCTGCCTTCTCTTGCAGTCAGTCACGTGTTGGGTTTGACAGCCTGAAGAAGGGCAAGAACCCGATCATTCCACCCTTACCTGTGCATCCAGCTCAGACAGGGAAGAAATATATGTATAGGACTGCCATGTGCCAGGCTCTGGGCAGGTGTTATGGAGAGGCCTAGCAGGAGCAGTCAGTTCTGCTCTGTGACAGGTC
The DNA here is from genome assembly GCF_003945725.1 of Corapipo altera. Taxonomy (NCBI): domain Eukaryota; kingdom Metazoa; phylum Chordata; class Aves; order Passeriformes; family Pipridae; genus Corapipo; species Corapipo altera. The sequence continues at coordinate 8,820,615 of NW_020884896.1, read as the reverse complement.
CTGGAAGAATGTGGAGACACTCGGCAGAGGTTTGTGTGCACAGAGCACCCAGGCCAGTGCTTCTGTCTATTGTTATGGCTTACTGAGTGCTTGTATAGCCCGTGGCAGGGCAGGATGCATGGGCAGTATCATGGAATTGCAGCTCTTCCTGGACACAAAGAAATTATTAGTTAAAATAAATAAATATGCATACAATGGACAAAGGAAGAACTGCGACTTGGGTTCAGTCAGCCCGGCCGGTGCCGTGTAGTGCGCAGGGACACCTGGTGGTTAAGCGAGGTGATGCAAGCTGAATGCTTTCTGAAGTCATTCTTAACATTTACACCTCAAAACTCAAGTTCAATATTAGATGTAAAAAACCCAACTCACGCAGCAACTCAATTCCTGATATTTCAAAGAAATTTTCTGTGCAAATAGAAATGTTTCTGTACATAATTTTCTTCCCCTCTTCCCCCAGGAATTTCTGAGGAAATACTAATCTCTGCTAAACGGCATGAAATTAGTATTTCCCTTGAGTTCTGGAAGCTGAAAGCAGGATCATGTAGCCAAACAGAAAAGTACTGAAAAACAAAACAAAAGTTCCTGGCTTCCTAGCTGTATTATCCAAGGAAGTGATAAAATAAAAGTGCAATAAGTGCTTTAAAAGTTCATTTTCACACCCTAGCCTCTGAAGCTGGGTACAGGTATTTGAATATTCAAGTGGTTTCCCACCAGCTGGAAGCATTAGCTTTCAGCTCAGCTGTGCCTATGGAAACCCTGCTCACACATCAACCAGTCCAAAGTGTCTCACGAGTATGTGCTATCAATTAAAACAGACAGGGGAAGATGTTTCTACAAAAACTGCCTGTTGCCTCTGTGGGTTCTGGCTGTGCCACAGGATCAAAGGAAAACTGAGGGATCTCTAAACAGGTTGTACTGTGACAAAGTGTGTCTTTCCCAGCAAAATGGATGTGTGTGCCTTGAGGCTGAACGGTCAGAGAGTTGTCAGCCAAACGCTGCAGCCTCTCCTGGCTGCGTGGGTACCCTCAGAGGCTGGAAGGAAGGCAGCTGCTCTCCAGGGCGGTGGTGGGAGCTCAAGCAGAAGACTCTGCTGGTCGGTGCAGACCTGTGGGGGGAACTGCACCATATGCTACCCCAGATGATCCTGAGAATGCCATCCCAGGTGTCCTGGCAAAGAGCCAACCTGGGTAGGTCTCTCCTTAAACTTAAGGGCAGGTGTTTCCCACAGGAAGGTGGAAGAGGAGGATTTCTACTAAAAGGAGAAACTTTTGTCCTCATGGCCCAAAACCACCATGGCTGGTGTAGACACTTAAGTGGGAAGGGGGGACACAACACCAAAAGCAATTTGCTGGGTTTGAATGGCCCTCAATTCCCTCTTTACAGTCAGACACCAACCTGGGACCATTCCCTCACACATCCCAGAAATTCATGGCTCATTGCCATCCCGAAATTTCCTCCAATGCACAGGGCCAGAGATGGGGCAATCCAGACTTGTCTTCCACTCTGGGCACCTGCCCTAAGAGCCTGAGTAGATACCTCCCCCCCATTCAGTCCCCAGCTCATCCCTCTGTGCCACCTCAACCCTGTGGGCTTCTGGTGCAGGGAATGTGACCCCACTGTTTGGTCACAGATTGGAGATCTTTACCCCTTGCTCAGATTTGGCACCTCAGCAGAGGGAGATGAGAGGGTGTTTTGCAGGGCAGGGTTGGCTGACACACATTCCTATCTAAGGTGTTTCTCTCTCCCTATTCACTCCTTGAAAACACAACTGCATTTGATATCCTTTCCTGTCTTGAGTTTCAGGTTTCTGGTGGAAACTAAAATCTCTTTTTTTCCCTTCTTCTAGGTTTTGATTTATTCCATCAGTGCCTGCTTTCCCTGGGTGGTCTCTCCCTTCCCCTCACCTGGTGGAAGGAAAAAGTTAAGGAAAAGAGGAGCAAGGAAAAGATTGATGGAAACCAAGTTTGTGCCAAGTTTGAATTTTATTTTTATTTGAACCATTCCCAGAAATAACCACAAAATTATACTGTTGAAGTGAAGATAGTAATTTTATTTGATTAAAAAAAAAATCCATAGAGGCTTTTGTTGTTGTGGGAAGGAAGGAGGGAAGGAAGGAAGGAAGGAAGGAAGGGAGGAAGGAAGGAAGGAAAGGAAGGAAGGAAAGAGGGAAGGGCATTTTTAATAACAGCATACTTAATTTTCTAACTATTCTGTTTTGCAGTACTTTTAATCTAGTGGGCATCTCATAGCTTTAGATCATGCTGCAAAGCACAATTTCTGCTCCTTAGGCAGCCTCCTACAGGGGAGCTTGTGGGGTAAGCCTGTCCAGTCCTATCCCTTCACCAACCCAGGAACTTGGTGGATAATTGTACCTCACCACCACTGCCACCACCATCTGAGTCTGTTTCTACCCATGGGACAGGGTTTCAGCAGATGCAAACCATACTCAAGGTCCATGTGGACACCCTGATTTACATCACCAGAGCACTTCCCTCTCTGTCACCTTCCCAGCTGTTTATAAATGTTTGTGATAGAAATCTCCAACTACACTGTAACTGTGTTTAGAGGCTCTGGAATTCTCTATTTCCCTTGGAATAAAAATGTTACAGCAGGAGAGAGACTCTATTTTGCAGTGAAGGAAAAGCCACATCAGCTTTACCATTCCATCACAAATCATGATGCATGCATTGGCAATGTGCCTGTTGGTGTACAAGGCTTTTGATGCAAATAGATAATTTCTCCTTGAGCAGAAGGATTCATATTCATTTATCACCAGCAACAAATGCTCCTTCCCTCCATAAACCAGGTGACTGCTAGGCTTCTCCACAGTCACCCCTCCTTCCTCAGTCTGTGGGTATTACCTTAGGTGTGCCTCGTAGCAGTAAAATTCAGTTGTTTTTTAATTTAGATGGCTCATAACTCACCTATAATGAAACCCCCACCATTGTTTCAGTGAAGCTTTCAGAGTAAGTTTTGATTTAACCCAGCCCAGCCTTAGAAAGAAAAAGAAAACTTCTGAGAACACCATCACTGAGGGTCTCCTCAGCAAACCCATCAAACCAGCCTGATGTTCAGGCTGCACACAGTGCTTTAGATTCCCAGCAATGACAAAGGGCTGGGGTGTGCCATGGGGCACTGGTGCTTATTCCTGTGTTTCCTTCAGCAGACAGTGACAGTGAGAGCCAGATGGTTAGAGCAGTCAAATATTAAAGCTCTCCTGGGGATCGAGAGATACCATCCTTTTTCCTTTGCCACTTCCCTTCCTGAGGGGTCTCCTCTGGGTAGTGTGAGCATTTTGGAAGATGCTCATGGTACGCTGAATGAGGTTCCTTGGTCATTCAGGCAACTGTCAAAAACATCTGCTTGCGGTCTGGATGCCTGGAGAGGACCTGTCTTTTCTCAGCGCCATCTTCTTGCACTCAGTGGGGGTGATTTGGCTGCTGGTGCTAAGGATTATTGACATTTATTTTTGTTGAACTTGTAGCAATTCACACCTTGTTCTTGGAATTCTGTGTCTTCTTTTTGGAGAGGAAACTGCAGGCCTGGACATCTGGCAATAGTATCTGGAGATCAGGAGTTAAATAACTTGCATGGTGTCACTGCCCTTAGCTTGTTTTACATGATTAGGATAAAACTCCCCATGGCTTAGGATGTAATAAGAAAAAAAATGAAACAAGAGCCTCTGGAGGGTAGAAATATGAACTGTGTTAGTGCTTAATTAAGTTGCCTATTAACTGTTGTGTAGTGGCCTGGAAGAATTTTAATGTACCAATTAAAGCAAGGAGCTATCTCCTCAGCTTTCCACCACCTCTGGGGACGCTGTCAAGAATGAGGAGCTTGCAGATCAAGTGTTGTTTATTTTGCTACTTCCAGCTTGTTAAAAATTCTTCTAAATTTGGGATGTGGCAGATGCCCACAGATGTGTTTGCTTCCGCAAGGCAGTGGAGCGATGTCTGTCTGATGAAGATTAACATGAGAAAGAAACAGGGCTGTAATGTTGTCTGACCCCATAAAACCCCTCCTGTTTCTTACAGTTCCTCTGTGTTGCTGCAGGAGGAGGAGGGGGCTGGAGGCCTCAGGGCAGCTCCACGCTGACAGTAAGGGTGCATTGGTTTGGCACATACAACCTGGACAAGTGGTGTGAGCTCACAGTGGTTTTTTGGAAGGGATGTGCCACATTATCCTGCCTGTTCTCTGGCTGTCCCACCACCATGTCACACCACCTTTCAGCAGTTTCCCCCTGCTCCATCATAAGCTGTAGGGATGGGAGGTTCCCCTCCAAATGGGCCTTGTGCAAGGTGGTCGGAGAACATGGCTGCTCTGATGCCTAAGATCTTAAGGCTGTTTTAGTGCCAGCAGACAGCAGCCTAAGACATATCAACAGAGAGAATTCAATTCATTCATTCAATTCAATTATTTCATTTAAATTTCTTATATTTTACTGGCCTGAGGGCTGGTGAAGGTTGCAGGGAAGTTGGTTTGTCGGGGATGCCCACTGCCATGCTTCTGGAAGCATGGGCTCCTGGAGCACAGTGTTGCCCTGCTCCCAGGATGCACTGTCTGCAAAGCAATCTCCATGCTCAGATGGCATTTGAATTAAAAAACAAATCCAATTCCACCCATTATTCATGTACCCGCCAATTGCTTGCTCTGGCTTCTGGTGTTGGGGCAGCGTTTTTTGGATGGCCTCTTGTGCATGTGCTTGGCTATGAGCCCTTTCTTGCAGCAATCAGAGCCTGTGACTTCCCTGCACAAAGCTGCATAGGACTGATCTTGCTTAAAAAACAGTCTGGAGCCAGCATATTGGAAACATCTCCCAAAACGGAACATTAACCAACTGCAGGGGGTTCTGCTGTGTGCCTTTGATATCGCCTCATCACCCCAGAATCATGTCAAGCATCCCTGGCTGGGTATCTCCAGAACTGGAGCAAATTCCCACCCGCTGCACCCTGTCCCCCTGTGTGTCCTCTCTCCTGCACAAATGCTGCTCTCCCCTCTGCCATGACTGGGGACTCAGAGAGTGACTTTTCCTTCCACTTGCATTTGGAGCACATTTTTCAATAAACACCACCACATTCCTCTTGAGGTTTTAATACAAAATAAGCTGGGGGATTTCAGGCAAAAGTAGCCTTAGTTTGAAGCACCACAGTCTTCTAGGAAGGGATTTAAGGAGCTTGTAGTGGTTGTGAGAATATCTCTGCTTCAAATCCAAGCAGGCAGCTCGGTAAGTGCAAAGTTGAGGAAAATGTCCTCTTCTCCTTGTATTCTATTAATATTTAGGTCTGGGCTTCAATTATTCATTCCTTCAGGGTTGCTTTTATCATCTCAGTGCTACAGAATTAGCTTGTGCACTGTCTCTGGGCACTCAGAAAAGACCTTTTTGTAATATTTGTGAAATTTCATGTCTAAGAGGCCTTTTGCAAGCAAAATATATGCCATTATTCAGAAAGAGCAAATCTTCCCCATCCCCACCCCGGGCTTCTTTAAGACCATACAGAACTGAGCCTCAGCAGATATACAGGATCCAGCCTTGGCTGGAGATGGGCTAATCCAGCACTGCTTGGCTAGAGATTGGGTCCATTATTGCTTTTTTAATACAAGAATGAGGAGATATTTGATGATATTGGATAGACCCAGACCAGTTCCATACACGTCCACCACCCTTGGCACAGGCAGCTCGTTCATCTGAGCTGTGGACAAATCGAAGTACACTGTGACTAAATGCTCTAAATTGTTGACATCTGCATTGTAAACACCTGACTTGTTAACAGCCCATCTTCCTGCTGGATCACAAAGCCTGACAATCAGTTTGCTCAAATGAGCATAACCAGATAACATGTTTTTGAGTGCAGCTTGATCAGGGAAGGGTCTGGGAAGAATTCTGCTTTATTTGTCCAAATATTCTTTTTATTTAATTAAGTAAAGCCAACCATGAAATTAGCATTCCCTTTCTTCCTTCAGGAACCTGAATGCCACTGGGAACTCAACACCTCAGCAGTCACTGCAATTTCAGAGTTGGTCAAAACAAGGGAAAAACATAAAATTTTTTTTCCCCCTGTCTTTTCAAAATATTTTGTGGGGTTATTCTGTTCTGGGGTGAGATCATAAGACTGTGAAAAGTTTCACGTACCAAAAACATGGAAAAATTATTGAGCTAAAAGAGTCACATCCACTGAACATTTTAATTTTTGGTGTTATAGAAGAAGTTTAGTGAATATTGGCTATTCTAATTAAACATAAAAAATTGGATTAATTTTTAAAGTAAACCAAAAAAAAAGAGCTAGAAGTTTTCTATTTAGAACTTGTTGGAACCAGGCACTCTGGCAGTTTTTGAAACTTTGAAATATTTTTGACATAAACCTGATGAAACCTGGACTTAATCTCCTGTGCGGGCTGAATTTTGAAGAACTTGAACTTTTCAGATAAGAAACACAAAAGCATAAAATACCCCTTGAAGTCAAACATTTTGCTGAAAAACTGCTGCAGTGATTGCACTATTTCCGAGAAACAGGCGTAGCAGCTGAAATGCATCCAAGTGTGTGTTCATCCTATCAAACAGGGCTAACACCTTGAGTTTGCTTTCTGCAGTCAGTGGAGACATAGGTAACCCCAGAAATGATGTAGCAAACACGTGAGTTGAAGTGTCCTTTTGGGGTTCTGGACTTCTCTGTTGGCTTGACAAGCAGACGAGGCTTCTTTCTCAGCCATCCCAGGCACATGTTTATAGCTAGGTGGAATAAATAAACCTTGTCTTCAAGTGACAAGACTCTGGAGTGAAGCACAAACCTCTCCTTGGTTTCAGGCAATGCTTCCCACTGTAGACCTTCACTGACCCCCTCTGGGCACAATTCTGAGGTACCACTTCTGAAAGGCTCACACCATTTACAAAGTTCTAAATTATTCAGATTTAAAAAATGTTTCAATTTCAGACCAGTGGCACTGGGCAGCTCTGAACCGATCTGGTTTTGAACACAGCTGGGTGAGAAATGCTGATCCAGGTGAGCAGCTTGATGGACTGTGCTTGTAGCCAGCAGCTGTTTAGGCATCATTGCTGATGCTCAGACCTGCTATGGCACCTGTGGGCAGAGAGCACCATGTGCCAGCACAGTGAGCAAACTGCATCCTGCCCCAGCTGCCCACAGCTGACCTATGGTAACAGGTGTTTTGTCTAACCTCTTGTCCAGATTATGGCAAGGCAGTTTAAAAGAGCTCAGCCCCCAAGGCAGAGGCATCAGGTGCTGTTACTGTCTTTGGGTTTCCCACAGGGGAATAAAGCCAAATGTTTCTGCTTGGCAAAGCAAATAACCCTGGGCATTGATGGTTCTGCACTTCCTTTGCTGAAGGCTGTGGGTACCTGTACCTCCACACCTCGCAGCGCAGGGGATGGGATGGAGATGTCTTGTGCAGTTTGCCTTGCTTTTGTTCCAGGATGGAGGTGACAGGAGCCAGGTGCCTGGGCTTTAAAAACAGCTCCTCTTTACAAGTACACTGTTTAAAGATGCTTGTTGTTATTACCACAGGAGCAAAGTTGGGTGTTTCCATAACAACATAAGGTGAACATCATATGTTTGCCCCACAACAGGCACCAACACAAACCTCTTCCTGGGCAGGAGGCAACAGGCAAGACTGTAGCTGTTTTGGGATAATCAGCCCTTATGAAGCCAGGCTGCAATGTAACATCTCCTACGAAAAGCTCCCATGAAAGCTTGTGATAGTGTGAGCAGCCTGATGGAGAGATACCCAGCTGCCTCACCCTTCCTCACAGGGTCTTCCACCAAAAGCTGCAAACCTGTTTTATATTAAAGGCTCAGCATGGCTACAAGGAGGCTCAGTGGGACTCAATTTTTCATTGTGAAATATCGATAGAGACAGCTCTTTTTGCATGCTGCCTCTTGCTCCTGCAGCACAGGCTATAATTTCTTGTCAGCTCTGGATTCTGCAAGCAACCCCAGCTGAGCACCAGGGAGGTGCAAACATTAAATAGGGGGCACCGTGGGCCCTGAGACAGGGGTGGAGAGTGGGAATGTTAAGTGGCAGTAAAAGCTTACAACCATAAATTAATGTTTCTTTTTGCTATAAGCTCTCAGTAAAAATAAACCTTGAATGCCAGCAGGCATAGCTGTAAAACTGCACGGATCTTGCTTTAATTATCACCTGAGCACCCTGTGCTCTCTGCTGCTGTCTCAGGGTTGATGGCACAGCGCCCATTCAGCTAATTGAACAAAAGGTGGAGGTAATGTGAATCCAACACTCTAGCAAGGGGTGTTGGCTCTGTCAAAATGTGGGTGGTCCCCAGGAAACAGCCTCATCCAGGAGCACCGTCAGTCCTATCAAGGTAGCCTGCTATGTCCTGCCACTCCTACTCTGGGATGAAAGATGGGCTCCAGGGCAGGGATCACCCATCATCCTCTGCCTGTATTCTTCCTCCTGAGCCATGCCAGACATCTTAAGAACAGTTGGGACACCCACTTTTTCTTGAACCTGAAGATATGAAGTTAATCTTACAACATGTGTGAACACAAGCTGTTGTGCAAGACCTGGATAAATGGGAAAGCTCTGGAAGAAGTAGGAGAGTTTTCTGCAAGAGAAGTACTTATAATAGTACAGCCTGTCTAGAAGATGTTCTAGCTCCATTTATCCAGTTTTCTGTGTACAGAGGAATATCACTCAATCACAGCTCAGTCTTCGTAGGCTGAAGTATCAGGGACACAGCAGGAGAAAAGTGTTCCAAATATAGGGTGGAAGAACTGTAAAAATCCAGAAAAGTTCCAGCTGTGAATCAAGGGGAGACATGCAATGGCACCAGATAGGCACCAGAGTCACAACTAACCTGGTAATGACCCTGCAGTAGACCAGCTTCTCATTACCTTTAAAGAACAAAGCAAGTGAGCTTTATGCTGCTACGCCCAAGCATTTGAAAGTCCATTTCATAAACATAGAATTTTTAATACAAGCCATCCCACCATTAATAACAGTCTACCAGCATTACAAATTGTGCCGCAGATGCGTGGTTTTGCCAGCTTTGAAACATCAGCAAATTTAGTTTTAATCTGCTGTACAGCTAGAAATAGGATGACACTGTTTTGCATTCAGTACATTTATTGAGATGAGAAAACCAGCAGGCATTAATTTAAAGTGATTAATTCAGGAACATGCAAATGTGAAGGCTGTATGGAAGCAACAGACCATGTGTTGCAGAACCACAGTTCAGTTCCTTGGTTCCCCTGAGTTCACCACCTCAGAGCAAACCCTCTGCACACAGAGGGAGGGAGAACACAGTCTGAAGCAAAAGTGCTGATTCCAATGGGGAATCCGGGATGAGATTTAGTTTGGCTCTCAGGTACCTGGGTGGCAGAAACACAGCAAGGAGGGAGATTTACAGGTGGTGGTGGGCAGTGAGTTGGACATAAGCCTAGCCAGGTGGGAAACTGTGGTCCAGAGACTTCTCACACAAGAGGTCTGAAACAAATCCTACCCAAAGGGGAGCTCCTTGTATGAGGCAGGCAGTGTGACCTACCCCTGCTGTGTACATTGCATATTGAAAATGACTCTCAGCTATCTGTGACATTTTCACAGCACTTGACAGTGTGAAAGTGCTTTTAAAAGAGAAACAGCCCAAGGAGAGGAGCCTTTCCACAGCCCTCCTCATTTGCTGGAGAACAGTCAGGGGACCTACGTGAGCTCTGCCCTCGTGAATGGGGCAGAAGCAGATTCAAGCCCAGCACAAATTGCTCTCAATTACCATCTGCTCCCCAGGCTCAAGATGACTTTTGGGAAGATGACAACCATAAGTCTCCTTCATCCCACTGGGTACCCCCCACCAAGCTGCAATAAAGAAGCCACTGTATTGATTTGCCTTCCTCTTCTGAGGACCAAACCTTGGCTTGGTCTGTAACACACACAAACCAGCTGGCAAAGACAAACTGGATCATTAGGGCAATAAAAACAGTGAACACATAGAGAAACGTGAAAAAATGACCCTGGGATGTGTTCATATTTTATGCAATTGCTGGGATAAAACCTTGAGTCTATAATATTAAATCAGCACTTCAAAGGGATAGCTTATGCTAATTTAATTAAAGGCAGCATCCTGGCTGAATTAAGGAGCTGAATTAATACTGTGCACCAACCCCTAATTTTACCTGCCATGGGTGTGCTTACTCAGTGTTGTCCTGATGTGCTCACAGTTTGTTTCTTCTGGACAGGATGAGTAAAACCTACCCCCTACCTGCCTCCCCCCCTCCAGTTAGGCAGGGTCAAATTTTACACTTCTAAGTTCCAAAACTCACAAATTGTTTGTAAATACCATCTCTGGGCACCTGGGCACTAATTTATCCACCTGTGCTAGAGAGGTGTGAGTCCTTGCCTTCCTTGGCTTCCCAGGGAGAAAAAAAGAGAGAGGTTTATCAAAGAAGCCTGAAGTAAAGTGCTGTGAACAGTTCCTCCCCTACCCTTTCCGTAAGTATGAAACAGGATTGAACTCTTCTGGAAAACAAATCAACTTGTTAATGGAGTTTGAGACATCGTAAAGGTACCATAAGCCTTCAGCTTCACACTTCATACGTTTACATCCTAATCTTGCTTTAGGCATATTCTCTTCCTTCATGTGCATGGGAAAATCATCCTTCAAGAGTCATAGTAGGATGTCATGTTGGAAAGTTTGACCCTTACATAGGTGCCAAAATGGAGCTTCACTAGCTGGCTGGCAGGGCCAGGGGATGGGGAAATCTGTCTACCATTTGGGTGGAGAGATGCATCCAGCCACTGCTCTCGTCCCTTCCAACTATGTCTTCCCCACTCTCGGCAATTAGAAATTATAGGGGTGGATGTTCTGGTTATTTATACAACAAGGACATCTTAAGTCCTCAAAGAAGAAACAAACACCTCATATCCTTATATGCTGGACCTTGGAAAAAGCTAAATGACTCTTTAGGAAATTGTCTCTGGGCACAACTCAAACCTCAGCCAAGCTAATGGGAGAGTTTTGGTGAATCTCAAGGGGATATGGATCAAATGTTGGATGCAGAAAAGAGCTTATGGCTTCTTTGTGCAATACATTGCAATGTGCTGAACTTCGAGAATGTGTTGAAGTCCCTCAAAGTTTCTTGGTAGCAACAGAACTGCCAGAAAACTTCTAAGATGCCATGTCCTCACTGCTTCTACTTTGGCATGGCAGTGTTTGTGAAACAAGCTTGCTTTTCCTACCCAGCCTGCATTATGAAAAGGGCCAACAGGCAATTAAAACATCATTGGGTAAAACCTGGTATTAGTCCGTAATACTGTTTTGATGGTTAGATCTTCAAATCTAATGTAAGAAATCTTCAAATGTAAGAAATCTTCTTACAAGGAGCTCTTCAAATGCTTTTGCCCTTTGAAAGTTAGGCATAGAACTTGAGTCCGTTGAAGATGGAGTTACTTGGGGCTGAACTTGCAGCCTAATTTGAGTCCATCAGAATCAGAAGCAATTTGTTTGTCTGTTTGCTTCAATGGGGCACTGTCACTCTGCTTCAAAAGTGCTTGGGGGTTAAGGGTGCCAAGAAAGTGGAGTTTCATTACTGACTGTGGGAATCGTGGAGGGAAGTGCATCTCTGAGGGCATGAGGATTGCCTTCCTGGGGAATAAGACTGTCATTATAAACCAGACTGGGTGCAGTTTTGATGAGAAGAAAGTAAAATAGGAAAAAATTGCAGTATAAAGTTTCCTCTTAGTGCTCTTTTTCCAGGCAGAGGAAGCACTAAGCATGAGTGTACTAAATGGGCAACTGAATTCTAAGACTGCAGTAATACCTTCTGCTGATAAGTAAAAAGAAGAGAAAAGCATTTGCTGGATGGTACCTGTTACTCCTCACTGTTGGGCTAAAAATGGCTTATGGAGCATGTAAGTGCCTTTGCAAAAAAACCTGCCTGGGTGCAGAGATGTCTGTGTTCTGCAGCAGAGTGAGATACTTGGTCACGAGGCCAGATCTGCCCATTAGCTGTGAACATACTGAAAATGGAGAAAAGTATCCAGTCCCACATGAGGTGGCAAGACTGAGCTCTCAGAGAATGCAGGTGTCATTGAGAACAGTCAGTGAGAACAAGGGATCGTTGCCACCATCCAGGATATTAAGATGGAACTTTTCTAGTGTGTCTCACTGCTGAAACACAGCAGATCCATTCGTATGGTCTATAGAAGAGATGCTTCAGTGTTTTCTGAGCCACCATCCTCAGTGTTTATAGAACACTCTGTGCTGCCTTATAGCACTGTCAGAAAGCTGGCATACTGCCCTTAGAGAAGGTGTATTTACAAACATCTGTATTCTGCAAACATTGGACTAAGAAGTAGACATTTCTTCTTCCATTAAAGCTGAGCTCCTCAGATGATAAACACCTATTTATGAAAGCTGGAAAAAACTAATATGCCAAACTAGGCATGAAATCTGCAATACTTGGGACTTGGATTTACACTTAGTTCTGCTTCCTGCCAAAGGTGTGAATGAAGCAAGTTAATAAGTTAATAACTTACTTGCCTGAGGAGTATGTAATGTCAGACCCCCAGAGGAGTTGGAAGGACTGCTCTCACCTCTCAGAATTTCCCGCTGGCTACCAGTTATTCTTTTATCATCACACTTTAAAGTGAAAACACTCTACATTATTCTCTATGACTGTGTTGCAGAACACGACTTGGGAATGACCTGAATAGGAAGGTCTGACAGATTGCTTTTTCTAAAGGCTCTTTAGGGAAAAAAATAGACATGACCCTCTGCTAAATTACACCTGTGTTAAAGTAGTGCACTGCCACTGCTATTGACAGCACTGCGTCTGGCTAAATGAGTGTGGAAGAAGGACTGGGACCAGCATCACATTATTTTCCACTTAGCAGAATTGCTACCATCTCCCCTGAGCCCAGAAGGTTCTAGAAAAACTTCTTTGGTTCTGACCTTCTTCCCCCAGGTTTGACAGATCATTAGAGATAGTGAATTGGCTATATCTTCAATCCAGGGCTTTAGGGCACTTGGAATGTAAATAATATTCTAAAGATGATTTCATTATTTTGGACTACATTGGTGGGAATGCACCGTAAATGGTTTGTGAGAAAAAATTTTAAGTCAATCTGTTGGGTATGGGCTGATGAGCTCATGAAAATGACTTTTTGTCCATCCTCTACCCCCTCCACTAAGTTCATCCATCCTTTCCATGTTTTGCCTTTTTTTCCCAAAATGCTGTCAGCGTGGGAATTTGTAATTTGTGGCTGGGTCCCTGTTGAGGGGAGGTACTATAGATTCATTTCCTTAAGGCTGGGGAGGAATAGTATTTCCTGTTCATGAAAGTTCAGATTACTTGGTAGGCTGAAAACCTGAGTGCAGGCAGTGCCTTATTTTGTGTTTGGGATGTGAAACCTGCTGATCCCCTCCCTGCTCCAAGGTAGAGGAGAGGGAAGGATGCTGTGGGGCCACACTACCACTTGCACTGCTGTAGGGGCAAGTAATCCCATGGCCCTGAAGAGGGGGCTGTCAGCACTGTTGTGGTGCTCTGCTGCCTGACCCAGTGGGCTGTGCACCACCATGGTATCACATCCCATGTGGCCACCAATGAAAAACCCATCTTAAAATATAGAATCATAGAATTGTCTGGGTTGGAGAAGATCTCTAAGGTCTTGAGTCCAGCTGTTAACCCATCACTGCCAAGGTGACGACTATTACCCTAATCACCACATCTACACTTTTAAATACCTTCAGGGATGGAGACTCCACCACTTCTCTGGGCAGCCTATTCCAATGCCTCACCAACATTTTGGGAGGAAATTTTTCCTAATACCAATCTAAACCACCCCACTGCAATTTGAATCCTTTTCCTCTCGCCCTATCACTTGTTCCCCTACCTGGCTACAGCCTTCTTTCAATTGGAGAGGTGTCCCCTGAGCCTCCTTTCCTCCTGGCTAAACGCCCGCAGCTCCCTCAGCCGCTCCTCACGACACACGTTTTCCAGATCCTTCATTGGATCGTTTCATTCGTTTCTGGACACGCTCCAGTACCTCAATGTCCTCCTAGTAGTGACGGACCGAAAACAAAATCCAATGTTTCTGTGCTGGGCTGGCGGTGTAAGGGCACCCCGGGCAGGGTGGGGGGTACCCCGGGCAGGGTGCAGGGCACCAGGCAGGGCTCTCCGGGAGCCAGACCGGGCAGCTCTCGGTTTGGAGAAAGGAAAGAGGAGGAGCAGTCCCAGCTCTACTCCAGCCGCCGCCGCCGCTTCCCATCAGCAGAGGGACCCCTCGGACCGGCCATGGTGCTCGCCAGGGTGGCGAGCAGGGAGAGCCTTGCGTGGGCGCGGGGATTGACTGCGCTGCCAGGAACCCCCGCGGCTTCGGCTGACCCGAGAGAATGGCAAACAGCAGGCTCGGCACGGAGATGCCAGACAGGCTGGATTCACCCCCCCTTCCTCCAGCCCCGCGCCCGTGTGTGCCCGTCGGGAATACCTGCGGATGCCAAGTGTCCCAAACTCCGCGTACATCACCCGCTCTCTGCCGGGGTGAGCCAATGTGGGAAAGAGCTGTGGACGAAGGGAAAACAGATGAGGGAGAAAAGAGAAAGCGAATAATCAAAAGTGAATAATCAAGTATTTCCAGTCACTTGCAGTTTGTTTAACACCTTTTGTTGCTGACAAGTGTTTGAAATTATGAAGGTTAAGGAGTCTTGATAAAACTAACCCCTGTTGCTACCAAACTTGTTCTGCAGTAGTGTTATTCATGATTTTGTGAGCACCAAGACACAAATACGGACTGATTACATGTGGATTTAGGTGAATGCAGGAGTCTGGTCTCTTTGCTTGGAGAACATTATATGCCTCTACTATGCTGGTGCCTGAGTGAGTGTCATCCCCATCTCCATTTCCCCCCTCCAAAAAAAGAAAGAAATGTCCCATCAATGTCCTGGAAGTAATAAATAGAATCATAGCATCATTAAGACTGTAAAAGATCTTCAAGATCATTGAGTCCAACCATTATCCTAAATTAGCAATAGGAAAAAAAGCAGAGCAATCAGAGGGCATCTGCTGCATCCTAAAAAACTGCTGGGTATCACTATGCTAAAAGCTGCAATTATTAATGTGACAGATAATGGGGTTGACTTGAAACCTTTGGTGAAGTCTGTAATACTTTTTTTTACCCCATCAGGTTTAAAATTTGGATTATGGCCTTGCAGAGAGCAGTTTTCCTCAGATTGAGTGCAGCTCCTGGTTTCGAAGAACAGGAACTCCCCAGCTTCAGCCTGCTCTGAGAATGGCCCTTTGGAGAGGAGTTTGCTGGGCATCCGCACGCACAGTGCAGCCTGATGGCTGTGTGCTCCAGCTGTGCCAAGAGCTCCCTGGGCACCCCTATGAATTCTGCAGTTGAAAATGCTTCACAAAGTTCTTGTCTTTCTGCTGTCCTTCAGAAACTGCCAGTTGGAGAAGGAAGAGTTTTTAGTGCATTGAACAAGATCAGTTCAGGAAGTCAAACACTTTTTTCAGTTTGTCACTCCTCTCTCTTCGCAAAGGATTTCCTTTCTTTCATAATTGCCACATGCAGTGTTGTAGGAGTGTCTAGGAGATGCTGAACACAGGTAAATAGACCGCAAGCCAGAAGCTTTATACCCAGCTGAAGGGGAAGAATGGGTCCCTGCCCCGACTGCTTGAGTCATCTGTATTCATCTGTGCTGCAGTAATCCTTCCTGCAAAGCCCAGCCATATGCCTTTGGTACAGCTGCGTGACTAATCCTTAAGTAATCGTTTATTTGGGGAATGTCACCTCTGGATGTGCAATTTATTGGTCCATAACAGTACATTTTGAAGGGAGCAGGTTGAAATAATCCAATCAGCATTTCGTGAAGGGGGATATGACCCCTTCCCCTTTTCTCCTTGTCCCCAGCAGAGTACAAGGAGTACATGGTGTGCATGTGAAGAGATGGGGATCTCTGTTTCAAGGAGATGAGGGGTGTCTGAAGGCTGATTGCAGAGTGAAGGGCAGACCTGGGAGGAAACACAGGGAAACACAATATGGGAAAAGCTGCTTTGCCTGGCTGTTGGAGCTGCCTGCTGTAGGGTAGTAGAGCCCCAGAGTGCTTTATGAAGAAATGATAGAAGCCATATAACTGTGCCTTGAGTGGAATGCTCTGTGGCTTGAGAATATCTGGGCTTCTGTGTCTGAGGCCGTGTCATGGCCACACTGTGCTGTATGAGTTATGTGCAGCATAAGCATTTCTAGTACTCCTGAAATGTCCAGGTCATGATCCTCCGGGTGCAGAATTCTCTAGTGCTGGTTTTTCATGAGCTTTGGTGGCCTGGAGAAGTGTAGTTGGGCTTAGATGTGTCCATCCTACTACAAGCTGGTATGTTGTGAAGGTCAAAGCACAGCCAGCTAGTCATTAAGGGTGCTCTCAAGACTGACAGCTAGGAAGAATGTTGTATCTGGAACCAAATCCCATCCCAGCAACCCCCATGCAGTGGATAACTTACTTTCTCAATATGTGGCTCCTGAACATAATGCTCCAACCTTCACATAAGGAAATGGAAAGAACATTTTCAGTCTGAATTCCTCCTGTTTTTTCACTTCATGTCTTTTTTCTCCTCTTATGAGTTAAGAACTCAGTAGCTTGAAGAGGAGGGTGCTGACAGTCTCTGGGGCTGGTTTATTGCCCTGGCCTGCATTCCAAAACATGATTTGAGTTGTTGATATAACTCAGGGAAAATTCAGCCCATTGCAGGACTGGTTGCTATGACATTTTGTAGATCACTATATCAGGAGCTATTGGTGCAAGAGTAACCTACATTCTGATTTGTGTCTGATTAAAGCCTTTTTTACAGGAACTCTCTATGTTTGACATGAATATGGATGATTTGGGCTTCACAAATCAGAAAAATCTCCGTTTACCCAGTGGTAGTAAAGTATAACTCCTGTGGGACAGCTCTGGGGTTATTATGCCTTTTAAGGAATAAGTTAAAAATAAAGTTATTTTTAATTCATCTGTTGCTTCCTTTGGCAGTAATATTAATTACTTACATTTTGGTACAATGACGAAGAATTTCTAGGTGACAATTTGATTTGAAAAGTCAGAGGAAATGTTTCTAAAAAAACCGATTCTCGCAAAATGAAGAGAGGAGTGGGCTAGCTTTTTCCTTTAGTGTGTGACAAAGAGGTCAAAACTGGGCATTTCCAGACAAGGCTGAAGGTATGTTTCTGTCCTGCTCACTAAAAATTGGAGATGGTCAATGGGTCATTGAGCAGTTAACCCAGGGGCATTACATATAAGACAACTTTGCTGACTTTCAGTCAACTTCCTTAACACTGCTGTAGTGAAGGAAAAAATAGCTGGTTCAAATGAGGACCAGAATCTGGATGTCTGGTTCCAGGAGGATTTTTAAGGCAATGCAAATGTTTCTTTAGGCTATTTTTTTACATTCTAGTTCAAACTGCTGTCTAATCCTGTCTAGCATCTGGTGCTTCAGAGAAAGGAAGGGAAGAATGAAACGAAACCTCCCTGTAGACCCAGAGCATTCAAGTAAACTGCAATTTTTTCCTGTCTCAAACAAGACTAGCAATCATTAAAAAGACAACTCACAGAAGAACAGTGAGGGATGTGGTCATTTGCATGAAGTTATCAGTATGTCCCTAGGTGTGCAATCTTCATTTGCAACGCCTTCCATCAAAAAAACAGCCCAGTGGGGTCATCATGAGGTCATTGACATCGGTTACTTTTCCCAGCTGATGCTACTACCTATTTTGACTTTGCCCTTTGGCTTGCCTTTGGCACTTGGACTGTATTAACCACTAGCAATATGAATCAGTGCACAGCACTGACGGTCTCACGGCCACTCAGGCAAGCTGGAGATGTGCCGAATAAATAATCAAAGTTACTAATGAGACCGCATAACGCTGGGGGCTTTCAGGGAACTTTCTTGCGATGTGGTTGTGTCACAGTTGTTTGAGAAGCAGAAGAAAAACATAATGTTTGTTACAGGAGACAAAAAATCCAACTAGAATATCTTAAGTCAAGTGAGTAGCAGCTATGGTATTTAGATTTTCTTACCACACCGTTTATGATGTTCATTATTTATGATATTATTGTTGGAGCTACTGTGGCATAGAGAGAAGGGCAAAATGATTTTTATAAGGAGAAGTAATAGCTTTTAGCTGTAAAAAGAGCTATTAGCACTATCTAAAAAATCTTTCTTTTGTTGTTTTCACATAGGTGTGCACATCTGGGAAGTGATTGTGCAAACTGCAAGCAAACCATCTGCTTTTTTGGCCAGAGGAATTCTTCACTGTAGATTTTGAAAGCTATAGGCTTATCTCCTCCAGGAATTTACATGAGTTAAAACATCAATTATCAGCTGGGACTTGTGGCAAGGTACACTAAGGAAAACACTACTTCTGCACTTTGAATTTACTAGGAGAGTGGAAAGAAAGAAGGTGCAGAGCTCACATGCAGCACTGGGAACAAATTGTCACAATCCTCAGCAACCTTTGCCACTGGAACCTGCTGTCCATCTTTCCAGATATAACAGCTCACTTAATGTAGAGCAAACATGCTCAGGTCTTGCTATGACAAACTACCCCATAGCACATTTAGCCAAACAGCTAATCCCTGCCTGTCCTCAGTTTTTTCTGTAGGTTATTGCCAGAGGAGGAGGAGAGAGGAGGAAGCTTGTCCTTTTCTGGCCTGTGCTGTGGTATATATTTACAGCCTCTTGGTCTCTCTCCCCACTCAGAACTGAAGGGAAGGTGGAAAATCTGATTTGATAGAGGTAACTAGAACAGTTTGTCAGGTAAAGCCTATGGGTCAGCAGGCACACTTCACTTGTTCTCTGCAGGAATTTTTTATCACATTTTGACTATTTCTGAAAATCCGTTCTCCGTTTCCCATATTTCTAAGTACTGAGTTTGGAATTTTTAGTCCCCTTTAAAAAAATCCAACAAAAAAATAAAGAGATGTGCTGTATTATCTCTTCTCTCAGCCTCTTTCATTTTGCAAAATTTTGCTTCAGTCACAAGGACCACCATTAGTCCTCACCCACTCTGCTGGCAGCCTGCTGCAGCTGCAGTACTGTGGCTGCTAAATCCACCTTGGTGTCTCTATGTATTGGGAGGGATGGAGGACATAGAACATGGGACATCCTTGATTCCTCACAGCCCTGGTCTCAGAGGACCTGGATACCATTTTGCCTGGCAGATCCAGGGCATGTTGCCTTTGGGAACAGCTTGCATAGCCCAGACAAGTGAGACACAGCTACCGATCACTTTAAAATCCTCTGGCACCTTATGCAGAAGTCAATTCATTATGCCCCAGCCTCAAAATCATTAGTCAGCAGTGGCCATTTTTTTTTCAATTATGGGGTTTAAGGGATTATTGTGAGTCATTACCCTGAGGTATTAATAGTTGCATTGCTTCTGAAACAGTTCAGGTAAGGAGGTGGTGCAGCAGCTGCACCCAGGGCAGCCGGGAGCTGGGAGCACGACCCTTTCTTTTAGTCTCTAGAGCAGAACTGAAAGGAAAACATGCCCTTGTGTTAAATATTCAACTCATTTCACAAGCTTTTCACTTTGTCTCTCGAGGGGTCAATTAAAGCTTCACGGTCTTTCCTGCCACACTGGCAAAAAAAGATCTTCATCTGCCCTTCCTTTGATTAACTATGTTGTTATAAACAGACGATGCAGCACAAGTAAGGGAAAATAATATGCCTTCCCCCCAGCTGAGGTCCTGGTAAATGAATCCATTAATTTGAACCAGAGCACCCCTGTGCTTGAAAAGGTGCAAAGCTGGCACACGGCTAAAATCCTGCTGAGGTCTAGGTGTTTTGGGGACAAGTAGCCTCAGATACAGGAAGCCACCCCTGCACACACGAGCTTCACACATGCGCCTGGACATCGGCTTGCTGAGATGTTTTTCTACTGCAGATTCTTCCCCCAGTTTGGCCTCTTAGTTCCACGAAAAAGAGGCTTGTAGCAGGCATTTAAATTTTTATGAAGTGCTTGCTTTATTATCTTAATAAATCCTTGTTTGGTTTGCAGAATGCATCCCCATTGAAGTTAAGAGTTTATATGAAAATTAAAACGGCACTATATCTTCTTAATTAGACAAATGTATAGATAAAAAGAAACAAATGTCAGCTGGCAGTGGAATTTAGCTTTGCTGGGAGGGTTCTTTTTTATTTGTCTCCCAAGATGTTTGCAGAGTTTAATGCTGGTGCTGCAGGCATTCAAAGGGACAGCGAAACTGTCCCTTATCAGTAGGCAAAACACGGGCACAGCCCGTTCTTCTGTGTTGTGCATCTCATCTGTGCTGAATTATTTACTTCCAAAAATAAGTTACATAATTGTTATCACATAAAAATTAAGCAGATTTTATTTTTCACAGGTAAACAGCCAAGGCTGAGCCCATGAAGCCTTTGCTCTGGCACATTTTTTAAGGTATACTAACTTTCAGGCTTAATTGGCAAGAAATCGTGGGTGAATATTGATCAATGAATTTTTTATTCAGATTGGTTTTGGCTTTCAGAAGCAAGACATTTAAGAAGCAGGTCATTATTATTTCTTACATCTCCTAAAGACTCTAGCTGTAAATCAAGGGGAGTTATCCAATGTTCTCTAAAGGCACCTCTTTTTTTTCTTCTCTGAAAAGATACAGGAAGAAAATTTTAGCTGAATTGTGGGAATAGTTTTCTTCTAGCTCAGAGGTGGTTCCAGAGGTGGTGAATCTCAGGCTACATTTGCTCTCTTAGCTACACGTGGCAGAATAGTTTCTGGTTCTCAGAATGAAATATAGTAGGAGAAACTACTGGATTATAAACTCTTGCAGTTAATGGCTCTGATGTCCTGGGCTTTAATAATGGGTTTTATGCCATGTAATGGGTGGATAACTGCTACTCTACAGTGGGTCTAGTGCAGCAGAGATGGTCCTGGCTGTAGGGCTCCTCATCTTCTTTCTGTGATAAAGCAGGAGGCATCAGCCTGGAGATCTCCTACCAAAGTGTTTCAAGACACTTGGCTGTGCAAGGAGAGCACATGCTTCATGACCCTGCCCTGAAGTGTGATGAGACCTGGCAGAGCTGTCACTTCAGTGGCTGAAATAGAGGTAGAAAGCAGATAAGCAAAAATGTAATACAGAGATATTTAAAGATATATTCTTGGAGCAGATCAGATACTTTCTGTTTACTGTACAGCTTAAAACACTCTAGCCAATGAACTCTGCTTGAAAGATTTCTCATCTTCCCATGCTTCTTTTAAATATTTTCTAAGGGAATTTGTTCTGCTATTAAAGGGAACATAAGAGACTCGAGGAAACTTTCACACTTATAGAACAAAACCAAGACCATCAAAATAAAATCCTTGGTCAGGGCAGCCTTTTTGTCTGTGGGAAATAGCAGGCGGGAAGTTTAAAGCAGTCCTGATACTGGCAGAGGGGAGGAGACTTGCAAACTTCACTGTGCCATGAGGTGCACTGGTAAATTATCAGCCTCTTGGGAAGGGGAACCAATTCCACAAGCAAGGCAAAACTGAGGGCAGGTCTCGTTAATCTGCCGATGTGTGGGTGCTCCTCACTTTGCTGATGAGTTCAGCTGCTGCCGAGTGGTGAGTAGGGGCTGATGGCAGCTGTGCCCTGGCACAGCGCTGCTGTTGGATGTGCTGCTGTACTCGGGGAGATTGTGCAGGGGAACAGCCCAGCTCAATTTTTGAAGCATTGAGCTGTGACCACTTGAGCTGGGGCTGGGCAGGAACAGAATGTATTTGCTGCCTGAGTTAGCTGACCTTCATCTCCCCTGGGAAAGGTAGGATGAGACAAGCAGGCTTCCTAGGGAGAACACCCTTTTCCAAGGGAGAGATTTCCTCTCCAAGGCACATGGCAGCAGCCATCATTAGTTATGCTGCAAGTGTATCTGCAAATGCAGAGATTAATTCTGAATATTTTATGGCTTTAATTACACCACCCTGCATGTGATGCAGAGAATAGGTTATTAGGCTGCTGGATGCTAATTTCCTTCTCGGATGAGGTTTTTTTTTTTCCTCATGCTTTTCCTGCTTTGGATAGCAAAATATTCCATGCAAGAAGGCAAAAGTTCACAGCTGCGTTTAACTAGCAGGTAGGCTCAAAGCAAGATCTAGCAGAGCAAAAGGTCTCCACTCTTTTCTAATATGACTCAATAACTGAACTATCAGCAGTATATGGCTTTCAAAGGGTAGGGAAGGAGTATTTATCAGAAAGTCATTCATATTTACTGTCAGAGATATTCTTCTGCAGTTTGATCAAACAGTTCTTGGAGTCCCTGGATTTTGGTCTAACACCCAGGATACACAGATAGTGTTCAAGAGGGGGTAATTCAGGACGAGGGTGTTGCCTAGCCCTTCTATGTCTGCTTCAAAGGCACCAAACTTACTGCTGTGATGTGCTACTAGACTCACTCCTAGCAAGAACAGTCAAAGCCTGGGCATTGGAGCTACATGTAGAGCTTGGTTTCTACCTCTGAAACAACAGCAGTGATATTGCAGCTCCCACAGACATGGTCTGGACTATCTCTTCATGCTTTCTAAGCTCACCTGCAGGCAGGTCTGTCTGTCTATGCAGGCAGGTCTGCAAATCTTTGAAAAGTCAGGTCTAATGAAACAACCAAGACACTATGATTGCAAATCAGAGGTTTGATGAAGAGTTTGTCTTTTCCCATCTGAAGCATCTGCTTGCCTCTCCCCTGGTATCTTTTACCAGATCTTTCAAAGTCATTTATTTTGACAGTCTACATGATGATATGATATAGCAGAGGCTGTCTGCTCCAGCAAGTAATGAGTTCAGATGTTTTGCTTTGTATATGGATGCAAAAGGCCATTGCCCTTAGTTGGCCTATCATCACATCAAATCTCATAAATAAAATAGAATTGAATCATAGAATCATAGAACTGTTTAGGCTGGAGAAGACCTCGAAGATCATCATGTCCAACCATTAACCCAGTGCTGCCAAGGCCACCACAAAACCATGTCCCTAAGTGATACATCTACACATCTTTTAAATATCTCCCAGGCATGGTGACACCATCACTTCCATGGGCAGTTTTTCTTATCCCTGACAACCCTTTTGGTAAAGAATTTTTTCCTAATATCCAATCTAAACCTACCGTGGTGCAATTTGAGGCCACTTACTCTTGTCCTATTACTTGTTACTTGGGAGAAGAGGCTGACCCCCACCTGGGTACAAACTCCTTTCAGGTAGCTATGGAGAGAGATAATTCCAGGTTCTGGGCCGCCTGAGAGAGGCTACACAAGCACATTTGTTCTGTAACCTCCAGATGTTAAAACGTACACACATACATCTTTGGGCAGCCATGGACTGGGGGATCAACCAGCTCCCCTAGAGCATGGTATGTGCTCTTTGCCCATGTGTGAGTGCTTGAGCTGCTTTCTTCTCCAAAGCAGGTTATGCTGCTGTACTGTGCTATTTGAAAGGTCCATGTGCTGCCCTGGCAGAGGCTGTGATTCAGAGGACATTGCTTTCAGCCGTGAGTTGCACTTGTCTGAATTCAAAGGAACTGGTTATGGCTGGAAAATAGCTCTCCTCAGTTCTATCATTTATCAATGATGCACATTGCACTTATCTTTGGGACTGGATTTATAGTCTGATAAAGTCAATGGCAGTCTCTTCATTGCCTTAAGAGGATTTTTGGGTTAGTTTCACAATTACCACTTGGTACAGTAAAGGTATACTGCCCTTGAAAGTCAAGGAAAAATAACCCGTGTTAAACTAAATTTTACTCTCCTAAATGTTTTGCATTCCTTTTATGACACCATTTCCCATAACTGTGCTGTTTTAGGGAGTCTGTTTTGTAATTGTGCAGAAGACATAGTTCTTTTCTTCTCCAAATAACTTCAAAGTACACCTTTTAGTTGTGTTTTTTGCTCTTCATCCAGTGCAGCTGAAGGCTTAATGCATGTCAACCTTTAGCAAATCTGCCTTTTTAAGACCTGTCTGGCTTCCTTTGTGAGTATTCTTTGTGGGGCAAAGAAATGACACTATTCTTATATCACCTTCCATAGGAGGAATTTCTATAAATTATGGGTTTCCTTTCCCTTTCCATTAAACCTGTGTGTCCTCAGTGTGAACACTGAGAAATTTTGTGTGCAAATCAGGCATTTCTTATTCACCTCTTTGAAATCCTAAGTCTTTTCCCTTTTCCAAATGGTATTTTTTCAGGAGTTCTTTACAATCATGTATGAATTAGCTGTGCATTTGGAAGGTGAGTTGAAAAGCTTTTAGAGCTTAAATCTCTAACAATTCTCAGCCTGAGGTTCTAATCATGGTTACAGTGCTGAGGGAGGAGGGATGTCAAGGAGTGTTAGCAGAAACCTGGGAAGTTTTCTGAGTAGGAGCGTGAACCACTCTCTTCCTCCCATCCTTCGTCTTACCTCTATAGGGCTTGCTCCTTTGGTGTTCATGGGAAAGCCCTGATTATTATTTCTTACAAACAGGGAATCAAGGTAAGAGCAGCCTTTGTCAGCCTTCCTCATTCCCAGAATCATGTAGTTTCTCTTGTTTGTTAAAAAAAAAAAGACTGTCTCTCCCAATAACTTTTCCTTTCTCTTCATCGATCTCCTGTTGTGGTACAGCCACGGGAGAGGAACAGCTGCACTTGTATTGCTACAAATCATCTTCTCATATCTTGAAGATTTTCCCTTCCCAGCAGAAGAGATGATCTCCATCTATGCTTATCTTTAATCTCATTCCATTGCCTATGATTCCTTCTGTGATTTCATTAAGTGTCCCTTATGCTTATCTTGGAGAAATTTAGAAAAGCACAGAAAGATCTGTGTGATGAGAAGGTGATGAGAAAGTGTGCTCTCAGAGGTACATATCAGGTAGGGAAGAAATAATGATTGCAAGATATGTGAATACTATTGCTATGGGGGTCAGAGTTAAGGTTAATTAAATGTCTTCATTGTGCATTGTCTTCCCCTTAAGGTGTTTGAGAGCCTTCTAAGAGAACCATTAACTCTGAGCAGCCACGGTTTTTAATGAATATTTTTATTGATTTTGCTTGCAACAGGTTTGCTCTTAACTCCCCTCTATGTATTCTTCATGTATTTTGCCTTGAAACTATATTTAAATTTTCCCAATTCAATATTACTAACTGGTACATTTTAAATCAGATATGGCATGTAAATATGCCTACTTTTTAAAAAGAAAGCCTTCAAAGTGCATATAATCCTTTTTTTTCAGTCTTTCTACAAACATGATATGAATAAAATATTCTGAAAATTACATGCAGCCAACTAATGTGGCTCCTACTGAACTAGGCAATTAAACTATCTCCATATGAATTGCTTGGTGATATGCAAAAGTATATGTTTTAGCATTTCCTACATTATACGAGATTTAATATAAAAAAGAACATTTTTGCATCTAGATAAAGATATGAAAATTGTTGGGTCTCTTGTTTATAACCTCCATGTTACTGTGAGATATTTAAGCGGATATTAAGTATGAGCATTTGTGATTCATTCCTTCTATATCTACAGGCGTTTCCTTTCAAAATACCTGCTTCTCAGCTTGCATGAAAACTACTGTGTCGCTGCCATGGAGATGAGAAATTGTGAGAATTAATGGAATGATGAATCTCCATTGCTTGAAGACTTTCAATCAAGGCTGGCTGTCTTGGAAAGTTATTGTTCTTTTCGTAGGAGGAACTAGAGGAGGTAGTGGCCTATGGCTTTCTTTAAGGCCCTTTTCTGGCCTTAGTGTGATGACTCTGATGCAAATTTCTTTTTTTATACTCAATCTAGCCAGACCCTCTGGAGGTCTCTGCTCCTGCTGACAGTGCTGTATGCATCTTTCGGAATGCTCTTGACCTGACACGGATTAGTTTAGAGTTCACTTGGGACAAGGCTGTGGATCTCCATGATATTTTGGTTTATCGCTTTATGGAAGTCTTCAAGTAACTGCATTCCGTATTTGGACTGTGGGGTAGCTGATCTACACAGAGGTCTCCAAAATCCTCAGTACTGATTCTCCAACCCAGAGATCCAGCTGGAACATCCATACTGCTCTGTGTGCCCGTTCAAAAGACAAGTGAGGTGGGGGGCAGAGAGAGGTAAGCTGTGTGTGCTGACACTGAGTTGGGTCATAGTCTAGGACGACAGCCTGAGTGCTCCAGGTTAGTCACCATCATGACTTAAACAGACCAGCATCGTCTTCTCCATGCGGTGAGGGCACCTCTGCTCCATGGGAGTCAGGGTAGTGGGGGCAGTTGCATGTGTGTGTGGAGTGGATCTCAGGGTTGAGATGCTGCACGTGCCACATGCTACACAGGTATGTCCCTTCCCCACGTATGGGTGCATGTGAATGGGGAAGCCACTTAGTCCTTGGGTAAGCTCCTGCCACTCATAGATGGGGAAGCTTACTCAGAGATGCTGAGGACACAAGACCTTCTTCCCACCCCCTTCCACTGGAGCAGGATGCTGGAGGATCCCCTGTAGGCTGGTGTTTACTGGGCAGTTGTCTGCTCACTCCACCATCTGCAAAAGAGTGTGTGAGCCAGGCTGACACATCTCGTGTGCTAGGATGGCCTTAGAGAGACACCCACTTCAACCTTTTTTAGATGAAGCACCTCCCCTTTGAGTAAAGCTAAAGGATGAATTAGTCCCACAAAACCCAAGCAGTTATGTGGGAGACCAAACTGTGGTCTGAACTGCAATGGTGTTTCTTATATCCTTATATCCAATGGTGTATCTTATATCTTGTGCTGAGACTTATTTTTGACTGTTCACATTTTACCACTGCTTGTATGGACAAAGATTTAAAGTTTCTACAGGTCACAACTCATTTCACCAATGTCAGCAAAATTCCAGCTCTAATATGTATAGTTCTGATGATATTTTGCAGCAGTGGGGAACTGTCAAGTGGTTTGAATGTATAGCTCAACAGCTTCGTGGAAGTCAGTCCACGTACTTAGAATAATGACACACCCTTCACATTTAACATACCTGAAGCAGTGGATTGTCCACCTCATATTAATAAACAGCTGGAGATGAAGCAGGCAAACTGGAAGGGTTCAGCAGGCCCCATGATTTAAAAGTTAAGCTGGGTGTCCATGCTATTCTTACATTTTTCCTACATCCATTCGCAGATGCCTAGCTTATAACAGCTTTAAACTCACTAGAGGTCTTGTGTGTCTTACCCCTGTTACTCATCTAACAAAACTCTCAGGTCTCTTCTTTTCTTACAAAGGGAAATGTTCAGTTCTGCTCCTGTTCAAACAATCTATCAGCTCTGTGTTATAAAATACAACAGTACAGATCTGAGGCCATTCGTTAAAGACATAAAGAATCACACTCAAAGTTGTAAACGTAAATTTTTGTGAATTATTATTTTATTGAAGTATGTTCAAGAAATTTACATATAGATTAAACCCTAAATATACCAAATGTCATTCTGTTTACATCCTGATTCTTTCTCATTGTTGCTGTGTATGGATTGAGTTCAGAGCTGGAGCATTCTCCTCATTGCCTCTAACTAAAATAGTAGAGCAGCAACGGTTAAAAGAGATCCTTATAGGTCACAGACATGCCTGGGAGATCTTTGATGTGTTTGGACTTTGGTATGAACTTGTCAGAATTTTAATGTATGTTGCCTGAAAAGCTAATGAGGCTCCATCTGGAGACATATAACTGATTACAGGCTCAATTATTTCTCCTACCTGAACAGCTCAGTCCTTTGTTCATACTCACTTTTAGAAAAACAACAGCAGCAGCAACTTCTCATCAGAAGGAGGTATTCTTTGCTGAAGGCTGTTATTCTGTGGACTTGTACCCCATGCAGGCAAATGTCTCTTTTTTTTTTTTTTTGGCTTTGTCTTTTTCCCCTCTAAGTTTCGTTTCTTGGGCATTTGAAATGCCTCCTCCCTCAAGGTGATCTTGTAATGGTTAGTGGTTCATCAGAATGGATGTACAGATAATATCGATATCCTTGCCTCCACAGATGGGGCGGTATAATCTAATAGCTGAGGCACCTGAGGGGTCAGAGCAGTGGGATAATGTAGAGTGATCACTTCTAACTAAAGTGTGATAGCACTGAAGGAGAAAATAAAAGCTTAAGGAGCAAAAGAAGGTAGAAAGGGCATTTGAGTTGTTTGTACAGATATAACAACAGGAATATGTCCACAAACCTTGCTAATCAAGCCTGGTTCTCAAGGCAAAGGATTTGAAATCTGCCCTGTAGACTCACTATTTCCTGCTGCAATCCCCTTCTTTCATCTTTCTGTCTTCATCTAGAAAAGAAGAAATTGTGTTACAGTCAGTCTAAACAAAGATTGTCCACAGCACCTGATCTGTATGAGTTCAGCCCCATTTGGATCCCAAGGTCAAAGGAGCAAAGTGGAGCAGAGGTGATCTGGCTCCCTGACTACCCAGAGCACTTCACTGCAGGATTTGTAAACCAGAGAGAATAGGGGAAGTTCCTAAAAATTTAATAGCTCATTTGAGAATTTCAGTTGATATGCTTAGTCCCCCATCAGTTTGAGGGCTTGGTTTTTATGGGCACTTTTATTATTTATTATTTTACAGAGTACCTACCACAACATTTTTCTTCCTCTCCGTGTTGCTTTATTCCCATGAACTGTTGGTGGTGACCAGAGTTGTTTCCGGTTCAATGGGGTCAGAATATAATAATTTCTGTAATGAATTGGGTTGAGCTTATGTCAGCCTTTCTGCTGGACAATACCAAGATCACTGAACCATGATAGGCTGATAAGGTGGTATGGTAGGCTGCAGTTAGCATCTTCTTTTAAGTCATGCAGTAAAAATTAGAAGGTCTGAGTCAGTCAGGGAGCAGGATCTAAACCCTGATGAGACAACAGGTACAACCAGATGATAATGATGATGGTGAGGGTATTAAGATCTCTGCCTTGCTTCACAGGAATGTAAAAGTGGTTTTTGGCTTGCTGGGAACTGAAGGAAATTATTCTGTGCAAGCAATAACTACTTTGAAAGAGATGAAAAAAGTTTTCCTTGTTTGGCTAAAACATCCATCTAAGACAGTAACTACCTATGCCTGGCTCTTACAGACAGCCAGGGAAATGTCCCCAGGTCTTCAAGACAGCTGTGAAATGAAAACTTTCTCCCAACAGATGATACATTCCTCTTATTAGTTACAGCCTGGTAGCCACTGTCAAACACATATTAATTATTTCTCTATTTTTTTTTCCTTTTTAGCACCTGCAAGAAGATTTTCCCTTTCATAAGCAGCTCTTTATTGACCAGCACTTTGTTATTGATTTCTGTATTCGATAAAAAGTGTGGTAAATGGGGACATTAAATTACTTTAGAGCTCTCACTTTTAAAAATGCAAGAGAAAATAGGACACTATGGTGTGTTATGTTAACGCATGCAAGGTAGAGGGATAACCTTTGCTGTGGTGGACTGCCTGAAATTTGTCTGGTTTCATTGCAAATAGACAAAATTTGGTCTGTTGCATGTGCAAGTACATGTGCATACGTGTGCACAGCCACGTATGGGAAGTTTTTCCTGCTGAGAGAGCTGTAAGTTATCTTGCCTTTGAAGCCCGAGTCCAATCATTCTCATTTGGATGAAAAATAATTACGGAGCCATATTATGACATTCATTAGGCAGAACTTTGAGAAGAGTCCCTCAGGCTGCTGTCAGACCAGTCATGAAGCAAGATGTGGGGCAGGACTGGAGAATAAATTTAGTTTAGGTTAATGAAGGTTGGTAGAGCTTGCACCCATCAATGGGGATGTTGTTCTCTCTGCCAGTGACCCTCTCAAAATGAATGTATGGGCACCTAGCTGTGAGCTGAAGGCCTACATTAAGATCCCTGAAGGGATCTTAAGCCACAGGAAAGGTTGTTAAATGTGTGAAGTGGTGGAATATCCAGGTTTTCAATACTGAAGGTAGTGACCTTAACTTTTGAGGAGTTCCTCATTTTGGCAGATGACTTGAGTGTTCTTGCAGATAAACGTCTTGAGGTTAAGCATCCATCCCTACTAGGTAAGAGTATATGATATGATAATTTGCTCACACAGAGCTTGCCTTGGCCTACAACAAGCAGATGTTACAGTAGCTTTAGAACAGGCATATATGGTTAATCCAAGTGAGTGAGAGTGAAATCTGATGTGAGGAGCAAGGCAGGGGGGAGGTTAAGTCACTGTGAAGGTAAATTTGATACTAGTCCCTTTTACACCCTGGGTAAAATGAGATCTCTCTTTTCCTCAAGTTTCCTTTCAATATGATTCACTGTTCAAAGCCACTCTAAGTGCATCTGGGCTGTGCTTGATTTTCTATATGATTTTACTGTTTCTTCAAACAGGGAGATGAAAAGGGTAAATGCAAAGGGTAGGGTAAATGCAACCGAACAATCTGCTCAGTGGGTGAAGTCGACGGCAGGACTGGGATGTCTCTAGAGGCTTCCTTAATGCATGTCTCAATAAGCTTAAGGCTGGAGAAAGAAACCCCCAAACCTATTGCTTTACCCTCTGGATGATTTCTTCCCTTCTAGTGCTATAAGAAATAAATATGCGACTCCTGATTCTCCTTCCATGCTTGTGGCAGTCAGGACAAATCAGTTTTGAGCTCTGTGGAATTACATGGGCGTGGAGGGGTGGAGATGAGATGTTTCTTTTTCTCTCTACTGTGGTCTTCTGTAATTCTTCCCAGTTGCTGGATTCTTGGATGTGGGGTAGGGAACCAGCTGTAGTGTCCTGGCTTTGCTGCTACTGCTCTCTTGCCTGCAAAGAGAACTAGCATGGCTGTTCTGTGAATACAGTATGAGCTTCATATAGCAACTGATTTGTCCTATTATAGATACATGTATTTCTAAACAGAACTAAATGGTGGCCCTAGTCATGATGCAGTCAGAGGGTCTGAAAAGTGCCAAGCACAGTGACTTTGGAGTAATGGCACCATTACTCCAAAAACCTGTCCAGTTCAATGCCTCTGAATGGTGACAGTACTGAGCCTGTGGATGTATGAGCACTTCTCTCACAGTGCTTATTTAAGTAGGTACCTCCACTCAATGCTTCATGGTCATCTTTTGTCTCTAGGCAGCTACAGTTCCACAAACCCCAGAGGTTTCTCTGTGAGATGGCTGTGGAGCAGTTCCTGGTGCTGGGTGAGGAGCAGCAGGGACCATGTTTGCAGACATCTGCTCATGTTGCCGGTCTGCAGTGGTGCACACTGCTCTGGTGTGCCTCTGCCCTGTGCTGTTCAAGGAAAGTGTGATGGCATATGAGAACGGCAGAGCAGGGCTGAGCAGGAAGATTTTCTTTCCAGGCAACCTCTCTCTCCCCAGAAACAGTCTCTTTGGTCTCAGGGGTCCTCAGCTCAAGGCTTGTAAATGACACTATGTCTGCACTGTGAAGTGCAGACACACTGCACTTCCACATGAAGTTGGAATTTGAGTACACTGAGACTCAGACTCCCCTATTATCCACCCCACTTAGGTGTTGGCTTTGGCTTTGCACTAGTTCCTCAAGGGAGAAGAAGTGGGGAAGGACTGGGTCAGACTGGGCTCCAGCTGAACCCTCTATAGGCAGTAGGGATGCAGCCTGCTGAATTCCTGCCTTACCCAGGCACAGGCGACAGAGGCACAAGAAACAAAACTAAAGCTGATCTGAAGCTGTAAAAAATGAAATGGGAATAACTGAAAGGGAATAAAACCAAGAAAAAAGCCTGCTGCAGTATTCCTGATCTACATGGACCTGCATGTTGTGGTGTTCTACTGAGAGACTACTGAGGCTGAACTGTTCTCTCAGCAGGCACTGTGTTTCCAGGGCTTGTCTTTATAGTATTTGGGGCTTGGGAAAGAAATGGGGGCAGAGGACTGCACTCCAGCAACTCCTTCCATCACCAGAAGGGACTCCAAAATGAAGGGAAGGGAAAGGGTTGGGGCTCCCATGGCAGTACCACTGCTGTAGTGTTGGTATTGCTGACCTGAGGGAAATGTCTAGCTCCTGCTAATGCATCTTCTTCTCCTGGAGGCAGATGTGAAGGGAGAGGAACATGGCACAGCATTTTGTTTCAAGAAATGTTTGTGCTTAACCCAACACCTGCACAGAAGTGGGAAGCAGGAGTGGGATTTGTGCCCCAGTAGCTCCGCAAGCTTTGCAGCCCCAACACACAAC
Source organism: Corapipo altera (assembly GCF_003945725.1). NCBI lineage: Eukaryota > Metazoa > Chordata > Aves > Passeriformes > Pipridae > Corapipo > Corapipo altera. The sequence continues at coordinate 8,788,488 of NW_020884896.1, read as the reverse complement.
CCCCCTCCCGGAGATTGCACTGCTTTGCTGTCTTTCCTGAATGAACAGGAACCTTGAGTCTTTTGGGCCATTTGTCATTTTTTATGAACACACCAATTCACTCGAAATTCTCCCACAATATCTTCCTCCCGGCTCTCACTCGGTCCATTTAGTTGATTGCTGCATACTCCTGTTAGTGCTGTGTTGAGCTGCTGATGTATGTTTAGTAACTCTCCATAGTAGACTAGTTCTAAAAAATACAGTGTTAAGAATTTTTGACACAGTGATCTGAAGAGTCAGGGATATGTATTTCAGAGTGAAACCCTGCTCTTGGCCTCTCACCCTCTCATTGACATTGCACAATGGGATTGGCAATAGAAACTTTTGTTCTGTGTTCCTGCATTAAGGTGACTTAAACAGAGTTGGATGTTTGAGGTTTGGCTTTTTTTGCAGTTAATTATAGTTTGGCAATCGTGCTTTGTGATGATTGGAGCAGCTCTGCATATAATAGATGTACTCGGGTAATTACCTCGTCTGTTTAAAAAGGCCTCACGGACCAATAAATTTCCCTTTCTCGTTTTTTTCCCCCCTTCTGAGAGGAGGGGAGGAGAGGAATGCTGAACAAACAGTGCTTGTATTCTGACAGAGCCCTGACCTATGTCACATGCAGACAGACACACAGGCACACAGAGAAGCAGGTCTGGCTCTCTCCTGTGCTACAGTACCATGGTCAGACCCAGGATTCCCACCCTGCGGTATCTTCACACTACAACTGCACTCAGCAATAGCAAAATCTTTTAATGGATTACGCTTGGTGCTTTCATGATATGAACCCGTCAGGCTCCATTTCCTTCCCATACATATCGTGCTGTTTTACAGCTTTCTCATGCCTTGGGTGAGAAAAAGCTTCCCCTTGCTTTCAGCTTGGGCTGGAGAACTATTTTATCTCTGGCTCCCAGCTCTCGCTGGCGGGGAGGCTTGGCAGGCAGCTCCCTACTGGCATTAGGGCAGCCCCACAGCGTGGGGGGACGAAAACGGCTGCAGCAAGAAGTGCTCTTGGCTGCTGCTTGCCCCGGCGTCGGCAGGGACACCAGCACATGGGTCTGGGTCTACAGACACTAAATGGGGTCAAACTGTACACTGCTCCTGCTGAAATGATTGCTCTGCTAGTGGTGCAGGGAAATTGCTCCAGATGGGGTTTAAAAGCCAGTGAGTTCCTTACTACCGTGGGAAGGAGCGAGTGCCTTGCTGTCCGAGGTTACCTTTGAAAGGACTGACCTCCGCTGGCAGGGGCTCGGATCCAGTCACATTCCCGTCGTGTGGGTAAATGGCACTGCTGAAAGGCAGCAGTAGTTATTCGCAGAGTGTGCTTTAATACACACCTCGTGTCTTACACCTGTGGCACCATACATGTGGATTGCCAAGAGAGTAAATCAGCCAAAAAGCTTCCACTAATTAATGTAATATGTCATTTTCTACATGCAGTATAACCATAGATACAAATTTTACATCTAGGACTAGAAGTAATCATTTGCTGGACTTTCTTTCCTTATGATTGAATCTCTAGTCTTGAAGTTTCCTTAGGAAAAGGAATAATTATGAGAGGTCATTTGTCAAAAAGGGTTCATGCATATGATTAATTTATTGCACTTCAGCAATTTACCATGTATCAGCTGGAAGATGGAGACTATTTGTGTGTCCCTTGCCCAAAGCATATATATGCGGCTAGGCTAACAAGAATTTACATAACAATATATTTCTATAGCATGAACTTTCAAAACAGGAGTGAAAAGCCAGAGATTTTCCTGGAATTGCTTGTAATTTTTTGCCAAGCTTGTGCTATACCTGTACTGTAACTCTGTTACAAAGCTCAAAATGCAATCTGGCAATATTTCCTAATGGTGGTAGTGCTGTTGTTTAAGTTAACTTTCCCTGGAAGATGCTTTTCAAGCCATATCTTATTATCAGATAAGGTTTTGCCCCCAGCTGTCAAATATTTCATCCCTGGTTTCATGAAGTCTATGTCCAGAGAAATTGTCAGTCACCTACAGAGTAAAATCTTTACTCCAATTAATTTTGATCCCTGAATTGCTATGAATAATGCTCTTCTCCATGTTTAATAATGAGGAATTATTTCTCATTTCACTAACTTTATTTTGATGATTCTGTTTTCTTATATATTATATGTACTAAAACACCTTGTGTTTTCTTGTGAAGGGTCATTCTAGCAAGGATTTGATCGCAATTGGTGAAATAAACTTCCACAATCTGCAGTGCAAGAATTCACGTGCACAAAAAGTGATGTCTAGGGCTTTAAGCTCCTCCCTTTGAGCTGAAAAGCCAGGAAGAAACAGGCATAGGTGTGCTTGGGAGGCTGAGAGGACTTAGCAGAGAAAAGGCTGAGCTCTCTAAAGATGACTTCCAAGGACTTTCTTGCCAAGGCAGTTATCAGTTCTTATTCAGTCAAGTCAGAAAGGATTGCTAGACGAGAGTGGCCTTTTCTGCCATAGGAAACTAATGTTTCCCTGTTTATTGCTCTTCTTTTTTTTATGAAGCAGAAGCCAGGTCAATTAGTTGGAGGAGGCTGGTAGCCTGCTGGGAAATCTGCAAAGCTAAAACCAGTGTTAAGAGAGTACTTGGATAAAATGCTGAATCTGTGCTCATTAACATGTAACAAAAATGCTTAAGCATGAGTTTAGGCATGATGAGCTTAAGGGACTTGTTAAATTACGTGAATTCTAGGGTTGCACAAGCACTCTCTCTCTCTCTCTCTCTGGAACAAAGATGACTGTGAAGATACCAAGAAAACAATGTTATTAAAGTTCATTTGTTGCTAAGTCTAGGTTGTATCAATCAGACTACTTCTTGGCGTGAAAAAGAGCTAGAAATGTCACGACCTTTTCGTTTGTATTTCTCACACTTCAGAGGCTCAACACTGAAGTAAAACCTTACCTTTTGAAGCAAAGTATGTGAACAAAAAGAGACAAAAATCCACAGTCAGGATTTTCAAAAAGTCTTTTGAGGACATTGTAGAGCTAATGACAAGCTCAGTGGTTTTCAATTTCCAGTACAATTTTGCAGATTGAGGAAATATGAATAGTTCAGAGATGACTGAAGTCTCTTCGTTATTGCATTATTATTTCACCTAATGCAAATCAAAGATCCCTGTAATCCTCTTCTATCCCTTTCCTCAACAAATAGGAAAAGCAGACAGGTATGGGTGAGATCTGCAGTTATGAGCAGATACAGAGCAGCAGAGCTGGAAATTCAGTGTCTCTGTCAGCTGTTAGCATAAGGGTGTATGCAGTGCAATAAGCCCATTCTTTGTCCCTTTTTCCTGGAAAGGTATATCCTTACCTGACTGTGAGCGAGTGGATCAGTGCATCATAGTCCAGGGCACTTCACAGGTGAAATGCTCTGCCTGCTGCTGTTCCTAGTGATGAGTCAAACACCATGGCTTTGCCTGGGTGGACCAGTCCCAGGATGGGGCTGTAAAAGAAGCAACTTGTTTTCAGGCAGCTAATGAGGCATTCACTGGATTAATGATAAAGCTGGAAAAGACCACTACAGATCACTGGAGGTGTCTCCAGGTTCAGCTGGCCCCTTAACATGAGAATCCTGACAGTGTTATTTGCACCTAGCTTCTGGGACTATCAAACCCAAAGCAAATCAACGAAAGAAAAGTATGCAAAAGTTCTTAAGGCAAGAAAAGGAGAGAACGGAACTAGTTTTCCAAAACACAGTGAAACAGCTTCAAAACAAAATGAGAGACCAAATATGTGTGTGCATGTATTCCAGGATGTTCTCTTGTGTGCTCATTTCTCTCATAGCCTCACCTCTGCTATTCAAATGATGACACATGATCTTATCAGGAGGGAGGGTCACACAGGTGTTGGAAGTCACCATCAGAATCTCCTCACTGCAATGGATTACAGTTCTGAAGGTAGATATACTATAACAGCTGTGTGCTGTCATTTTTATCTTCAAAATAAATAAAACATTTATGGAGTAATATTTATAGGCTTGCAGTTTTGTCTCATTTCAGTTACCTGAGGTACAGAAGAAACCCTCTACCCTCTATGTTATGCACAAGGAGTGCTCACAATCAGAAGGGACATTTGTCTTTTTTATTTTCCAATGAGCTCATAAAATAGTAAATATTTTCATCTGCCTGCTATGTCTCTATGTAAAGACATGTGTGCATATTTGTTTTTAGAGATGACTGAGTAATTGGAAACAAATCATTTATTTAACATATTTTCCCTCAGCTGAATCTACAAAGAAATGCAGCATAATTGGGAAAGCAGCTCTGTGCCTCCCAGTGCAGAGAACCTTTGAGTAGGATTGATGGAAAAGTTGTCAGCAAGTCATTGATGAAGAAAATGTCCATATCAAAAATCAGGGAAAAGAAACATGTTTTCTGTTTTTCTTCCTTTCAAGAAAACAGCTTTGAAAATTATGATTTCATTTATTTATTGAAAAAAGCATCCAGGATAGAGGAGCAGGAAGCAAAACCAAACAATTCATTATCATAGGCTGGAGCAAGAAGCTCTAGCACCAAGAGGGGACCTAACTCTATAGCAAAACCCCAGACAGCCTGGAATTTCTGGGGTTTCAGGACAGGATTTGGATCTCTGCTGCAGAGTTAACAACCTGCCAGCCACACATCAAAGATCCTCATACATGTATGCTGGGGATGTGACATTTGGCTTAGAATACTGCTTCTCTCTGGTAAAACACAACTCAGAGAAACACCTCTCAAAATACTAAGTTTATTATGGAAGTGAGGAGGAATATATTTGAGAAGTCACCTTATACCATAGCTGTCTAATGATAATAAAAATCCAGCTATTGGTGTGCAGCATTTCTCAGCTCCAGTGGATCATTTTTTGTTGGAAATTAAAACTCTCCATCTCACACCAAGGAATATCTGCTGTTCTTTGATAGCGGGGTCACTCTTCTGTTTCACTGCGAAAAACTGCTGCAGCAACCGTGGACTGTGTGGTCTTACCAAGATATTAAATGTCGATCTCCATAGTGAGTGCACAGGCTAAATTGTGTTAGTGATTGTTAACTCAGTCTCTCTCCTGGTTTTGAGCTTCCTCCATGTTGCCTTTATCTGATCTTGGTCCTTCTCATCTAAACAGTATCAGTTCATTACAACAGGATAAAAATACATATTCATATGTTTAGGAAATAGCTTAGCACTGAGTTTGTTTTCTGCATCTCACTGGAAGTTATTGGCCATGCACTCCATTGTCTGAAAAATTTATTTGGAGTGATGCTTATGATAATGTCTCTTGGGGTGCATTTATCATTCATGCTTTTGAAGTGAGTCCTGTGGAAAACAAAGGTTGACATATCTCTTTCCCTGTTCAATTAGCAGCATTAGCTGCTCTTAAAATATTAATCTTCCAAGCTAAATTGCAAAACAATTTGTGGAAAGAAGACAGCTCCGGGTTACAGCGATGGAGGAATGTAAGATCTTTTTGCAATGGTGCTATAATTCAGAATAAAAACATTTTTAACAATAATTATGCTGCAGTTATTTCATACCTTTTGTCTTGGGATTACAAAGCATCTCACAAGCCTCAAACCAATACTCATGTTCTTAATGTTACAAGGCCACATAAAGACAAATGCTCAATTCCCAATTGTTGGAAGGATCAGAGGAGCTAGAGAAAGTAGAGTCTGCTCTCCTTTTTCATCAATCTCGCTTTTCTTGCATTCCCTGCTCTATTTATTATTTGAAAATATGCTCCCTCAATTCACCCTAACCTGTTCTTCATGCCTTCCACTTGTGGAACTTTCTGGACAGGTATTCCAGTTGACTTCCCAGAGGGTATGCAGGGACATGGCCCCCTGTGTGGCTGCCCACAGCTGGGACATCAAATATAAAGTTTGGTACTCAGGATGTTGGGATTTCAGGATGTGGCACTTTGTAAATCAGATTGCTTATTTATAAGACCAAAAGTAGAAACACGTTGCTTATATTAACACTGCTGTAAATGAGTTTCATCATCTTAGGCATGGCTTGAATGTATCCTGTGAGCCCCAGACATGCAGAAGCTACAGTTTACTTGGACGGACACACTCAACTAGTGGTTGGCAGCAATGTTACATGACCCATGTCTTCTAAATTCCCATGCTTGTGTCTACTATAAAGGAGTCACTGGCAGTGGCACCCTCAGCACTTGAAGACACAGTGTCAAAATCAAGATGCAAATACTGAATTTTGGGTACCTTTCTCAGCTGCATTTGATGGAAGCATGGCAATACTCAGGCTCCAGATGTGTTGAAAGCAATGTCTCAGTGCTGACCCAGATGGTCACTTTGTTTCTTTATATTCCTTCATCTTTTATTTGTTTTCCTATCAAGGGAAGTGCTGAGGGCAAGGAACATATTTGGAATCTGCATTTGTAAATGATCCAATGAGGGCATGGCTTATGAATGAGCCCTCAAGGCACTGCAGCAGTAACATAAGTGGTAAATAACAATAATTATGATAATAACAGAGATGACATCTATTAGCAGAGACACGAATAGAGTTCTAATAAGAATCACAACTGGGTGATGTTTTTTAATCAGAATAAATGACATGTGTTAAAATACGTTGTAGCAGGATGCCATTGATTCAACAGCTGGGTATCAAACAGAATCTCAGACCTTTCTCTAAGTATATTCAGGCCAAGGGTAATTACTTGGAATATAGTTAAGATTTCCTTTGGGAGAAAAGTTATCCATGTATGTATGTATGTATGTATGTTTATATGTATCTATCTATCTATTTATTATTTTAGTGTTAGAATGAACACCTGAATGCATGATTTGCCATTGGGACCATCAGAAAATGCTAATATATGTGTTGCTTTTCCAGTTACATGCACATATATCAAACACAAAATGTTAGGTATTTTGCCACGGTGTTATCATTCTCTTAAAACAATGAAACACAGGCTGCCTTGAAAGTGTGCTAACAGAAACCATATATTAAGCAGATAACTGTCAGGATCTTATATGTCAAAGTAGTCAATTCTGATCAGTAAAAAATTACCATATTAAATACAAAGCCCCATTTTATGACAAGCTGACCTACAACTCATCACTTAGTACAAAACTAGGGGGATAAAAGAAGTTTAGTCTTGTTCTGAGATCTCCAGTATTCTATGGAAATGTACGTTCAAGCTCTGTGTAGGAAGAGCGACCTACCAGCTGCTCCCTCTTCATATAAAAGGGGGAGCAGCTCCAGAAACGTTGCTCCTGTGTGGTGCCTCCCAGAGCCGGTGAATGTTGGGTACATTGGTGAAGTCAGAAGGACTCCTGGCTCTCACTCTCCTTGGATATCCAGTTGTACATGGGTGCCCACAGGCTGGTACCTGTGGCTGATCTAAGAATTCTATTGCTAAGGGCATGTGGGGCTCTCTCTAGGAGATGCTCTTCTCTGCTTTCATGGTGCATGTGTCTGGTCCCTGAGCTGGTGGCTGCAGTCACTCCTCTGCTTAGGGGTTTGCTGCCTCCTGCACTGGGAGCTCCTCCCAGTGCCAGAGACTAGGAGCTAGTGCATCTGGGTTGCACAGGGAACAATGCCTGCTGGGATCAAGATCAACAATGCCTGCAGTGTTGGAATGGATGAAGAGAGGTTCATGATTCAAGAGAAGTCATTGCTAAAATGATTGGCTTCAGCAGTCATCATGAGTGCCCTAGAAGTGGAGGATTTCAGGGGACCAAGGACATCCCCAAAACAATGAAGAGATGTCTTTCCCTCGTGGACAGATCTTCACAATTCATCTGGAAAGGTCTAAGAGCAAGGGACATGCATTGGAAAAAGAGAGAATTACCTCCCAGTATGGGAGTCGAGATTTCATGTATTTTCTGCTGAATGTCACTGCTCACTCACTCTGGTAGCCTGTCAGCACCACACGGCACTGTTGTGCAATTAAACAGCTGTAGCAGCACCAGTGGAAGGTGACAGACAAGTAACTGCTCATGACTGATTCACCCTTCCTTCCTCAGGGGTCTGTCCCCTGGTCTTGAACGGAGAACACAAGGACAAAGCAACAATTGCCATTCCTCTCCACTGGCACTGGGCTACCCATGTACTGAGAGGACTTCCCTCTCAGTACACACACTGTGCCATCGATGGATCACAATGCCTGTCTGCTGTGTCTCTGCTAATGAGCAATCACAAGTTCCTTGATGTAAATCTCCTCGCATCCCTTCTTAATGGTGCTGAATTTGTTATGATCATTGTTCTTCTGACATCCCATCTATTATGGCACCATTTATTTAGCGAGGGCTTTAAAAAAAATAAAAAAAAAAACACAAGAAGATAATTATTCCATTCTGTTCTTGTTCCAGATGGCTTCTATAATTAGTTTAATACTTTTGCAGATGTTGTATGAAAACTTCAGGATGTGAGCCAACAATGGGGAGATGAAGCTAATGAAAGTGAGTTTTCAGCTGATTATTCACAATGTGCAAATAAATATATTCTGTATGTCAAATAAGTGCAATGCAGAATGCAAAGCATGTATCTGGAGCATTTGATACCACCAAATGGTATGTGTTATATCACAGCCTCTGGCTTCAGGTCATGTTCTTGTCCCCTGCTTCTATGGGCAGGAGGCAGGGAATGTCTTTTCTGCTCAAAATACCAGGGTACTGTGATCAACAACAAAAGTGCAGAGTTTCATTTCCAATCCCTAGCTGCTAACCATATTTTAGCCTTACCTGGATCCTTTCTCTCCCTGCTCTAATCCCAAAAAGGAGAACGTCCCTGTTTGGTTTTCATGTCTGCTTTCTTATACTTCACTGTTTTTTACAGCAGCTGCACCGCAAAAACAAACATCCTGCCCTCCGTTCATATGGTAATGAGGTGATCACATATTTACTAATTTTTTGGGATGGCAGTTATTTCATTAAGGGCAATTATTCATTCCCATTTTGGATTTAGATTGCAATTAAAATAAAAAAAAAAAGAAAAAAAATTAAAAAAAAGGAGACTTGAGAAAACCTCTCTTGCATTGGAAAACAGTGTTTCCCTCCAAAGAACTCCAGTATCCATTTATAACCACTCCTGGATAGGTTTCAGTGTTAATATCCTTGGCTGAAAATGCTTAGTGATTAATAGCATTGACTGGCTAGTTAAATACACGATCAACCTGGGAGCAGTCATGCTTCTCAAGTAACAACGGTAATTGACAGAATGTTCAGCAAATAAAACTAGTTTAATGCTGTACTAATATATAATTAAAATACCTGTAACTCTTTCCCCCAATGGGGATAGAATGCCGCCACAGAAATGCCAAGTGTTCCAGTTTAAAAAAAAGAATCAGGTTTAAAAAGCCTGATTTTTCTTTTTGAAGCCTCCCTCCCCCTCTGCCCCATAAATAGCCAGAGTGGTAATTTTGTATTCAGAGGTGCTAGCAAACACAAGGCCATTTCAGTTTACAGTTGCTCCCACACATTGTGCCTGCAAACAGGAGGCGATGTATATTTAAAGAGCTGCTTATTGGCGTCCTCCCTTTCTGCCTGAAACATATCCCACCTACAGCTCAGGAACATGAATTATTTACTGCCAAACAAAAAGTGAGGGCGTTTAGCCATGGCACTCTGATGGTTTGAGTAAGAAAATTCAGCCTCTCCTGTACATCTTCTCCCCCTCCTGCTGGGCTTGTCTGCGCTGGGCTGAGCACTCTGGAGGGTTCTCTGCAGCCTGTCTGTGCCCTGCAGTGCAGGAATCCTCCTGCTTGTGTGTAAGACATCGGCTTCATATTCTTCAAACTTATTGTCCTGCCTTTAATCTGCCTTCATCCCCTCTTCAGACACATCCTAGAAGGGATTTTCTGGCAGTGCACATTCAAATGTAGCGCACGTCTTGAGCTTCAAGAGCTCTGCAGCTTTCTGGTCCAGATCTTTCACCGTCCCTGAAAACAAGAGCAGAGGGGAGACATTAACCTGTATCTGTGCATTACACTGAGCTACCAGACACAGCAGTGTGATAATCTCCTTTCTCTTTCCATTGGCAACACATCTACAGTTATAACAGAATTACAACGTGTAGTTCCTCTAGCACTGCTGGCACTGCAGCAGATATTAATCAAGGTGTGCTATCCATCCAACTATTTGTTTTTCTCAGATATGTTATTAACCTTCTTTCCATTAATCCTGCAAGGGCCAGAACTGTTTGGAAGTATGTGTATGTTCACTGCTTTCACAAAGGGTATAGTAAAAAAATTAAAACTCCGTAAAACATCAGGTCAGACTCACACCAGTATAATTCTTCTGCAGCTGGTGAAAAGACCAAAGGAGTGCTGGAATCCAGCCATTCCTATAGAAAAGCACTAAATACATGCTCAATTTTGGAGCTCTGTGAGAACAGGGAAAAAAGAAGAAATCAAAGTAATTACCTTTATTAATTAAAGTAGTTTATAGAACAAAACCACAACCAGAAATAAAGCAATGGTAGCACAGGGCTGTTAATAGGAATATTTCATAGTATGGAAGTAGGCAAAAGAATCAGGGGCAAGAAATGGGAGTATATGAAATCTAAATGCTGTGTAAAAATGTAATTAAACATCAGTCCTCTCCTAAAGACTTTCTAGTCTTTGGACAAAAAAGGAGACATTTTTCTCATATTTTTTTCAAATTAGGAAACATGATTACAATGAAATGACTTATTAGAAGTTAGACAGAGAGTCTGTAGGATGCCTATGACTTACATCCAAGTGTTGGGAATTGTCTGCTTTTTTAGAGGGTTGGCCACCTCTTTCACTGGAGAGAAAACAGGCTCTAACAGAAATAGCTATCAGCTCCTGAACTGGAGAGTACTGAGAGGACATGGAGAGATACAATGAAGATAAATTGCTGTAATAATGGAAATTGAGAAATTTGATTGATTTTATACAGTGGTCAGCTCACTAAGGCTTTGGGTTACTGTTCTTTATATTGCACAAAAAGAGAAAAAGATTTTTTAATATATATGTTCACAGAAATATTACATTAAATTAAATCAAAATTACAAAATATTCTCCATTTTATAGCAATTTCTATCTCAAAGCAACTCCTTTCCTCTCTTTTTATCATCATCATTCTCTGACTGCTGCTTGGATGCTTTGTGCAGCACCGTTACAGAGCTGACACCTGTTGTGATGCAGCTATTCTTACAAACAGGCCTATCTCTAGTACCAGGCAGTGCCTTTTTCCTCATATGGTTGTTCATGTTGTTGTTTTCCACAGGTTTTACCTTTTAAGTTAGCAAAGGGCAAAAACCAAAAAAGTCATTGAGGAACTTCACAGTCACTTTGCAAAGTTACGTGATTATGAGTGTGCTGGTTCTGGTGGGGAAAGGGGCAGAGCATCTGTTGCTACAGACTCAGGTGCGAGAAAGGTGTCGAAACACTTTTCTTCTCAGACAATTTTTCTTTATGATCCAAGTCAAAATCAGTAGGACAGAAAAGCTTTAGGGGAACAGCATACCCAGACACTGCTGTAGCAATAACTTTCCTGAGTTCTGAGTGTGGGTTAGCAAGCTGTTCAGTCTTTTGGCTGTAGATCTAATGCTTCCTAGCTCTTACTCCAGTCCAGATCCTTTGCCTTTAAATTGTCTTCTGGAGTTGTTTTATTGACAATCTTCCTAGACTGACAGATCACGTGTACTCTTGAACACACTGATCTGTTCATTTGTATCTACCTTCAGAGAACCTTAGAATGATTTTGGTTGGAAGGGACCTTAGAGGTGATCTTGTTCAAACCCTGCCATGGGCCAGTACACCTTCCACTAGACCAGGTTGCTCTAGTTAAGATTTTGGTGAAAACTGATTCTTTATCATTTTCATAAGCTGGCAGTGGGGACCCTTAAACTGCCATCATTATCCAGATGTGGAGTCATCCCAGAGTGATTTGCTGCAGGCATCTGTGAAATGGCTGCAAGCTTGAGAACAAAATAAAAACGTGATGGCAAGTGAAAATAACGGGGGTTATCACCGTCACTCACGGTCAAGTCTGACTAGCTGTGGAAGTTTTATCTGGAAATCCACTTGTTGGCTTGGTATCATCTCCCTGATAAAATCTGGTATATGATACTAGAGGGTTGGTGCAAAGCGATCCTCTTCAATATCATTTTAGGCTCAGTGTAGAGCCTCACAAAACTTGTGATTTGTCAGCACTAAATGCACAGTGCACTACCTCTTTTAGACAGACATTTTGGGCACTAAAATCCTTAGTACTCCTTCCCTGCACAGAGGGTTCCTCAAACACTAGATAAGAGATGATTATAAGGCAGATCCATGACATGGTATTAGTGATTTCAGTCTTGAATGATATAAGTGGTTGAATCACTTTTAATGGTAGAAAGGGACTTGGCTAACAGGTTAAGTCAAGGATGATCCTAAACCTTGAGGAAAGCTGCACTCATGTCTGAATTTCATGGCTTCAATATTGACTTTATGGGCCATATGATGGCTCCTGTGATGCATCATTCTCTCTTTTGCATCAGACTTGTTCTACAGTTAATGGTTTGATGCTTTGGAGTCGGCACTTTTAGTGTAGGGGACTGTATTTCTCTTCACTTGGCTCATGAGCAGATAATCAGAGCGCTGAATAATATAGCTCATATTCTATAGGCATTATCTCTCTAAGGGAAAAAGGCTGTGGCACGTTAAACAGCTGTTAGGGATACTATCTTTTAATAGGATGTAAAGTCTTTCTAAGAGTGATCTACACCTCTAGAGAATTGGTTTTTTTGGTTGTATAATTAACCTGATTAAAAAGTCTGCAAAAGTGAGGAACAAGTATATATGGATCTATGTGTGACAAATGGTCTCTAGTACCAAACAAAAATCTAAGGTTCAGTACAGTCTGGATAAAAAATGGACATCCTGCTATTGCCTTTGCTCAACCTACATTAATTCCCTGCATCATCTTTGATAAAAATATCAGAATTAGGCCATGATTTGACATCTGTAACTGCTATTAAGGGTTGGTGCATTGTGGTGTTTTTAGTGTCATGAGCATGGAGTCTCCGTAAGATCTGCTGCTCAGATGGCAGACAGTTGAACTCTTCTACCAGGAGAAAATCAGCAAATCAAAATGATGCAATCCTGAAGAGAAACTAAGGATGGTAAAACCAACGTGGTTTTCTACTGACCTGAATTCACCACAGATGAATGACCAAATGGAGGAACCTTAAGAAAAGAAGCAAGGTTCTGGTATTTAGGAGTTTTACATTTTGGGAAAGTTGTTTCAGAGCCTAGGAGAGAGATTTGATCATGGACCAATTAAATGCTGAACCTTGAAAATTGTTTAGTGTTATGTATAATTACTTTTCCAACTATAACAGGAAATTATTTAAATGCAAATTAAACTACGCTGCCAGAAGGTAGATGTATGGTGCTGAATAGAGCTGTTTTAGGAAACAATGTAATTTTAGGAAAATTACCTCCGTTGTCCTGAGGAAAAAAACAACGGCTGTGGAATTAGCCCTACAAATAATGTTGTATCACTAAGATCAGTTAAACGTTGTTATTCTCCAGGACTTGAGCTGCTATAAAACTCCTAAAATGAGTAACAATTGTTGCCTAAGTCTGTAAGGAGACTTCAGAAATGAAACAATGTCCCTGGTTTTCTTGTATGATAAAGCATATACCACTTAACTCCAGCTGATTGGGAGGGTGGGTGGAAAGCTGGGAAGGTTTTAAAGCTTAAACCTCTGTACTTTTGGTTCCCAAAACTGGAAGCTTTGTATGCACCAGTCCGATTTGTCTGTTACAGTACTGTGGAGCTGCTTGCCATTTTAATTGGGAGGTTCCTAGAAACCATCCAGGTCCCATAGTATGACTTTCTCATTCACTTGGTGAAAGCCACAGGAGGTCCTTCTAGGACCTTCAAAGGGAGCAAAAAAAAAAAAAACAAAAAAACACACCTAAAAAAAGAAATTAGCTCAGGTTAATGTAGAGAGAATACCAAAGCATACTGAAAGTGGGGAAGTGTTTTTTTTGGCTTTCATGAGAGGACTGAACTCAATTATTGACTCTCACTTTCCATTCATCAGGCTTTACTGCAGGACCATTGCAGGCCATACTACTGGTCCAGCAAGAGCCAGGCTTCTGTGGGGAGTCCAGGAATTTAGTAGTTCTTGTGACACAGTCAGATCTTCCTTTGCTTTCCCCTGGGATGATAAAAACTAAAAAAAAAAGAGAATGTTTTACTGTACATTGACACATTTAGGGGTTCAAGCATTCCAACAGGCTTGTGGAAGAAAGAGCCTAAAGATTAGGCATAAGTGGTGAAAGCACATATGTTGAGGGAATGGTGTTAGCTCTTGTCCTGTTGGTCTTTCTGTCAGCCCTGCTGGGACAGGTTTGGTAACAGCTCAGAAGGGGTTTTCATCTATCATCAAGGGCAAAATCTGAAAAAGATTTTAAACCCCTAGTGGACATGGGTCCACCTCAATTAAAAAAAAAACAAAACCAAAACAAACCCCAAAAAGTCTAATGGGAAGAAAAATTGTTTTTTATCTACAAATATTTTTCTCAGGGAATAGTGAAAGCTTTTCTCCCCACAGCCCTTTTGATGATGGTCCCTGAAAAGGAGGACACAGTGACAAAAATAAATGAACTCTTCCGTGAAGACTGTCCCCCAGACTCCAGAGCAGAGTGAGTTTCCAGAAAAGCAAGTGATTTAACACTGCATCTAACACATTTGTGCTCAGTGTCTGAGAGTCAGTCACAGCTACAGAACGTGGGCAGGAAACCCAGTCCCTGTCCGCTCAGAAATTCAGAGAAGAGCTGAGATACAGCCCCTGGGAAAGGGAGATTCATCCGGCTGTAGGAATAACCCAAGGCAGGAGGCAGCAAGATGCAAATCATGGGAAAATCAGATAAATAAATATCTTGCAGAAGACAGGCATTTCCACCAGTGTAAGAGAGCTGTCAGGTGCATCAGAGACAGGTCAGAGAGGGAGAGCAATTTCATTATGTTGATAGCACCCAGCATGGACCCTCTTGCACATGGGATGTGTGCCCTTGTGCAAACACATATGGCCAAATATTTCTCTGGGGTGCGTCATAAAGCACGTAATTGCAAGGCATTTCCCACGCATCCCTAGGAGCCTGCTGTGACAGCTGCTGAAAGACAAATGCCACTAGCAATCAGCACCTGGCTAACAATGTTTCAAGCAACTGTGTACCCAAGAAAAAGGTTCCCTTGCTGACTGCGGTGCCACTGGCTTCCAAAAGTGAGAGTCTGAGATCAGATCTGCACCTTGAAACCTGAGGTGTCAATGTGGCTTGCATCAGTGTAGGGGAGTAGGGGACTTATCACCCATCTCTTCCTTTCTTATTTCCCCATTTCCAGCAGCCTGCAACTCTGTCTTCCCGGCATGGGAACATCCAGAAGGTGTGGGACAGTGGCTAGCTTTGTATGTGCTTGGAAAACTCCCTGTCCCTTATTTCCAAGGCATTTGAGAGCCTCTTGCAGGCATACTGCATTAATAATGTCTTTACTGAGGGGACTAAAACCCATTGTAAAGACACAAAGCATTAAATGTTGATCAGGTTAGAGAGGCCAGGTGTGCACCACACGCAATGAGCCTTGCAGGAGACAGCAGTTTAAATTACTGTGTTGCATATACAGCAGCCTTGGGGTGTGCTGAGGCCTCTTTATGTCACCCTGGCAGCAGAAAGAAGTTTTAAACCATTATTTTGCCTAAAGAGCCTCCTTGAATAGGCCACAAGTACATGAATGCTTATTCACAGTTGAAATTAAACTGCCTAACAGTAAGGGGTTTGCTTTCCAGAGCCTGTGGGAAGTAGAGGGTGAGACAGTTTCTCCACAGGAATGTGAATGTACTGCAGGGGGGCTGGGGAGGCTCCTGCTGCACTGTGGGGCAGACTGTGGGGCCACGTTTTCACATAAGAATTGTTCTTCTCTCTTTTTCCCAAAGGATTGTACTAAAAATGTGACCTTCATAACCTCTGAGAAGAGTCATATAGGAAATAAAAGGCTGTAATGTAAAGACATGGAATCATTCTGGGCAAAAATCCATCAGCAATCTGAACAGGGGAGCACTGAAGCAGGAATCAAGCACCCTGTGAAATGAGGACCTCTGTTGACAATTCAGTTCCTTGTTGAAGGTTTTTGACAGCTTGGCCCTGGATGTCTGTTCTCACAAGATTTTTCTTGTTTTGACTTCTGTCTTTGGCCTGAAAGAATTGGCAGAGGAAGGTCATGTTTACCTAGCAATATATAATTTATATAACTTGAATTGGAGGGGGACTCTTGATATGAAATACGGATTGTACTGCAAAGTCTGACAAGCTGTCATACTCGAGGAAGGGACTCTGTCCTTTGTTTAGCTCTGCAAAAAAGTACAGCAGGATGGTGATAAACACGAGATGCGTGCTGCCTCGGGCAGAGGCTGGATGGAGCATTTCAAAGGTGTGCCCAAGGGTATTACAGCTGAGCTGAAATCTTTCTGCCTACACAACTAGGACATCTTAGTACCTTCAAGGTCCTCTTCAACCCCCATCTGTGAGCTCCTGGTTTTCATTTTACACTGGTCATGTATCTGGGTTTAGGCTGCTCATTTAAGAGAGAGTAGAAAAGCTGCCAAAGCAGCCTAACCATGGAGGAATACATGTCTGGCGAGAAGCTATAATTCAGCATTCCTGGTATCTTCTTTTTTTGCAAGTAACAAGAAATAAAGGACTTGGAAGTTCAGGCAACCCTTTTCAATGAGCCAGGTACAATAAATGAGTGGTGTTCATCTGCTGATCACTGATAGTGTGGGAAGTTCAGGTCTGGGGTAGTACCCACACTGTACAAAACATTTGGTGAAATTGTTCTTACTATTGCTTAATCAGTAAAAATATTCTTTAATGACCTTCATATCTGAGAGGAGAAAAAAAATCAGAGCAATGAAATAAGTCCTCTTAAAAGCTTAATTAAAATATGAAACCTTTGATTTCAGGCAATTAAACGAGACATTTTGTGCCTTTAAATTAAGTATTCTGATACTCTCTAAACAGAATATGCTTATGGCTGAAACTGTATTCAAGATTATAATGGTCTGGATTAGTAGTGCTTCAGATATGCACCTCAAAGCAAAACTGACTGCAGAAATGAAGCAGAGATTGCTTCCCAAAGACCAATGAGAGCTGAAGATGCTCTGCTGGTGGCTGTCAGAATTGGCAGCTGCCTTATGAAGCTGAAGGACATAGATAAAAAACCTATGGAAAATTTGAAGATGGTGCTTCTCTGGAGTCAGATGCCCAAGTATAGGTGCCCATAAACATCCCACTTTATACTGAGGAGCAACCTGAAATGATCACTGTCTGCCTATTTGGGAACAATCTGAAAAAGATGCCTTTTTCCAGCTGAGCCATTCGTCTGTTCAGCCTAAGGCATCCCTTAACATTTGGGTGAGGGCAGAGAGAGAAGATGAGCTTGGTTGTCAGCCAAATCTCGGCTTTGGAAAGTAGCTTTTACCTGCCTAAATTTAATCTAATTCACATAGTTGTAGCTTTTCCTTGTACACCCTATCCTAAAACATTGAACAGCAGCCTACTAGGCAATTAAATAGTTGTCATGCCTTCTCCCAGATCTAGCAACACTTTGGGGATATATATGACTCCTGATTTGTACAATCAGTTAGTAAAAACTTTGTAGAGCACTTTTGGATTCATCTGAATGAGAGGTACCACCATAAATGTAAGATCATTCTCATTACCATTAATATTCTTTTATAAGGCACCTTATCAAAAGCATTTTGAAAAGCAAAGTAAATTATATCTACCAAGGCACCTTTATGTACTATTTTATTAACTTTTCAGATGAAGAATTGCTTTGAAGTAACAATATTTCCTTACAGTGACTGAAGTGGGTTTTCTTCCTATCGTCATTCATTTGCCTTCATTATGGTGACATTAGAGGCTACAGCTGAGGTCGAGGGCCTGCTGTGCTTAAGACTGCATAAACATGAAAGAAGAGAATGGTGACATAATAAACTTTTTGGTCTTGTCCATGCTGAGATCCTTGTACTCATGTCCTGTGTGGCACCAGCTGGATGGTGGTTGTTTCAAGGGATTGGGGTTCATGGGGGATCCTGTCCCAGCCAGGGTGTCTCTAGCACTTTTGAGGTGTGAATCTGCCCCAGAGATGCTGTGTCCTTCCCTGTAGTGCTGGTATTGCTGCAATGGGAGCACTGCCTGGATGGGCAGCATTTCCACAAGCTTTGGGGGGTACCGCTCCTGCAGTAGCTCCCAGTGAGTTTTCCCTTGCGGTTGTTGCACAATAGGAGTCAGCACTGAACCCTTTCCTTTGTTTTCAGGAGGGAATTTCACCCCATAAGGTGAGTGGGGCACCTTGTTTGACAGGTTCACTATTGTGTGGTTTGTTTTCTCTACAGGCTGTGCTGGGCATTGTCTAGTCCAGGTGATTTACTGCCCTGGTAAACCGGCGGCCATATAACTCCTTCCTCAGGTCCTGTTCACCTCCCACAGTGTTAAAGTAAGTCATTGCTGAATTCACTCTCTATTTTCCCGGAGAAAGCAGCAGAGACAAGAAATCTCTTTAGTTACATCCATACAAATAACTCATGCCATGGTTTTATTCCTGCTTCAGCATCCTCTGAAATTTCAGTCTCCCCTCTCCCCACAAAGATAGAGGACTGTGCAGAAGAAATGCATGCTTTAGTACATCTGACAGCAAGTAACCATGGAGAATGGTGTCTTCCAGCAGATACATATATTTGAGTTAATTAGGTACAATAAAGCTGTCACATAACAACAGTGCTTTCTAAGTTTCACTCATTATATGCCTGGTTGGGGGTTTAATTTTTTCTCTTCTACTGTATCAGAAATACTTTGATTTTTTTTTAATAGACCTATATATCTATGTCCCTTTCCTTTCTAGATTGTCTGCATTTACTCTACCCTCTGTTCTACTCTTTAGTCAGATATCCTTTCTAATTTTTAAAAGAATGTTTATTTTCAGTAAACTCTGCTCAGCTGTGCAAATTTCATTCTTCCTGTTCTTATTTTCAGCTCAAAGGTCCAAGCACCATCTGCCCCTCTAAGAACAGATTCTTAAATAGCCTCCGGATTGATTACATTAGCCAAACTCACCCTTGGTACAACTCCTGAGGCTGCCAGAGCAGTTACTCTAGGAACAAATTTGCTCTAAGTTGTTAAAGAGTTTCACTATGCCCTTGAGCCTTCTGTTAATCATTTTTCTCGTAGTTTTAAAATCTGGCCTTTTAAAGTTCACCCTCACTGCATTACCCCTAGGAGAGTAACCTTCTATTATGATATCAAACCTAATTGCACAGTGATTATGATTACCCAGTGGATTTCTGACTCTCACCTCCCTTAACTCTTGTGCATAATTTAGCACAGAGTTGAGATTCAGTCCCTCCAAAAAAGAACTCCTCTGAAAAGCAGTCTTTAAATAATATCAATTAATTGGCTTTTCATACTATGGGCTTTTCAACTGATAGGCAGCAAAGGCATGGAAGTCATAACTCTTCCGCTACTGACTCAGTGCCCTCCAAGGGATCAACCTGTATTGTTCCAGTGGAGTCATAGAATTGTCCTCAGAGTCATAGAATCATAGAATCATAGAATGGCCTGGCCTTGTGTTGCCTGCCATGGTCTCTGCAGCTTATCCAGGTGGCCTTGGCAGTGGCAGAATGATGATAGGGAAGGAAAGGAGCCCCCTTAAAAGCCAGAAAAGAGCATAAGGTTTGGAAATTAAAAGACTCTCTGTGTGATAACAGGCAGAGGATAATAGAAAGGAGGGAGGTGATGGGGTTCAGTGCACTTCTGTAATGGCTGTTTGGCGACTGCAGTTCTTGCAGCATGTGGGCAATATGTATTAATACAGCTGCACACCCCACCAAAGCCTCTCGGACCCTGTGCTCACTCTCCTGTTCTTCCCATGACCCTTTGTAATGAGCTTGATGGCAGACCAGGTCAATTTGTTTGGTGGTTTCCATGAACTGAGAACAAATGGAACAATCTGGAGAAAGCATGTTGCTAATTTCAGAATGTAATAGCTTCTGGTGACGGCACTGGCCATTACAAAAATGTTTCCCCTTCAAGGGCTCCTGAAAATTCTGTGGAAATGTTTAGGGCTGAGTACATGGTAGAGGTAAATATTCTGGTCTTTTTAGGTTTCTGAGTGGGAGTACTTCAGCTGAGGACCAGTCACCCCTTTTATAAATAGTGGTTAGCAGAAAATGCTATTCATGTAACAAAACAATAAACACTAATTTTCTTTTTTAAAAAACCAAGCTGCAAAGAAATGGTGGAAATAAGAACTAGCTCATAAAGGCTAATTCATCACAGGAGAAATTTCCTCTCTGAAAGGTAAAGTGTGGTAGGGTTCTAACTGCCTGCAATAAATGCAGATGAATATTTTCTGTTTGCCCTAGTGACTGCTAACATACATATTTATCTTAATGCATTTGGAAAAAAAATTAAGTAAAATAAAAATAAAGCTCAATGGCTTGTTCTAAATGGATTCCCAACACTGGTAGAAAAAGACACACAAGGCACTTTGCTAAACACTGTATGAGTGTGTAGCAGCACTGCTGAAAACAACATAATGGGCTATTGCCTTTCAGCTTTGCAATTGTGGCTACATGGTGCTGTTGGGCAATCTTCTGCTTTATGTGTGGGATGAGCTGAGCAGAGGCTGGTGCTGGTACTGGGCCAAGCAGTAGCTGTGCTTGGATTGATACCAATCCCATCTTTTCCTGCTTTTCACCTGTCCCTGATGTGAAGCCCTCCCTGCTGATGGTTCATAATTTCCTTAGAGATGTGAGGTGGCATGACAAGCTAAAGCACTCACAGAAACATTTGGAAGCTACAGGCTTTTATTTTTACATGGATCTGACATGTCACTTGAGTGTCCTCTCTGTTACCCCTGGCTGACAGTTCAATATTGTCCTGGTCATTTTCTTTGGCTGTTGTTTGCAGCACTTTGCTTTTAGGAAGTGGTCATGCAAGCATTCTCAAGCTTTTTCTGTACTCCTTTTCCTTTTGAATCATTTCTTCACCAAGATGCACCCTGTGCATTTACACTAGAACCTTGGGCACAAATTGGCTGAGATTTCATCTCTGATATATCAAGAAAACATATTCTCATCTTTAAGGATATGCATTGTTGAATGTTATGCAATAAACATAGGAATAAAAATCAGAGAGTCATTTAAGTCTGGAGTAAAAAAAATTGCACTGATTTACTGCACCTAAAGGTTTCCTCTCCCTCCACTGGATTTTTTTTTTGTTGATACTGGATGAAAAGGGAAATTGCAAAGACAAATCCAGACGAGCACCATCAGATTAAGTCTTCATCTCACAATGCTCAAAATGTCTCTACCACCAGCATCTACAAGTGCAGGATGATATGAAAAAAAATACACAGTAGACAGGTATCCACAATAAGCCACATCCCACCCTGCCCATGCTGCCAGACTCTGGGGGAGATGGGTGCCACTGTGGGGTAAGGGGTTACATGACCAGATGGTAATAAGGGGTGTGCTATGTTCCCATTAGGTAGCTAATGCATTCCTTGCCAATATTCCTCTCCTGAAGTAAGTCTAGCTAAACCAAATCAACTGAAGAGCTTTCAAGGACTTGAAAGTGTACCCAGTCTATGCAGTGGGGGATAATTTGCACAATCAGTGGAACAGAGGGCAGAACTGTGTCTGAACCAGGAAGCCAAAGGCAATAACTAACGTGTATCCATAAAAAATTCATGGGAAATTTCATCTTGGGTAAAAGAGAATGAATAACTATGTTGATTAAGTATTAAAAGTTCATTTTATTTTTAGAAGTACTCAGAAAATTGAAAACATCTGGGAACATTATGCAATTTTTTTATGTAATATCTTCCGTTTACATTTCATCAATACCATCAATTTAACCCTGACCTGTATGGAGGCAGCCCACAAGACCCAGTCCTCTTTCTTGCTGGGCTGCAAGAATTGATTGAATTCAGGCACTTTTCTCTGTGGAAAAAGTGTTGTGTGTATAAATGGTGATCTATATCAGAGCATAATGACCAAATCCTTCTACATATTTGACTTTCATCATCCTACTAGCAAAGCATACCAAGTTCGAGATGTGAGTGGCAGAAAAATGTCTTAGTCTGATATATCTGTTAAAATGTTGAATCCCTGGGGATTTGCCCCGGGACATCTCATAAGACTAACTGTGGATCCTGTTAAATCACAAGTAAGAAGCTTGCAGAGAAAGCTTAGATCTGCAAAGATCTTTTGATAGGTCATGCCAGAGGTTAGCATCTAGAGGGTAGAAACAGAAGTGCCTTTATGGGTCTACTGTCACTTCTCCAGTAACAAGCTCAGGTCTGTTGATACTTAACTGCAAGATATTTTACTTGGAAAGTGTGGTGATATTATTCTTTTTATTTTTCTTTAAGGAGGTGACATGGAGCCATTAGGAGTATTAACTGTGTCAGATTGGGCACGTTGGGTTGTGTACCAAATCCCTGGGGAAGTGATTCCTCCATGGATTAGCTGAGAGCAGACAGAGGGTGTAATGTGTAGCTCCAGCCTCTCCAAAGGTCTCTTGCAGAGGGTGGAGAAAAGGACAGCAAATTTTTTGGATCACCTTCCACCTCCAGCAAGCATTCTTGCTTTGGCCCAGATCTCTGCAATTTCCATCAGATACCAATACACCAAAGCACATTTATTTTGTCCATCATTAAAAGGCTCATTCACAGTTATTGTATCACCTCTGAACATGGGGAGAAGTCCCTGTCCTACAGGGAACTCTATTCCGTATCCCGTGGAGGAATCACCTTTCAAGGACAAGGCTTGTTATTTCCTCCTATGCAGAGAAGCTGCCAGCAGGAGGGACCTGGTTTCATTTGTGTGTATTTTTGAGACTGTGGCAGGAAATTAACTCATGTAGGATTTACCAGATGTCTCTCTGTGGAGTGGGCTGCTTTGAAGAGCAAAAGAGTTCTTCAGTCTATGCCTAACCAAAGGAATGAATCATACACCTGCACACTCTCCTTTCTTTCAAGGACACGGTGCCCTGTGTAGGTGGGGGTGTTCTTTTCTTGCCTGGAGAATCTCACATCCTCAGAGGCAGAATATTAGAGGAATGGGGAAAGGACAATGCATCGACTTTGCTTTATAGCTTACCTCCTTCTTAATCTCTCTGGTAGGTCAGATAAGTCCTGCCTAATCTTGCATTGAGTTTTACCAGTGTCTGCTTTTTTTTTATTATTATTTTTTAATTTTTTAAAAGTTTTTATTTTATTTTATTTTTTTTTTATTTATTTATTCCCTGTTTTAGCTTCCATTAACACTTGCTCAGTTGACATAAGGTCTTGCACCCTCTAAGTGCTTGCAGAAATGTGCTTTCTCTGGCTGATTTCAGTCAAAGGGAAGTAGGGATGCACCAAGAGCTATCTGAATCTGAGCAGAGGCTTCCTAGAAAGTCTAATTGCAGTGGGGACAGTTTAGCTAGTCGCACTCTTAACAAGCACTATCGCTCACCTCTTCATCAGCATTGGCGTGATGACTCTGCAGAGCTGGCTGGGATGTCCCCAGTGAGCTGTGAAGACTATCTGATGCCGAAAATTGTGGAGGGACACTGGCCTTTGCAGGTTATCTTGAGAGCTGAGGGCCGCAGTGAGGTGTGGAGTCCACCCCACCAGCCAGTGCTGAGCAGTGTCTGGAGCTCATGCTGACAGATGGGTTGGCTGTGTAATAGGGTCTCTTCTTTCTCACTGCCATCAAGGACTCTGATTGATTTGTCCAGTTTGCCATGATGAAGTCATTAATCTTGATGACACTTTCTGCAGCTCAGCCTCTGGCACGCCAGAGTAATTCTTTTTGCACCTGCCAACATACAGGTCAGATAGCAGGATATGCACTGTCTGAAAGTTGTAGACCTGATTTCTAAGAAAGGTCTGATAGGTAGCCACTAAAGGGAACAGGTCAGGAGATGACTTGTCTTTGGCACAGACTGGAGGAAAGAGCCTGTTTCCTGTAGTGAAAGCAAAGCTAAAGGTGGACCATGTTTTCAAGAGTTCATATAGTTCCCATGACAAATCTAAGACAAATATCACTATCCCTGCTATCTGCTATGCAATAGTATACTGAATCCCCCAGGAAGGTACTTGGCAGGACAATGATCTGGCCAACAAAAACCACCAGTGTGTGTCCTGCTATTCAATACAGTCAGTAATCCTCCTACCAGTATGGAGGCTCTATTCCAGGACAGAGGTATGTTATTGCAATGCAGCTCTTGTCTTGTAATAATAGCTTGATGTTAAATTGCAATTGTATAAGACACTTACTGGTGACCTGTCATTGCCCTTCTTGAGTGTGGCATTAGATACTTTGGTTTTCTCAGTGTTCAGACAATGCCTAAGCATGGCAGGAATGGACTTCAAGGGGGAATGACTTTTTCAACAGAAAGTAGGAGTTGCTTCCTAGGAATTGTTTGTACCAATGACTCCTTGTTTCTTTGTCATTTCTTACAACACCTATTGAGTCAACATTAAACAAAATTACATGAGTCAATAATTTTTAAAACTTGAGCAACAAACGCTATCAGGCTGTGACATGGAAGGGAAAGGACAAATGCACTGGATGAGGTTTAATATTAAGCCTCTGTGGAAAGGTTAAATGTTTAATTTCTGTCCACTGAAAATCTACCTATTTTTTTATCATGGCTATAACTCTAGCGGAATGAAAGTTTAAATGATTAACCATGAATCACAGAACAGTCCACTGCTAGCAAGGTTAGCTTTAATAGATTATCAATCAGTGTAATGGTAAGTGGTAAACTAATTTTTCCCCATCAGCTCTCTTACTGGTCAGTTGCTTTTTTTGGGGGGGGGCAAAGATGTAACAGAGCTCTGCATTGAATTAGCTTAGAGAGTTAAATTGTATGTACAGCTGGTAGGTTCAGCCCAGGATACTACCAGAGCCCTCTGGATGTTCAGACACATTTCAAAGCAATTTTTTTCTTTACTGTTGAGACCGGTAAATCCTTTGTGGAGAGCTGGGAAAGGTTTGCAAACACTGAGATAAGAGGACTGTATCTCCGTGTACCATCACCCACTGACACCTGCTTGCGCTTGAATAATTTTCCAATTATACAGAATCTTTTCAGTACTGTGACAGGGTGTCCCTGGAAGAGAGGTTGGTAGTAGTCTTGCTGCACCTGAGAAGATATCTGAGTACGTGATGGAAAGCAGCTTTTGAGGCATAAACTTATGGAAATTTTGTGCTTATAAAGAGGATGTTAATAGTGCTAGAAAAATTATTTGTTCTGCGCACTTCTAAGAAGTGAGTGACTGAGGAGATCTACATCATTACAAGCACTCCTTGGATATTAAAAATGTCCTTTACTTACTCTTCTTTGCTTGTGTGGCACAATATCATGTACAGCTTCCAGCTTTTTGGACGAGAAACCTTAAGCTTTCTAGAGACTCCCAGCCTCAGAAGGTGGAGTGAGGGTGACCTGATTCCACACAGTGTAGTTGTGCTGTGACAAAGCATCTGGCTCTTTTTTTGGATTTCATGACTTTGGTGGACACTTGACACAGTCTGGTCCTGTTACGTTGATTTGGTCTGGGTACCAAAGGTGGAGTTGGCGTCCAGCTTTGATGATCCACTGAAAGGGATTTCAAAGCTTGTAAGAGTGGTGTAGAAAAAACCAATTAATTCCTTATCCCAAGGAGGCAATATTTTATCTCGATTTGCAAAATCTTACTTTGTGCTGACTGGATGCACTATCACTATGTATACACATAGAACACTAAGGCATCCTGTACTTTCAAGAGCTTGCTATGCCAGTCATAGGAATGGATGGATGAGAGATATATTAATGGGAAGAATCCATGGAAACTAATATGGGAAATCAGCAATGACCCTTGCTCAGCCAAAGATCAGAAAGAAATGTTTTTTCACCCTTGGAGAATTTCTGAGATTAGAACAATTTTTTCCCCTCTTCTAAGATGGAATGAAAAAATCAAATTATTGATGTGGGATTATTCCATTGAACCAATAAGCCAAAAATAAATACATAAAAAGATAATTTCAAACACTTCATTTTGAGCTCTTGACATTTTCCAGGTTTTAATTTCTCTAAACCACAATTTTCAATGTAATAAAACTTCAGCCCTCCCCTCAAAGCCCTCCTTCTCAAGTCTTCAAATTACATCTTGCTGAGGACCTCTTGCCTGGCTCTATTAATAACAAAATGCTAATTAGCAACCTTAAACTTAACCAGCCAACAGAGAGCAACTACGGTGCTTTGCATGGGGTTTAGTTTCTTTCCCTTGTCTGTAAATGCCAGGATCCCATGGTCAAGGCATCCTGGCACATCAGTGTGAAATGCTGATGCAAACTCGTTTCCGATCACTCTGATGGAGACACTGGCATGAAAAGCTGCTCTGGCTGAGACTGCTTGTTTGTCATCACAGTTCTCCATCCAGAGAGATTTTCCTGGGAGATGACAGTAACCTCTGGTTTATGTCCCTTTATCACATAGGGGCAGGGACTGACCCCTCTCCTGACCATCTCTCTGGAGAAGGAATAGAAGAGAGGTACCTGTTGGGGATGGACCAGAAAAGCAAACTGAGACCTTTATCTGCTCCTGAGGCTCCTCCTTCCCCCTCTGGCTCTGGGTATCACCACAGTTTGTGCTGCAGATAAAAGTGGTACCAAGCAAGAGATATTCCAGAACCACCTGGATACAATCTTGTGCCATGTGCTCTGGGATGACCCTGCTTGAGCAGGGAGGTTGGACCAGATGATCCTCTGTAGTCCCTTCCATCCTGATCCCCTCTGTGATTTCTCAAAGGATTAGCCATCTTTTGGTAGCATGTAATTTTACTAATGCAAATGTTACATGTACACCCATACTTACACATAGACATATAAATACACAAATGTATGCAAATGCACATATATGTACTTACAATTTGTGCTTATGCTTATATTTGTGTTCATACACTCAGAGAAGAGAAAGGTTAATGTGTGTTTTGCAAAGACAGAGGACACTTGTTTGCTCACTGGGAAAGAAGAAGCAATCAATATGTTTGGGTAGGGGAAAATGGATTATCCTTAAACATTCTGCACAAGACAGAAAAGTTTCTATTTGATGTTGATGTTGATGTGAGCCTGCACTAAAGGTCAGCCCAATCACACTCTTTTGGCTGTAGCCAGCACAATAAAATGCTGCATTCAATCTTCCAGAAATTTGCATGTATTTTTCTGCATGTTCCTGGCTTAAAAGCAAGTTTACTGTATGGAAGTGGAAGTGGACAGGTTCCTTTGGTGCTTCTGAATAAAGATGAATATTTTTTGTTTCAGCTTCCACTTGTATCTTTCCTTTAAAGATTTTTTTTTTTTTTTTCCCCTACCTATTCTGTTTCCTAAATTGCAGGTTCTGAGACAATAAAAATCCACTCAACCCTCATGCAGGAGCAATCTAAGATTTTTGATCTAATTTTTTTCATTTTTTTAAACAAGACTGTATACATTTAGCATGTAAAAGAAAAGGGAATGTGTATGCATCTGACAGATGATCCAGATTTAAGACCCATCCTCTGGTAATATTTATTCAAATAAACAGTGTCTGCATAGAGTAACTCCATTAGCAGACAGGAAAGGCTGGCTCAGATCTTGCTTCCAGTAACATTGAAGGAGAGCACAAGATGTGCTTGAGATGGCTTTCCCATCCCAGGCCAATTTTTGAAATAATTTACCAGAGTAATTTCAGGTAAAGACATAAGGACTTAAGCATTTTAGTGAACTGAAAAAAATCAATTATTGCTCAAGGGAATTGGAAAGTTTCATTTTTCAACATTTTTTTCTTTTAGATTTCTGCCTCCCACCAAGTAATAACTTTTATAAAAGAACAGTTGTTTTAAACCTCCTAAATGAAAAAAAAACCACCACAAAACAACACCTCACAGCAAAATTTGGGTTGTGAAACTATCACAAATATCACTGAAACAGAGATGGGCTGCAAATGGCCTTTTCCTGGCATCCTTTGCAATTTTGACAAATTCAGCAGGTGTACTGAGCTGCATGTGCATGGATGAGCATACTTTTAGAAGTGACAGTGTTGTACATGAAATCAGCACTGTGTAAAAATCCTTCTGTTCCTTATCTGTACTTTTGAAATGCATGCAGAAGTGCTGTGGACTTTTAAGGCCCATTGCTGTGCAACACTGTGATGTGACCACAGCCTCCCAGGCATTTGTTTCCATAAAATATATCCAGGTGTTTGCCTTCTGTCAAAAATGGGACCAAGCTGAAGCAACAGTGAAATAAATTTTGTAACTAATAAAAAGCCTAACACTTTGTTCCTTTCTTCACTCCCAATAGTTTCAGTGTCTGCTTTACTTGATTTGAGGCTGCAAGAAAAAAACACAAAAGGAGATTTTTTTCGATGAAGAGTCCAAAATTAATACCACTGCCCTGACATAGCAGCAGCAGTGACATAAAAAACAAGTAATGCTTAGCTACAGAGTTTTGTTTTCAGACAGATAATCAAAAGGGAACTTGGAGAGATAATCAATTGCAAGGAGACCTGGTGGTTTGAACAGCATCGAAGCACAGTGTGTCTCTGCTGTGGTTGAAGGCACACGAGATTGGGAAGTGCCAACGGGGAGGAGGGAGAGTTCTTAGGGGATGCCAGCACCTCTCAGCATCTCTGCTTCTGTCCAGCCACAGGCCACAGCATCTGGTGGCAGAGCTTGCTGGAGTGAGGGGCAGAGGAGGGGATGTGCAGGGGATCCACATGTTCTGGGTGATTGTCTTCTCCAAGCTCCTCTGCTCGTGCTGTGGGACTCTGGTCTTTCAAAAGGACTAAGACAGCATTTTCTGAGTGTGCCACAGAAACAAGCTGCATGAAGTGTCAGAGATGTCTCCAACTGCGCCACACGTGGGTATCAGATGAAAGTGTCCAGGTGTATAATTAGATTCCAGTAGTGTCAGGGTGCTGCACAGCAGCTAATGCAGACATCTCACCTGGAAATCTATTACTGCTGAGGCCCAGTGTGTTATCACATCTTTACAGAGAGGTGGCATTTACTTGAGGGAAATGAAAAGACGACAGCAGCAGGAATCTTGTGGTTTTTTGTCTGCTGATGTTCACGCACCTGAAGTAAGGAAGCTGTGGCAACTGCAACTTGATTTCCTTCTTGGCTTGGAAAGGGTAGTTGAGGTGATAGCCCAAAGAAATGGCTCTCCTGGAGTCTCTGATGGACTCCTGTGTGCTTCCTGCAAGTAGTGGGGAAATACAGTGTTTCCCAGGAGAAACTCAGGGACAAACACTCTCAGGGAAGTCCTCACCTACTGTCTTTAGCTACCTGATAGAAGGCATAGAGAAGGCAGAGCCAGACTCCTCTCAGCAGTGAGAGACTATGGATAAAATTTGCAGAAAGAGAGATACTCAGATTTCCCTTTCTCTCCCACCCCTGCCTCCTCCCTCACTCACAGCAGTGGTCAAACATGGGAACAAGGGTCCAAGGAAGCTGAGAAAACTCCATGCTCACAGATACTCAAACCTTGACTGGACACATGCCCGAGCAACCAGCACTGAGCTGTTCCTGTCTCCTGCAGGGGTTTGGACTGGAGACCTTACAGCTATACTGCCATTCTGGTGAACAAAATTAGGCTCCTAAATGTTCAGGTGAATGTGAAATGTTCAATGTTCACAGTTCAGGTGAAGCTTTGCAGTAAACAAGAATGGCAACAAGATCCTTTTCCCTCCTCCAAATTAACTTTGTGAAGAAATGTCGTACACTTTTCCTGAAAAGGCCAGTCTAGCCTTTTGGTCTTCATTCTGAAGAAGTCATAATCCTCCTTCACTGCCTGTAAGCCATTGGTTTAATCTGTAGCTCCTTGCTGACCATTCCAGGTATCACCAGCTCAATCCTTGCTGAGTTAACCAATACAGCATCTATGAAAAAAACACCACTTGAATCTCCCTCTTCCAGGAGTTTTTCTGCTTGTTAGCAGGGGTCTGATATTCACCCATAGACTGCAGTTACTTAGTTACATTAAAATAATCTTAGAAAGGACTTACTGATGACTTATACTCAAATGTGCAAATAATATGCTTGTAGAACATTAAAATGGCTGTAATAGTGTGGTAATAAATTTCTTTTCTCAATATAGATGATTAGAAACTTCAGTAGTTAGAAGCTATTAATGTACTCACCATTAAGCATGAAAGTCCATCCTCATGAAACCCTAAATGACAGTACTGCCTATAAATTTTACTGGAGGTGGAAAGAGCAGTAATTATACGACTGGAATTAGATGTCGTTCTTTCTGCAGAGGTACTAGTGGCAAATCTTTTCCTCCTGTTGTTAAGCACTATTTTTGGCCATAGCCAGTAGCCAGAGTGTACTGTAAATAATACTGTTTTCTATGATGGATTTCTGCACAAACAGGAAGAAAGAGATTTTTTATTAAAAGAAAAATTGGCAAACAGTCAAGTGAAGATGGCTTTGAGAATGGCAATGCAATAAAGAGCATTGAGCATCTGGTTCAATGTTGTCTGACTGACCTATGTGGATGGAGATGACTGAAAAACCCATTAGCTGCTGGCAGAGAAGTGTGTCTGATATTATCGTCCAGGCACTAGCATGCAAATTCACCAAATCATGTTGCAAAATCACCAACTCCATTGGCATTCTCATTGGCAGGATGTTCAGGATGGCAGTAGTGAAGCAACCAGAGAGTGGGTGGTCTCACATGGAGACTAGTTTGTGCCCAAATAATTGTCTGAAACACCAAATCAATTAAAAACTCTTTATGATTTTTTTTCCTGCTTCTCCAAATTGAGCACTGAAATGAGATGCAGGTACAGTCAGGGTTGCTTCCTGCCTTCCATACAGCAAGTATTTTGGGGTAGTAATGGCACATGCCTTCCTTCTCTATAGCCCTCCTTTGAACCTCTCATCCAAACTAAGCCAGATTCGTATTCAGTAAAACACTTCACAGAAGTATTTCAGTTCTTCTCCAGCTTTATTACTACAATGTACTTCTTTCTGACAAAACACCTATTTTTACTCTCAGTTCTTGAAAGAAGTTCACTGGGGCAGAACAAGCTATTGTACTTCCTGGTAGGATTCTTTGAGTAGCAGGACCTAATTCTCAGGCTGGCAAATCCAAGTGTTTGTGACACAGATTATAATGGGAAGCAGCTGGCTGGCAACACCTTCTGATTTCTCATTAAATAAATGAAAAATATTCAACATGATGCATGTTTCTGCTAGAGCTAAAAATACCTACAAAGATACACCTTTTCTACCATCCAAGCTATTTGCCTTATAGTCTTTCATCATGCACATGGAGCAAAACAAACAGAAAACAATCATTATCAGAAATACAAATAGTTGACTAATGTGATATACCAAATAGTTTTGTTTTGCATATCAATCTCATAAACTGTTAAAGTACGAATCAGTCAACTGGAAAATCGGTTTTAGGATAAATTTAAAATGTGAAGATCATGACAGGTCGGATAGAACTGTTTCTGCATATGATATTTTTTATTCTGTATGTTGGGGGGTTTTTTTTGAATGTTGAGTCCTATTTCAGCATAGAAGTCAGGAGAGCTGTTCTTGGGCACAGAAATTTTTGAGGGGAAAATAGAACATCATCTTACAATGTTCAGAATCTCTTGAAATCTTGCACTCCAAAACTTTTCCTGTGATATCATTGTACCATCAAACCCCAGTGATGAAACATTTGGAAGGATTAAGGTCTTCTGATAAATAGAATGACATAAAGGAAACCTCAGTAATTTCCAAATGAAAGATTTTTTGCAGAAAGCATAGTCGTGGGCATGGTTCATTAACCCAGTGTATCTTTTTCTCTGTCTTCTGCATCACTTCTTCCATGGTCAAGTTATGTGGTGCAGACCTCAGCAATAAATGTTTTGCTCAGAATTATTCAATTCAAGCATATAACATAGAGAACGTGCAAAAACTCAACTGGGAGAAATTTGATTTAAGGTCTTGATTTCCTTATTCTAGAAGGAAACTCTCTTGTGAGTGGTAAGAACTGGCAGATTTAAAGACAGGTGAGTAGACAGAGTAGACAGACTTTTAAGACTTGATCAGAATTTAGAAACATGTGAGAGCCTTCCCAGTCTGAAGGAGACAATACTGATGCCTAAGGGACCACAGGGTAGATACCTGTTTGGGATCTACGATTTATATCTGCCTGGAAAACTGGCTTGTGTGTGCTGCCTCAGCAGCAAAGAGGCTCCCTGTGAGGCTTCACACTACTGTGAACTGATGTGACTTATGGTGGCACTACGTAACCCTTTTCTTCTGATAATCACTTTCCCCTGATGATGAAGTACCCTTCTCATGGGCTGCTTCTGATGTGAAAAATACCATTCATGGTGATTTCCAAGCAGAAATTATCTTTTCTCCTCTTCTGGACCACTTTGTCCCTGCACGTCAAACACAGCCAAGACCATGCTGGATGCCTTTAAGAACATCATAGGAGGTGTGGTGGATAAATGGGTAGCTGGTCCCAGCAACATGAAGCTACACAACCTCCATGACCTCAGAACCCTTGTCTCACCAGATGTCACAGCATGCAACATTATTAAACACACACAGCAGGCAACACACAACGGTCTTAATTAAGGTAAAAAGAAAGCACCCACCTTTTTCAGAAAATCAGTGCCTTAGAATATGTTCCTTAGGGTCATGTTCAAAACATCTGATGCTTCATCAGTCTTTGCAAGTACATCAATTTCATGCTGGACAGAATTTAATAACATCAAAAATGTCCTCTTACCACCACTGCAGCATCACAAGCTGTAATTAGTTAATGATTCTCGTGTTTTGGGTCTCTTTGGATGAATAATTTCCTTGGTGAAAACCGAAACTTCCTGTTAAGCAAATTATTCTTATTTGATTGAGGATTGTTTTGGGGGAAAAA
Source organism: Corapipo altera (assembly GCF_003945725.1). NCBI lineage: Eukaryota > Metazoa > Chordata > Aves > Passeriformes > Pipridae > Corapipo > Corapipo altera. The sequence continues at coordinate 8,755,538 of NW_020884896.1, read as the reverse complement.
AAGAACAGAAATGTTTGTTTTATTATGCACAGAAGGCATCAAATTTTCAATTTGATCAGAACAACCCTGGCTGAGCTTAACTTAAAAACAAATAAAAATAAATCAATAACATGAAACAAATTATCCTTTAGCTAGGTAAACAAAATATTGTACCTCACCAGACAGCTTGTGAAGAAAAACAACATTTGGGATCAACCAAAGGAATATTCTGATTTTTTTTTTCATTTATAATGAAAAAAAATTTGCTCACAAAGCTGTGGGTGCTGGGTTTTTAGAGCGTGTTTCTGACAGACAGTGGCTTTTCCTTGTCTCCTTTCTGGAGTGTTGGTGCAGGCTCCCTGATTTGGGCTCACTGCGGAGGTTGAATGGCTAAAGCGCTGTCTCATAATGAAGCTGAACATTTGCAGCTTTTCAGGTCTTTAACAAACACAGCGACCAGTGATGGGATTGATGCCAATTTAGTTTTCTAGCTCCAGCTACTAATAAAGATTTCCTTTACAGTCTCTGGTGAGAGGGAGAAACATTTCCAGTGAAGAGTTTCCTCATCAGAAGACAGACACCTAAGAGAGATTGGATCCCTCATGGGCATCCCTTTCTGTATCTACTATGTAAGGTGAAGGAATGTGTCTTTTGGATGGGTCGAAATGTCTGAGATGAATCTCATCGTTACGTAAGATTCCTTATGCCAGGGAAATTTTGTGCCAGATATTCCTCCTCATTATTTCTAAGTAAAAATGAACACCATTAGCAACCTGACATTTTCACTGAGAAGATCTGGTTCTCTTTTTACTTATACAGATATAAAAAAGGTGTATCTTCATTAAAGCCAACATATTTTATCTAGTGTAAAGCTGGTGGAAGATAGTAAAGATCTTTTATGTTCACTGTACATATAGTATGAAGAATGGCTGAGCACAGGTCTTGAAGGTGTTAAACATAAAAGGCAATTCATCCAGATACCTTCGTAGGCTTCAGCAAATAATTATTCCAGTTTTCGGTCAATGCTTGAATTAATTTTTTATATGGGAAGATTTAGAGTTAGTTGTGGGTTTTGTTTCCATCTCTTACCACACACTGCATGGTATATGCAGAGCAACTACATTTTCTGGCACCATATGAACTAAGACTTTTTTCCCAACAAGAAACTGAGGTTCTTGCTTTAAGACACGGTTGAGAAGAAAACAAGATGACACTACACAATCCCTAAACTCTTCAATGTGTTAACATGAGATGGAGAAAAATTACGAGATGTCTTCTACAGCACTTTGCCCTTAACAAATGAGGATGATGAATATGTGGCCACAAAAGTTGTGGCACTTCAAGCACTCTGTTCCCTAACCAACACAGAGAAATGAATGAGTGAATCAGTTCTGTCTTTGTGAGGGAATAATCTGTCTTCACAGCCAAGGAAACACCAATGCGGAGGTGAAGGCCCATGATTCACCATGTTAGGTTGGGTAAGTCATACGTTCTCATCTTGTTTTTCTCTCCCCTCTCATCCTTTTACCTTGTTTACTCTTTGGGAACTGAAGCTGTTCCTGGCTGTTTGTCTGCATGGGGCAGTAACAGGCTCATCTTCAATGAGTTTTTTGTTGCAACAAATGAATCTCAGTGAACAATAATAATAATGCAGGGCAGAAATGGAGAATGATAGCAATTTAGTACTGCATCACTGAAGGATCACTTTTTGAGGACCAGCCTTGCAGTCAGGTCCTTCAGGTGGTTAGGCTCAGCTGTGCGTCACAAGGTCTTTGTGCAATGATAAAATGCTGAAGTATACACCAAGCTAATTATACTGTTGGTTGTGGTCCAGTGATGGCTTAAATTTGCAACTTATTAGAGAGTTTATTGAATTGCCAACCCAAGCATTTCTTAGAATAAACAGTTTTCCCTTAATTTTGCTGAAACTTCACATGCTTATAATATGATGGTTAAAAGCAATAAAATTCAGCATGTTAAATAGCATAAGTTTTGGATGTTCAGTAAAGCAGAACTAATCTCGTTTTAAAGTGGAAGGCTTTCCTCTAACACTTGGAGTTTGCTGAGGAAACCAGCCCTTAGTCCAGATGGAGGCAGAAAGAGCATATGGATTTTGTTTTAGTGCAACACCCAGATGATGCTGGGGACCTTGGCACCTGGGCCATGCCTGCAGACAACCTTCCTGCAGCAGTTCCTCCGCAGTGACATGTGGGTTTGCAAGAGGATAAAAGCCAAGAAGTTTTGAAGCTTTTGTTCCCCCTGCGTTTGAGACCCAGTTTTAACCTGGACTCGATTCAAGCTTTGTTGGAAAGGACAAATCTGGGATGGGTTGGAAAACTGTGAAGTCTTCTGGGCATGTAATCAGATTTCTAGCTGAACAACAGTAAGTAAATTCTGACCCCATCTACATATCTACAGTTTTCTGTGGTTCAGGGAGAAAAGTTTGGTCTTTCTCTTAAAGAAGATTGAAAAATGGAGTTTCCCTTGAGGAATTCTGATATTTAGACACTTGTTTTCATTACAAATTGGGATGAAAAATTAAAAGATCAAAACTTTTTGAAAACAAACCCCTCGAACATCTATTGATCTATAAATGTCAAGTTGCATTGTTTCAACATGTTTCATTCTAAGATGTTTTGACTCTTGCTGACCAACAGAATTTGTTTGAGTGTATTGGCACTTTGGGATTTGCTTATTGGTAGTCTCTGTTCCTGTGTTGCTACTATAACATTTTGTGTTGTAAGTCCATGCTCAAGTTATGCAAAACTGCATCTCATGCCTCAGGGGGCTTGTAGTCCAATGAGGGAAAACAACCTGCAATGGATGATGAAAAAGTGGTTCGGCTCACTCCGGTCTCTGAGACAAATGCAGAGTTTTAGGGTGACTTGGTCCAGTCAAATATTTTCCTTTTCTTTATATACAATTATTTTAAAATTATTTTTCTCCACAAAATTTAGACTAAGATGGGATTGAGTTTTCCGAGGCAAAAAGTTCAACAGGCTTTGTGTTTAATATTTAAGATTCTTATAGCTTTTCTCTGCAGTAACTCAGTCTTCAATGCAGTTTCACCTATCTATTTATTTTGTGTTTGTACAAGAAATGAAATAATGTAGTCAGTGTGCTGCTGAGAGTTTTTTCTAGTTGGGATGAAGTGAACTCATCCTTCACACTTTGAGACAGATGTGGGTATAGTTTTTTCTTTAAGCTCACCTCAGTCTTGTCACTTCCCTCCATTTTAATCTATCTGTCTGGTTTACAGTGTATATCCATATCAGCATTTGTAACAGACTTTTACAGCTGCTGTAATAATGACAAGGATTGCAAGGGCAGACCTTAACTTTTGGTAAACTAGCTAATATGATTTAAGAAGCAGAGAAGCTTTTGACTTCCTCTCCCACAACACACGTATGGTGCTTTTCAGCCTAACCAGTGGGTCTAATAAAAAGATAATTTCTCTCACTATCCTCCTTATACAAGAAATCTGTATAAGGAAAACAAGTCTTGGTTTGTAGCCCATTCAGTATAATGGCAGATGCCATTCTGACTCATTGCAGGCTGTATGGCAAACATCATAATGGAAGTGGAAGATTTAGGCTATCCCCTTCTGTTGTCCCAGAGTAAAAATGTCATCAACCAAATAAAATCCTTCTCTAAATAAGGTTATCTTTTGGTTTGGTTATCTATAGTTCCTACACCACTTTTTTCTTGTTTCCAAAAAATGATCCTTCCTGATTGCTTAAGCTTGTGTCAGCCAGAGGGCGGTGAGGATATCAAGCTTTCACATTTTCCAGGGAGGCAGGTAGCTGAGCAGAGGGTCTGCAGAGCTCACCCATTTTAAAGGCTAAAGGATCCAGGCAGGAGAAAGGCAACAAAAGTGTTACAAGATCTCTGTCCCCTGGCAGATATCTTGTGTCCTCCCTGGGGCCAGCTGGGAGAAGGGGAGGTCTCACCCCGGGGGATGCTCCCTTTGACCGCTGCTGCAGCTCGCACCAACTGGCCTCTGGTGCTCAGAGCGCCTCTGGGATCAGCTGGGCTGAGATATGTAAATACAGACAGATAATATGCAGAGAGACGAATCCTGTCCTTGTCAACAAAAATCAAGTCAGGCCTGAGCTTTCTCTCTGAAGAAGGAAACATTGCTCCCCCCTGTCTTTCATGGAACAGGGCATTTGCCCTGACCCTGGTGGTACTCATGACCCCTCTCCAGGGCATCTGAATTTGGAAACTGTGCTGTGGCCAAGGTTGAATCATCACTCCTGGCTCTGTTCCTGCATCTTGATGCTCTGCACTTACTGTCACAATCTAGGGTACATTTCTTATTCAGAGTTAAAACTCTTGAGTATAAGTGATCAGTTCTTATTGATTTGAAAAGGCTGAACTTTAAATAGCTGTTGTTTAATGTCCTGGAACATTAATATTAGATTAGGAAGATGTCCCTGACTCAGTGCCCTGAACACCAGAAAATATATGCATCAAACAATTCTGCTCTTCCAGGACCATTTGTGACAGTATTGACCTGTAATAATGAGTTAACTTTTGTTAGGTTAGGGTGGTTAGGGTTCCTTTTGCTGGGCTAGACAGAACTGGAAAGAACAGTCTGATCATTTATTCCAGTTCCCCTTAATCTCAGGAAACTGTGTAGCAAAGACTGAATCAGAAGCACCCATAGCAGCAAACACTGTGAGTCTCCAGCCAAACATATTCCGGAAAGGTTTGTCAGCATCCCATGACAAGCTTAAGATCTTTTAAAATATTGGATCAAAATCCTCAGAAACATCTTTGCGTCACAGAAGAGAGCAGTAAACTTCACAAACTGTTGGTGCAGTTTGTTATTTTTCTTGTCTTAGTTTTCTTAAATAAATCTGAACTACATGTTTATTATTATGACCTTTCTTCTGGTCCAGTAAGTGCATATGTATATGCAATATATCTATAATCCATGCATGCACATTACCTCTGAGTGAGTATGTATATGTGATTTACATGAATGCATATTCCTACAGCTTTTAGCTGCTCTCACTTTTCTGTTAAGACAATTAATTTTTTTAGTCAGTAAACTTTCACATAGTAGGAGTGTGGCTTTTAGGTTTTATCATGAAATGCTCTTAAACGGTTCCAAATCTCCATTTTCCACTGCCCCCCAATTCAGATACTCCCTTCTGGCTTGCTTGGCACATAACCATTTTCAGATCTATTTATTATACTATCTTTTAAAGCAGCAGGTTAATGGAGTCCTGGTTTGGGTTGTGTATTTTCTCTGCATATGGCAAATGTGATCAAATTAGAGTTACTGCATTATGTCACTAGCTAAATTTCAGGTGCTTGAGGGTTTTAACTGTTGCAAATAAAGGTTATATTCATGTCTCATAGACATGTCTGTGGCATATTATTCCACTTAATAGATAGTTACTCTTACTGTAGTCACCGTATCTTACACAAACTCTTTCTTTCTAAATGTCATTGGTGACTGTAATGATCAAGTGAAAGTAAATTGTGCTACAGAAGGACTTAGTAATTAAAAAAGCATGACAACAAACACCTCCCAGCCAAGCAGAACAGCAAACAACTCATTATAATTATTCCAGCCTGTTAGAACCTGCCTTCCGCTCGCACACTCAGGCAGAGCCGCAGGGCACTTCTTCTCCATCAGGTCTGAATTAGACTTTTGCTGACTTCTTATAATGCAGTGTAGATAAGAGCTCTTCAGGGGTAATTTGCTTGAGTTCTTAATAAGAAGAGATTTTAGAAAGCAGAGACTAGTGTATGCAATAAGCTAAATGTATCTGTATCTGTAAGTAAGCAGATCAGAGTGCTGTTTCTTTCTTCTTTTTTCTTCTTTGTGCTTTAGAAACTGAAGCAATTAAAGGGCTTGGGAGCCTTTATTTTTCCCTCTTGGCTATTTAACCTACGTGATCCTACAGTTTGCAAGATGCTGTTTTCACAGCTGTTCTCCTGGATTTGTGTCTGTGAACCAGGTGGTACTGCAAGACCCCGAGGCTGCATGGCGTGTGACACTGTGAGCTGTGCTTTTCTGATGGACCTCAGTGGCTGACTGAGGCCAGGGCTCGGGCAGTGCCCAGACACAGTACTCCAAGTGCTTTGTACTTATCACAGGATGTTTGGTATGCAAACCTATCTATTGGAGTGCTCATCCGAACCCGAGCACAGGCTTTCCAGAGAGACCAACAGGAGCTGCTCCAGTGGGGAGCTCAAGGATGAGTTTAAGGCTGGGTCAGAGCAAGGAGTGCTTTGAGGTCAAAGATGATGAGTAAAGTGATACCAGAGTCAGCACCACCTGGGATAAGAGGGAGTTTAGGTATCATGGAACTCACAAAAAGTGAAAGGGGTAGTTTGAGGGAAACATCTTGACTTCATTGACCTTGCCACAAAATATCGGAAATCTGTTGTGTTATGTCATGATAAAAAAATAGGAAGGTGGATCCAGAGTGTGTTGGGGATATGTCACAGTCTGATTTGTGAACAGCACAAAAGGCAGTTTGACACTGACATTTATGACAAGTCATAGCCAGAAATGAGAATATTTGGGGTAGATCTTAGCTGGAGGTTACCAAATTGTGGCAGTAGAAAACACCAAGGACAAGCTGAAATGCCCATTTTAACAGAGACAACAGGAAAGAATGGTTTAGGTTGTGCACTTTCATGGTTGGGCTGAGATGAGCCAAGGAGGAAGATGGCTTAGTTTTGCAATGACCTGTGAAGTGGGAAATGTGCATCCATTTATTTGGAGACTGTAGATGAAATTAATCAAAAGGCCAGATTGGATCTATGAACCAATTGTATCCTACTCAAATCGTTGTGCACAGGAATGAATTTCACCTTGTCTGACCCATGAAAGAGTGTGAATACTTATCTCCCTTTCTTTAAGAATTTATTTTTATAGTTACAAATAGCTAGATTTTTCTTTTTCAATAGTAACTTTCCTTGATGTACATCTGTCTCTAGTTTAATACTTCCAAGTAACTTGACAACAATGGCAGAGTTGTCTTTTGTCTGCAGTTTAATATGGGGGCAACTGAATCATTTACATTTATAAAGCAAAATCCATTTCTTCTCAAGTCTTCTGCTGCTGAGGTTATGTTTGCAAAATGCTTTGCTGATAAAAAGCACTACAGTATATAAACATTAAGTATTATTTTTATATCTTTATCATCTATGCTTTTAAAATTAATATGAACAAAATCCTATTAATACCCAAATGCCCAGTAAAGTGCATATCCTTCTAATCTTAAAGCTTTATTTTCATCTATGAATCCTCTTAATCTTTGAAATTAATTACCATGATTAAAAATGGGAGATGTGTTTTCCCAGAACAATCAAATCGTTCTATAGCGAATAGTCATATTCATTTTGGGTCATTATTTTAATTTCTTTTGATATTAAAACACACGTGCACGCACACACACACACACACACACACACACACACACACACACACTCTCTCACATTCCTGGATACAACATCTTCTCTCTCTTTATGGTAAGAAGAAGTCTTATTTTACTACTTGCCAAAAGTGACCCTGTGAAGCAGTAACCTGAGAAGGAGAAGGGGAACTGCCTTGTCTGCCTCAGAGTCTCCTGTACAGGCAAAGGCCATGACTCTTGGCTTGTCAGCCAGAGCTCAGGAGAGCGTGTTCATCCACCTATCCAAAAGAATCAACTTACAGAAATGAGACCTTCAACAGACAGGGTATATTCACTCTGATGACATGAATATTCTGCTGCCAGTGGAAGGGAATCATTAGAGTTACAGTAAGACATTTAAAAATGGCAATTTGAGTTTAGTCCAAAGTACTGTTTCTTTTAGTCCATGTGATTCGTCTTATTTCTAGACCAGTAACAGAGAAGTAAATGTGAGAGTAATTTTATATGCTTTGGGGAAGCAAAATGGAACAAAGATGGATACTTCAGTGCCTGACAGATTAACAGGGCCAACACATGTGTTTTCTGGCAATCAAAGCAGGAGAAAATTCTCACTGCAGTTGGGTTTTGTTCTTATCTTCTCCAGATATTGGTGATATTTGGATCCAGGCTTGTGTCTCATTTTTGTTCAGTACCTACTGCAGGTTTGCACATCTGAGCCCTGTTCCCTATTAACCGTTAACAAAATGAAGAGGGAAAGTATCTAAGTCTTTACACTGTCCAGATTCCCTTGCCAGAACCAGCGTGAGAGAAGAGGGGAAGGAACTCTTTGAAAATATTAGTGTCAGTACATTTTGGAGAGCCTCTACATGCAGTATTCACAACCTGAGGCTTTAAGTAAGTCAACTGAATGGTTCCCTGGGAAGATCTTGCTTTGATGTCACACAGAGAGTTCCTTTTGTTGCAAAAATGGCAAAAAGAAAGGGGACAAAATGTGATAGCTGAAAAGGAAGAGAAACTGAAATAGAGTCAAATCGCAGGCACTGAAAACGGATTTTTTTTTGTAGATTGCAACAATACTGAGTTTCTAATGCAGAAAGGATGTGGGAATAGAAAAGAAGGCATCCAGTGTGCAAGAAAGGCACAAGAAGATATGCCTTTTATTACCCTTTTATTTTTTTCTGCCCCTCTCATCAGAACAATGAGAAAGGTCAGGCATGAGATGTGGAGATTATTTTGGCAATATAAATGCTGTTGTAGTGATATGTGACGGAGAAAGCAGGGAGATCATCTGTGTGGAGACCTCACTGAACTAATTGTTGGCCCAGAAAATGGCCAGTTAGCTGTGAAAGAGGTGCATGTGTGCGAGGGGAAAAAAACGAGACAGCTTAGACAAAAATGAAAAGAGAAACAGTTGTACAAAGAAACAAGAACTGAAATGGGAAAAGCCTGAAAAGTGGTTATGTTGAAGGGACACTGGGAGTGTGGAGCCATGGAACTGAATAGGATGGGGACAGATGGGTTTCTGCAGGTTACACAGCAAAGTCCTTACAGAGAATCAAATATCTGTATGTTTTTGGTCTGGGGCATCCAAGCCAGAGACTCAGACTGGCTGGGAAATAGTTTCTTTGTTCTTGAAGAGTCATCGAAAGTATGGAAATCACCTTCACCTACAACCTCCTATCTTTTTTTTAAAAAAACCCCCACAAATGTATGTTATCAAATTTGGATGCAGACTCTGAAAATGCAGTGTTTTGAACTTTCAAAAGACATAATATTTGAATTCCAACTTGAGGAAATCCTGATTTTTTCTCAATATAGTCACCAACTGTGAATGGCGCAGAACAAAGGCTTTCCACAAATGCCCTGGTTTGGCTTGTGACAAGACAGTTGAGTATGAACACTGAATTTCTTTGATATGTGAAGGTGAACATGGTGGTGAGAAGAGCAGCCTGGTTTGAGTGCCCACAACTAGTAAGGTGAATCTTTGGCTTGGGGGAAGGGAAGAGGGAGCCCTGGCATGTGGGAACGTTGTTGAGTGTCCCCATGCATGAATGGAGATGTCCAACCCCGCAGCTGGGCAGAACCCAAAGGTCCACGTGGCTGATATGTGGGGAGGGATATAGCCCTCCAAGTGTGCAGCAAGTGAGTGTGGTGACAAGGGTTATCAAGGGACAGTGAAGGAAGGGAGTCCACAGAGACATGGCCATTTTCTACTTAGTCATGGAGAGAGATGGAAAGAAAGAGTGGGAGGAATCTGATATTTCCACATTTTCCAAAGCAGGAAGTGGCAGGTTATTACTCAAATTAAAACAACAGAGTAAGTGACTACCAAACTGTATCTTGACATCCCTGCCTCCCCTTCTCTCGGTGCAGAGAGAGAGAGAGGATTAACTGTAAGCTCCATTCCACTGTCAGTGCCTGTACTCACTGTATTGTTTCATCTGTTTCTTTCTGTGCTTGTGGAAAGTACAGAAAAGCTTTTATGTAATCAAAGTTAGCCCAGGAAAAGGATCTGCTCTGATGAGATTCCCCAGAAGACAATACTAGCTCTAATTCCGCCAGTTTAACTTTCTACTTCCGGAGGATTTGCCAAGGAAGCAATTTAATTTTTTCCCTTGACGAATGTATTAATATTTAATAAAAAGCAAAGACAGATGACGCTCCTAGAGAAAATAACGAATTTACATAAATCTTTTACTGTATTTGAAAAGAACAAGATAAATTGAGGGGGCTTAACTCAGACATTTTTTTTCTTTTCTAAAAAATATTAACTGTAAAATACCCAAAAGTCTTCAGGAAATGGGTTTTTGTGTTACTCCATATCAAGTCATATTGGATCTTAGAGAATGTATTGCATCTTCTTCCCTACTAATTTGTCTCCTGATTCTGACTTGCCTTCCTAGGCTCTGCTTGCCCCCAGTACCAGGCACTGGGAGATGGCTTACCAGGAAAGCACTGAGTCAGACAAGGTTTTTCTGCCTCAGACATACATTGACATACATTGTCTCTTTGTACCCTGACTGTGGTACTAAGCCATTTCTCAGCATTTTCACTCATGAATATTTGTTGTCCACTCCCTTTTACAAGAGGCTCCATGTGACCTGTGTAATTTTTGGAGGCTGGTTGGAGTCTAAAAGTTTATATGAACAATTTTAAAGAAAACCAAGAGTTCACCCTAAAGGAAGCAAAAATGAACTGTGAAACTCTCTCTCAGTGGGTAGTCCTGCCTGACGCCAAGCTCACTTCCCTTCCCTTTGGGTTTCCTTCAAGAGCATGTCAAATATGATCTCCTTCTGGATGCTGGGGGGCACAGATTTCACCACAATAATTGAGAGGGATTCATGAATGCCATGTTGCAGCATCTCCAGTTTGGCACACTGAAGAGAGATTTGATTTTAGAGTGCCTTTACACTATCCTGTTTCACTGGTTTTCTCTTCCCTCTTCTTGTATGTGCCCCATAGTGGTGAAAGCATGAGTAAAGGACTGTTCAGATAGAGATCGTTTCCCTCATTTCTCACCATTTTTCTTGAAAGACTGTACAGGGACATTTATTAACTCTATTTCAGAAGGATATATTGAGTCTCCTACCAGTACCCTGCACAGACTTTTTCAGTATCACTTGACTTTCCATTGCCAAGCTTTTAAACAAAAATAAACCAAAATAGAATTAATAAATCATCTTCCCTCCTTTCCAGCATAGCACCAGTGGAAGACTGTGGTAAGGTATCATGTTTTTAACTATGAACCTGTCTGCCTCTTTGTCATTTATCTTGTGTCTCCCACTCTGGTCTGGCCCAAGGCTGAACATTAGCAAATGATGAATGCAGAGCTGTCTCTCCTGGTTTCTACTGGCATTATTAACCCATATTCTCCTGAATATTTAATGCCACAATACATTAATCATGAGTTGCTGAAGTCATGGCAGTTGACTCTCAGGTTAGTTGCCCTGTGTCTGAGGGCAGGACAAAAATATTTGCTATTGGATAATCCCTATTTTGCATTCTGAAAGATTTTCCTTAGCCCTGTGATCCTGAGCATTGTAAAGTAGATTGGCTAGTGTAAACTGGCTTCTCACATGTATTTACATCAGTATCTGTCCTAATGATGTTTTTTCAGGTGGCTATAGTATCACATTTTGATCTATTGTGATTTTAAGAAAGCCAAGAACCAATTGTGTAATGTAACAACTCTGTGGCTGTAACATATATTCAGCTTTCTGTTGATTCAGTCATGATCTATCAGCTATTATTCTCTTTCTCCTTTTTTCCTTATATATCTATTATTTTCTCTTTTTTTTTTCCCAGTTTGTATTCTTTTTTGTCCCTTTGCCTCAGAAAACAGATGCTACTCACAGACAGCAGCAATAGAATAAGACAGATTTTTGTGTTCCTCTCTGGACATGGCTAAGCTTGTATGAGACAAACCTCTGGAGGCCCAGAGTTCAGTACTTTGGTGAGCAGAACTCTGGACTCTGAAGGTTTGATGGTTGCTTATTGTGCATGCAGGAGGCAAGGTCTTCAAATTCCGTCTGGAAGTGAGTAAAGAACCATCTTTGTGTCATACTCTTTTACTGTTTGTTTAGGTGGGCATGTCACAGAGTAATAGCTTTATGCCTGATGTTTCTCCAGGAAACCCCACACTGAGAAGCAGCTCATAGTGAGTGGCAACACTACACATATATAAACTGGGGTCTTCCTTGGAAAGTGAGGCATCTCTCTGCTGACCTCCTGATGGTGAAGCAGTCTTCATTTTCAGATTGACATACGTGTGATTCACATGTGTAGTGATAGATGAGCAATTTCTGACACAAGGTCTTGAAAAATGTTGACAGCTGTTGCTCATTTATGGGCTTAAAGCTTTCACATCTTCTCTTTCTGACTGTATGGTTGCTGGAATGGATGACTAGTAACTGTGGAAGATCCCCAAGCAAATGGCTGGCACAGATTTCAGATTGTTTATTTCAAGAACTATAACCTGCATTTTTTTCTTTAAAAAATAAAATGCTGAACACTTTTGACCCACTTTAGACTAAGAAATCATCCAGAAGTTGTCCTATTTCCTCCCCAAGCTCCTGTTCAATGGTCCATATCATCACTGTCTTCAACCTGCAGAACTGCTCAATTCTCTGCTCCTGAAAGATAGTACTTAGATGTTGTGGTAAAAACTAAGGGAAGGACCATAATCCTGTGCCTTTAGCACCAGTCTACGTAGATGAGGCAAAAAAATCATGAATTGGGAAACATGAGTTCTGAGAAACTAAAAGATGCTCTAGTATACCCAGTTCTATACTCCTTTCTTCTGCACTTCTGTCATCAAGGAAATACAACCCAAAAAAGGATTCGATTATATTGCCTATGGCTGCTTGCATATGTACAAAATTGTAACAAAGAGATAATCTCCAGGAGAGCTCAGGGTCATGACTGGAGGAGCTGGATTTTTCTGTGGAACATCTGCAGATCCCCCTGCAGTGATGATTACCAAACTGTGTGTCGTGTAATGAGGGGCTAAATATGGCTGACACTAGAGGCCTGTAGGTAGATGGTTAATGAGGTGCTAATTGGGTAAGAAAAAAAGAGAAAGAGGAAATGAGTAGGGAGGATAGTGTATCTGATTCAGAAGAGCTCTGGAATGTGCAGTCATACAGGCTATTTTTGGCTCCAGCTCATATTCCTTTATTCTCACTTGTGTAGGAGATGAATCTTTCCCCTGACTCGTGTGGAGACCTCATTGTTCAGCATGAGCACTCTGCTGGGGCACAGACATGGGGCTCATGTACCATTTCATCTTCTTGCAGCTCAGCTGCTGCCAGCTCTGCCTACATGGAGGGAGGGAGAGTGGAGGGAGGGAGCAGGTGGTGGGGTGAAGGTCTGGCAGGAGCTTCTGAGAGCTCCACATTGTTTCTGTGCTTGAAGTTAACTGATGTGACTGGCTTGCTTACAGATTTCCAGGGGTCTTGGGGTCCTCCTGACTTTGTGCTTTAGTGAAGTATGAAATCTTACAGGAAGTAAGATAGGAGTGATCCAGGGGCCAAGGATGTCGGAGCAGAAGCACTTGGAGCTAAAATCCTGTGCATAAAAGGCATCAGAGGTGAGCTGAAATACTTTGTTCTATCCTCCTTATTACTCAGCAGCCATGGCAGCAAAATGAGCATTGACACTTGGTAATCGCGGTTTTGGGGACTACTGGAGAGAGGTCTACAGGTTCCCAAAGTAAGGTGTTGTAGGTGGTTTGAGTCTACATGCAGCTCTGTCCACTGCCACTTTTTCCCAGCCCTCAAAGGCTCACTCTGGCAGCTGCTGCTGAGGTGATGTTCTCATTACCTATGCCCAAGGCAGGAAAGACTACAGATACTGTTTCTTGCTTCTGACCAACAGATGTTCTCCCAGGATCTAAATTGCCCAGTGATTCAGTTATTGTGGGTTCCCCTCCCCATCCCATTGCTTTGTGACAAGCATCTTCCCTCTTTCAGCTCTTGACGTGAACGTTCTATTTGTATCTCTATTTTAGCAGTGCACTAGGGAATTATACACTTTTGGAAAACCCCACTCATTTCCTCCCTTCTTCTTTGCCATGTTATCTTTTGATAATGATCTTTATGAAAACATTTCACTTGAACATCATCAATTGTTATATTAAAACTCTATAAACTCTGTACTAGTGGCCTCAGTTTCTCAATATCATTTAATTTTCTTTGAAATGTTTGCTTTTTAAAAATATAGCTATGGACAAAACCTAACAATTTCAGTCACAGTGTTGATTCAGACTTTTCATATGCCATAAAACAGTTCCTGTGGTTTAGCTTGCTTAAACAGAGAGTTTGTTATACCCCTGCTTGTTGCAGAGTGGGCAGTGAGATTATGGCAATCAGTGATTATCCTTTGATTGAAGGAGCAGACCCATACACACACAAAATGCTAGTGTTCCATATATTCCTGGTGTCTATAATTTTCACCCACCTTTCAGGCTGAATGACATTGAGTTGCTGTTCAAAACACATTTAGATCCTCTGGGTACAACAGGATTTTCAAGGACTACAACCATGTACAGTGAAAGATGTGATAAATACTGAAGTAGTTTCCTAAGTGAAATGAAGAAAACGAAAATGATACTGGTGCTGATGAAGGTGAGCAGCAGGCCTGAGATTTAAAGAGAGAAAGTGACAGATTATCAGTCAGGTATCATGGCAACCAAGGAGCCTAGAATTTGGTGTCAACTTCCAATTCATATTGTCTTTTACCTGGCATAACAAGGTACATTTTCCTCCAGAGAATTTAATCACTTTTCCACTGGAGGTCATTCAAATGTTTAAGCACCTGACCTTGCTCAGGAACTTGAGGAATTCAAATTGCTTCTGGATACCTGTATCCATATATATTTGTAGAAGAAAAACAAAACCCAAACCAAACCAAAGCAAAACCACAAAAAACAACCCATGAGACAAGTCTGTCTTACTCTCAGGCACACGGTGTGACTCTTGGGGATGTTCCTGTGCAGGGCTAAGGGTTGGACTTTCAAGTCCTTGTGGATCCCTTCCAACTCAGCATATTCTGTGATTCTGTGAAAGCCAGGCAGAAAAATCACCATTATGTAAGACATCCTGTTTGTTATTGTAACATCTTGGTGGATACAAATTTTATCCTTGGTGTTAACCAATGGCTGGATTAAAAACATCATAAATCCAGATCTTTTCTAGAGACAGCAAAGGTCACTTTTTTCACAGTGAACTGAACCAAGGATGATAACAAGGCCAGAGAGGCCTACAGTGAAAAGTCATCTTTGAATGACGCACTTGTCTCGTTGTAGACACATGCATATGCCCACGTCTACATTACAGTCTGGGATGAGGGATCTGCAAAAGGCTTTAGAAGGATGAATTTAGTCAGGAACAACTTTTCTTTGAGGCAGAGAAATGAGATTATGAAGTAAAATAAATTAGTGGCAGCATTAGAATGTATAAAGTCTGAGATCTGGAATACTTAATCCTTGACCTGTTGCTCAGATGATGCCAGAAGCAAACGGGTTACACAGGAATCCTCTTACTGAGTATGTGCTGAACATGTAATGTGTTCCTACATTATGAAATGCAGGGGGTTTATTCAGAGCTCATTTTTTTTTTTGTTGTTATCTGAGATAGGGACTAAGAACAACACCTGCAAGATATAAACGTAAGACAATGGTCAATGCAGATGGGAGTGCAACATCTTCCTAGCACAAATTGTTTCCTTTGAATCATGTGTATACAAGGCATGCAGTTTCTTTTATCGTATAAGTATCAGTGACAGACCAAGCTATGACAAAGAAAGTTCTTCTGATTTCCTGATTGGAGGAAAGCAGTTATCTAGTGCTATATAACACAACAATGTGGTACTGTGCTACTGCTTTTATGCAAAGCTTTTAAGCTTAACTGTATGGCCTACAGACAACCTTCACTCTTTCATTTCTGTATTGAATTTAAATCATAGATTTGAAAGCCTTTGCATTTTAGTCAGTTTCTTGCTTGCTTTTAAAACCAAATAGAGGATGGATTAAACATTGTTTAAAACAACAACAACAAAAGAACCCCAAACATGTTTGATATATTGTTATTCAGAAAGTCACAGCAAGGTTTAAAACCATGTTTATATGGACATATTACTAGTCTAGTGGGAATCGACCTAATTTCTCACTCCTATGCTGAAATTCACTGAATATGAGTCACCAAACATCATTTAACCAGTACCATCCTGGGCTCATCTTTTTTCCAGCAAATGAGAGGACTGGGACAGGACTTTAGAGCTAATTGCATGATGCCATGAGCAGTGTCCTAGAGAAGCTCTCCAAAAGCCAAGCTCTGACAAATGAAATGGTAGGACAGTTGGAGCAGTGGCTCTGTCAAAAGAATAGCAGTGTGGTTATCTATGCCTGGGACTTGGAAATGCTCATTACAGAATTATCTTCTCTTTATAAATCCGTCCAGGTTTATAGGTATATGACACAGGATTCAATTCAAGCAAAGTGGTTTTGCTTTTGCTGAATTTCAGTGTCAGGGACCTGCATGTGTAAACTGTGCTCAGCTGATTCTCAATTCTGAAGTTACCCAGTATCACACCACAGTGCTTCAGGTGCCTCTGAGTCTGTTTCTCTAGAAGCAGACGTATTTTAATGTGGAAACCTGGGCTTTGTATTTAAGCCTCTTAAGTATGTCTCTGCACAGTATGATCTGAGACCTTGGAGATGATTTTTGGTCCAAGGACAGAAGACAAAAGCTGGAGAAGCTTGTTTATGCTGGGTTTGTGACATGAAGGGCTGTGCTGGGAAGGATGCTGTTTGGAAAGGAGAGAGGCATTGATGATGTGAGTGGATGCAGACATTAGAGTCCCTCAGGGGGACTATTTTAATTAAGGCACAGTGTCTCAGAGCCTTGCACCTGTTGAAGTACCACATCCTCCTCCACAGCTGGACTTCTGGAGAGAGGTGTTTGTAGGGAAGAGGAAATTGGGAGGTTTGCTGGTTGTCTTCCATGTGAGGGAATTACATACCTGCTATTCAACAGCATTTAGAAGTTCCCTTAGGGCTGCTACAGTGATACAAACAGCATTTATGGAGATGAACAGACTTTGGTTCTTTTGGTCCCACAGAGTGTATGAATCTTGCCCTTGGGTATTATATCCTTCCATGAGGAAGATGTCTCTTAGTTTGCTTCTTGTTTGACTCTTTGTACTAGTCTTTATTTCAGATTCTTTTATTATACAATAAGTTTATTGCTAGAAGTTATATGTAGGACTGCAAACACCTTTCCACTTTAAACATAATTACTTCAAAGTGAAAAGTAAGAAAACACATGCTGTCACCTATAAACGTGTTGCAGGTCATGTAAATTGTGTTAGAAGTTGGAATCAAATAGGGAGTCTTGCAAAACAAAGTGCTATGGAAATTTTCTGGTTCACATGCACATATTCTCTCCAAAACTGGAAAACAAATTATCTCTTCTCCTGCGATCCCCTCGGTTCAAAGCCCTCCCCAGACTGCAGTCTCTTGAATGGCACAACACTTGCTAGGGAGATCCACACCTCAACAAAATAAACTGAGGGCAGAGGAGACTTCTTGCAGGTGTGAGAAATATTGGGCTGAAATAATGTAACAGCAGATGTTATGGAAGTAATTCTGCATCTCCCATTTTTTGGCTGGTAGAAAGTTGGCAGCTGCCAGAAATAGAAGATGGTGTCCTAATGTAATTATTCTGAGCCATCCTGTAGTTAAGAGAGTTTCTTTAATCCTTTTTTTCTTTTCAAACAGGGATACTTTGCCACTTTGGAAGATTAGAAGTATAGGAAAGTCTTTGCCCTGAGTTTGTCTGGAGTGATTGCCTTCTCTTGTGACTCATTTTAACTGCGTTAGTGAGGGATCATGCTTGTGCAGTTTAAGAAATTAGGCTGAATTTCTTGGTGAGGTAGATGGAGGATGGATACTCCTTAGATACTTGACTGTGCTATACCTTTCACAGATTTGTAAAAGGGGAATGAAGGAGTGTGACAGAAAGCTTCTGCATTTCTTGCACAGAGGTTAGAAGGTATTTTAGTAGAAATTTATGCCATCAATTGGATTTTTCCTCTGAACTCTTCAGAAACTCATACCAGACTTGTTATATTATACTGTTACTGCTGCTGCTGGCACACGGTAATTTCTAGTATATCTCCTCATGGATGACAACTTTAACATGCTAGGTGCTGTACAAACACCAGCCTTCAGTGGACAAGGCTTATTAAACATATTTCCACAGATGACAAGATATAACTTGGAGGGTTTTAGAATGAGCCCTTCCACCCTGAAATACAAGTCTGACCTAGCACCAGAACTAACCAATCTCAGAGAAGCTGAAAACAGGAGATGCAGAGGGAGTTGTGTAGCTGAAGGAATGGCTGTTTAGCTGCGGGTGCATCCATCCCCCACAGAGATGTGTCGAACTTCACCACACTGGTGGAAATCGAATCATGTCAGCTCAAAGATAAGGAGGTTGGTGTGACTATTGCTGTCTCTATCTAGCTTCAGTTTTCATTTTGGTTTCAGTGCCTTGCTGTCTGCATTAAGTAGAAGGATGTAATTTATCTCCCTTCCGACTAGAAATTCACCTGCAGAGTTGTTCTCACACTTGTACTCCATCTCCTTTTCATTTTCCTTCTATTACTGCAGTCTTCCTTCCTTCATCCCACCCTGAAGCATCCCATGATTGCTGTGGAAGGAAGACAAATTGATATGAGAGTGCATAGGTGGGCTCTCAGATTTTCTGCCAACACTTGCCCGAGCGTGTCTTTCCCCTGCTTGGGAAGAGTCCTCTCTCCCCTTCCTCCTCCTGCACTGAGGAGAGGCCAGGGAGGCTGCAGGGGACAGGAAGGTGTTGTTTTGATCCACAGTGGTTTTACACCTGGCATGTCCAGCCAACAGAGACTGCAGGTGTGTGGTATGGGCCATGGGATCTAGCAAGGGAATCCTGCTGAAATCTTGGAGATTTCTGTTCTACAGATCACCTTAAGCAGTTATGTCCCAGCTCCTGGGCCTGGGCAGGAGCCTCTCTCCTCATCCAACAGTGTAGTGTGTTCATTGTGCTGGGATTCTTGTAGGAAAGGTGGGGGATTTTGCTGCTATCACTGTAAGTAGGGCTTGATGGGCACTCATATTAGTCATATAAAGGCTGGTGTTTTAGCTCTAGGTCTGGCTATAGTCAGGCTGATGTAGTTTTTGCTGGCTCTGCAGTCTGATGTCCTCTTTCAGGATGGGATGAGGATGAGTCAGCCTCTTTCTCTGCTGAATTTCTGAGAAGTCTGTAAACTAGCTTGAAAAGGGTTTCCTAATTCAGAGAGTTCCTATTAGCTGAGCAGCATCCGCCCTTCGGGAAGAACCTCACTAATTTATGGGCTGCTAATTTCCATGGAAATATCTTTTGTGAACAAAATCTCCCCCAAGGTCCCTGCTTCTTTGTCAGCAAGCATCAGAAGCTTGTAGTGAAGCCTTGTATTACTAAGATTTCATTACTTATACTAAATACACTCCAGAGCATTTATTAATGTACTGTAAAACAAAAGGAATAATTAAAAATAAACTATACTTGTCAAAGAAATAAAGTGCATCTTATGATGCATGATCCTAGGGTTTTTTTGATAATTGCCCTTGTTCCTTTTGCCATTAATTCAGGGTATGAAAGAATTGCAGTACAGTCTGCAAGATGTTAGAACAGTTTAATGATGCTTTTCTTTAAAGAACAAAAAACAGCACCTTCGTTTTCCACAAGTGGAGAGCCAATGACAGAAGCCTTCAAGTCCTTTACATCAGGATTTCAATAGCATATGTGATTGTAAAAGTTCTGTCCACCCTGCACTGTCCACTTATTTGAGTTTGAAACAATCCCCAAAATGTTTAGAGACTTCCCTCCAGGTTGAACAGGCGTTTTCTCTGGTAGGTTAACGTTTTTCTTCTAAAATGTAAGCTTCCAAAGTTGTAATTTGTAGCTCAATTTTCAGGTTCCTTCTTGGTAAAACTTCTCCTGCCATTCTGGCAAGACAGTGACCAGAGGAAAATAGGGATAAGGTTCAAACCTAACAGCTGGAGACCATATTCAGAGGTGGTTTGCTGTTCCCATGTCCCTAACAACACATCTTTAGAGTTGAACCTGTACAGAAACAAGAAATGTATTTTAAATTTAATCAAGCTATTATTGTCTCAAACTGTGGAACAGAACTGTACTTGTTTATCTTTCCCTCAGTATCTCTATCTGATATGAATGTAGGAAGAATTGCTTCCAATCTCATTAATGCACTCAAATCCATTCAGCTGTATTGTTTTCCCAAAGGAAAATTAGGGAAATTGAAAAAAAAGTGCTTATGAAAATGTTGCCAATACATGCAGATAGAATTCAAGGAAAAGCATCATTCCTACATAGTAGCTGTTGGGTTTTTTTTTGCTTTTGTTCAAAACCAACTTGCTTCTCATATCTGTACTCCAGGGAAAGAGACATTTGCAGCTAATAATGTTTGCAACTAAAAGAATAATTAGAAAGAACAACAGCATATATCTCAGAACCAGCAGTACATTTTAAGCTTGTTCACTATGGGGATTTTTTTTTGTCCTGACCTAATGGGATGTGTTTCTCAGATGTAAATGATATGAAATAGGGATTGTTTAAAGAGCAATTGCATTCCAGAAGATGTTTGCATTCTAAAATGCTGCTCCACTGGTTGAGTTTAAACCATTAAGGAAAAGACTAACTCATCCTATTCATAAAGATAGGCCTGACTGAAAATCTGTTATTCAAATACAGCGTCAATTCTAATTCTTCTTGCTTTTACCAACTGAATTTACATTTTGAAGGGAAAATGCTGTTTTATCCCTATTTTACCAGGGTATCACTAGATAAACTTGGGAAATCCTCATCCCCAGTTTCTTCACCTGCACAAGATCATCTTCCATTTGTGAACCCTTTTCACTAGATTAAAAGCGTGTTTTCAAGAATAATGTTATCTGTATCTTACAGAACAATTTTCATCAGCAGTCATCGAGATACTTAAATAACAGAGGAAAAATTATGTAAGAAAACTGATGTAGAGAAGGCATCCCGAGATGATTCCAAGGACAGAAGCAGAAAATCATCACATCACTAACTGGAGGCAGCCTTGGTCCAGTAAACTACCCTGTTGAGGTACAGTGTGACATTTTTCTGACTCAGGGAAAAAGCTTCCACCATTACCCCCACGCAGGCCCTCTCCAGCCTCCCCACAAGGGGTTGGACTGTTATTTCCAGTAGTCTGACTGCTGTTAATTGACAAACAAAGCAATGGCCTAAAAGGTCTTATGGCCAAGCAGAATCTGGCACAGGACTTCTCCTTACCTTGTCTAACTGACGAGAAGAGTGCTCTCATGTTTTGGTCCTCAGGGGGTTCTTAGGGATCTCGTAGTCAAGGTGTAACATATTTGCTGAGGATTCGTTTTTGGACATCTAACCACCCTTCCCCATGCCTCATTTTCCCTCTTATTTTCCTCCTTTGTCACTTTGCCATTTGGAGTCTGCTTTAACATAACCTGTTCTAGTGGAAACCTACTCATGTTTTGACACAGTACCCCACATGGTGAGATCCTGAGGCAACTGTAGCTGATAAAAATAATAAAAGCCTTTGAGAAAGGATAGCAAATTTGTTTCCATGCTACCAAGATGCTTCTTGTTAAACCTTGAAATCTTTTCACCTATGAGTATGAATGAGGTTCGCTATTTTTAGTCACAGTTCTCTTAGGATGAATATGTGGAATAGTTATTGTAAAATAATGGTACCTTGACAACAGAATAAGTTCAGGCCCTTTCCAGCCTTTTGTATTTTAAAAAATTTACGGTTCTGAGAGGTTAAGAGGGACTTTTATTTTCCTTCACAGAATTCCTTGTGCATTTATTCTGTGATTTGACACTCCAGTCAGCCACAGAGAGAATAAAAGTTTGGAGACTCGTGCTTGTATATTTCAGACAAAGTAACAGAATTTTAAGATGTTTTCTTTTCTGAGAAATCAAATAAATTAATTTTATTTTATTTTTCTAATTATGTCTGCTAGATTAGCTGGAGGAAGAGGTCTGCACTTGGTTACAATAAAGACGAAATAAACAACTTTTCTGCAGTGTATATTCAAATCTGATGTTCCTGCCCAAAGAGAGAAAGGACTCTAAACCAAGGGAGAAGGTCTCATCTGGGGTCAGCACAGGGAACTGTTCAAGCTTTCAGCTGTGGCTCCTCCTATGGCTTCTGCAGTGGTGCAAACACCCTTCTTCTCAAGGCTTCTTGGACCTATCTCCTTGTATAGCTGTTGAAGAGCAGAGCCTGAAATGTTTCAGTTGTGTACATGTGGTAAGGAGGTGGACCACAGCCCATTTCTCATTGTAAAGACAGTCAGACTTTCTCCAGCAAGCAATGAAAGGAATTGCTTAAAAGAATTTTGAACACGAGTACCAAATCAGTCTCCTAAGGTTTGTGCTTGACCTTCTGGACCAGGGCTGGAACTGTTCCTTCCTGGAAGCCTCTTTCAGTATGTAGGAAAGGTCATATTTGCTGGGGGCAAATGCTGAGGTAACAAGTGAGAGATGGATTTTATTCAATGTGTTGGCTGAGAAAGGCTAACGCTTTGAGGAATGAATGTAGAAACAACCTGAAAGATTTAAACACTGCCAGAATCTAAGGCCTGTGGGAAGATGCTCAGGTTCTTGGTTGGAGCCATGGGCAGCACCACCGTTAGGTTTGCAGTAATTGAGAATGGAGATGACAAGGAAGGTGCAAAAGGTGTGCTCTGCTTTAACCTGTATTTGAACTTGTGCCCACAGGCAAACAGGGGAGACGGAATGGGTGAGACGCAGGCTGTGTAAGGCTGACTGATGGTTGTACTCCTTTAAGTTTCTCTTTTGAGGAATCAATGGAGATGTCTGCAAAGATAGCAGTGAGGCGGAAGGAAATGAAAAATCTGAACAATTAGAGATGATGAAGAAGAAACAGAATTTCCCCTGTCTTGATTTGTGTCTGGGACTCAATTAACACCAGCTTCATTTTAGGAAGAGTTAAAAAGTTCCACTGATGTGTGCCCAGGGACCAGTGGAATGAGATAATTCAGTTTCCAGTGGATTGGCCTTTTTTTCTGTATTACGTATGCAAAACTGACACCAGTCCACACAGGGGTATTGGAGAGGTATGGAAAGCATCCACATGCTATGGTTCAACTCTTCACCTCAAGTGACTGACAGCCCCAGCTCTATCTCCACTTCAAGAAAGGAAAGGTTCTTTTTTTGTCCTATTTACAAACGTTTGTCCTGTTATTTTTGTTAAGGAAACATAATCCTAAATTCATCCCTCAGTTTCTGGGGTAGCCTGACAGGACACAGCAAGAAAGGAGCAAGGTAGTCTGTAGTCTGCTACTGGTAGTTTGTGTCCTGCTTGACAAGTAAATTGCAAGTGATACAACAGTCTTCATACAACATTCACAGCTGTGTTGTACACCTTTTCTACCTCATTCTGCATAGATGTGAACTCATAGATAAATACACCTTAAGACTTGCCACTCCCATTCCAAGATCACCTTGTGTGAGATATTCAAGAAGTAGAGTATTTCCGGTTCATTAAATTGTGGGACAGGGAGTTGTTCTGCTATAGCCAGGGAGTTTGCTTTCCACAAGGCCAGTGGCTCTTTCTTATTGGGAAGCCTCAGTCTCTGAATATAATGGTTTTAGCTGTGATTGGTGGTGTTGGAGAAGGCTGAAGGGTGGGAAGGAAGCTCTAGTGCTTGCTCTACCTGCAAAACACCACATGCCCCAGCTGTGGTCCAAGCTTTGTGAGGAAGACACAATCACCATCTCCTATCTGAGGCTTGAATCAGAACAACTCTGTAGCTGGTTGGCTGATGTGCCATAGCCCTTCTGCAGCAGTGAAAGCTGCGTCCTATGGGGATCCCAAAGGGTCTTCATCTCCACTGAGGGGATGGCATTACAAAACCCCGGAACAAGAGTGAAAAGGACAGATGCTGGCTGTAGGAAGTGACTTCCTACAGTGGGACTGCCACTTGCACTAGAGAAGGAAAGGCTTTGCTTGTCAAATTTAATCTAATCTCATGTTATCACAGCCTGCATAAAACCTTGCTTTACATGACCCTCTCTGGAAGAGGTTTATGTTTTGCAAAGCTAATTTGTGGTTGGCAATTTATTAGTCTTATATAACTAAGCGTATTCTTGATTTTCCTGCCTTAGAGTCAGCAGATGACTTTCACTACCTAGAGCACAGCCACAATTACATGCTTTATGTTTTTTTGGGGTTGGATGCTGTCGAGACATGTATTTCCAAACTGATCTAGATCACATTTTTTCTTTTCAGACCAAACATTTCCTCTCCATGTCCTTGCAAGCAGCCAGGAATAAAAGACCACCAACACAAAGAAAAGTCCATAACTAATGCCACCTGTTCACACTGCCTGATAAATCAGGCAGGTTGAAGTCGTTTGTCAGAAAGATATTTGCTTGAATCGGATTCACTTTGTGTGCAGGGAATGTTTGGGAGGTTAGTACTTGCTAAATGATTAAGCAGCCCATGATTTGTTAGATATACAATGCAAAAACAACAAGCACAAAATGAGGCTTTCAGCTAATGTGGCTTGAGCATTTGAAGAACATTTAATTATACCATCCTTTGATCAACACATGCAGCCTTTAAATATAGACAGAGAAAAAGAGTTTCAATGAGGTGGTTAATAACCTTCTTGTTGACTGATACACATTATTAAAAGAGAAAGAAACTACTATTTCCTGGCCTATACTTTTCATAATGGAAAGCACTATCATTTTTTTGTCTCCTAAAACCCTTTATGTTTTCAAGCAATATTTCTTGTGGACTTAGAAAGCTGTGAGAAAACCAAAAGTGAGTGTAGTTCTGGTTTCTGACCTATGCTGCGCAGAGCCACTAATCCCTACCATCATGTTGAGTGGCAGAAGTAGTCTCTAGCAGACCTGGCAAAGTGCATTTTGCCAAACCATATCTGCCTTCTGAGAAGTCAATGGTGTTTCACGGCCCCCTGGGTTGGGCAGTTTGTCTCACAGTACAGTTTATACAGAGCAAACTGGGTAATTGGGAAGCTCAGTGTTAGCTCCAGTCTCAAGGTATTGCTCCCAGGGCAATATGACTACATATGACAACAGCTACTCTTTAAGGAAATAGCAGGTAATCCATCTTCTCTACAGCATCAGTGCAGAACGCATCTGCAACTGTCTTTCTGGACAGACAACAATATGTCCTGGTGCAGACCAACACCAATTTCAGACACAATCATGAGTAAGGTGATACTTACATTTATCCTTTTTATCAAA
Source organism: Corapipo altera (assembly GCF_003945725.1). Classification (NCBI taxonomy): domain Eukaryota; kingdom Metazoa; phylum Chordata; class Aves; order Passeriformes; family Pipridae; genus Corapipo; species Corapipo altera. The sequence goes on along the minus strand of NW_020884896.1, from coordinate 8,730,328 downwards.
TTTGAAGTAGATCTGTACATTCTCCCAGGCTAGTGGAGCTAGAGGATGAGTCCCTGTAGGAGTACCATTTATTACCCCCACAAATGACTAAGTAGGTGAGGTGCTTGTTAAGCATATGGGCTTTGTCAGCATCCCAATAATTCTGCATCCCATTAGTCTTGCTTCTTACAGGATCTTTTTTCTTACCCCATGTGTCACATTCAGTTCTTTGACAGAAGTGACGACATTTTAAATTCAGTCTATAAGTGTTTGGAGACTGGAGGCTGACAATGTTACATGGAAGATTCATGGTTTTCTAGAAAGTACTCACCTGAGAGATGAAAATGGTGGGATCTAACCTTGCCATCATTTGGAACAGAAATGCCTCTTGCTGTTATGCTGAAGATGTCATGTCTAAGACTTATAACATGTGGTCTGATTGTGTTTTCAACTTTTTTTTTTTTTGGTAGTTTTAAGAGACTTTTTGATCTAAACCTACCTTATAGAGTTACAGGCTAAATTTAGATTATTACTCTTCATGGACAGTTCACAGGTGGTGTGGAATATAGCACAAGATCCTTCACTGTTTAAAAACACTGAACAGGGAGGTTCCTGTGGGAACCTGGGTGGCATCTGAAGCAGCCTCATATTTCAATACTCATAATTTTTATGGTACTAAGTTTGCAGGGAACATTATAAACATTTGATATAGGCAGAGCCAATCCAGGACTTAGACGAAAAAATTCCTATGTCCATTTTAGGAAGACAGAGTGAGTTTGAAAGAGGTTAAGTAGTCTGCCCAGAGCTTGAGAATAAATCAAGGGCAGAACCTGAGAAGGCCCTGGGGTGCTGACACCTATTCTCAAAAGACAAACTTGCATTAAAAAAAGGAGCAGTAAATCAGGGAGTGCTTCCTAGTTCTCTTGATTAAGGAAACGATTTGTGCAAGCCATTTTCTGGGAATTTATTGCTGATTCCTGCTTCCCTTAATGTGTATAGAAAAGTGACTTCCACTCTTACTCAGTAGCAATTAAATGGCATGAAACATCAAAGTGTAAAAAGTCAGAGGGAATGCTTGATTTGATAAAAACCCCATGACTTCTTGGTATAATTAAGAATGTCACAAGGAGTATTCACTTGTGTATTGATTTTATTTTTTTAATTTTCAGAAGTATATTTTCATAAGCCCTTTGAGCTGCTTGACATGCTGCGATTTTTGTTAATTTCCTCTTTACCAGGTTTATCAGCCTTAATTATAGCTGAAAGCGAACTTTGTCTCAAGAAGATGAAAACCCTTTGTGAAAATGCATTGATGCAGTTTGTTTCCAAACCCAGATATATTTCCTAATTAGTTCCTTGTTGTAATAGGTTGCATAATTAATGAAAACACAGGGAAATATTAAAAGTAATAATTTTCTTTGAACAAATGTATATAAAAAAGAGAAAACTAAACTATTACTTTAATTAACCTGCTTTGTAAGGCACTGTCAACATCAAGCTGACTGTTAGCCCTTTTGGGCTATGTGATATTTTATATCCTACCTGGCTGTTAATCTGTTTAACCTAAAGACTTGACACCTCCTGCTTATTTCAGCAAGCTAGGCAGGGTCAGGCTTAATTAACATTGCACTTGGATGAGAAAACTTCAGGGGAAATCCCACATATATGTTTGTTCTGATACTTCTGTGAAGCCTATTTCGTGACTGGCTACAGTGACATGGGCCAGTGCCGACAGGGATCAACAGGCTCCAGTGACATCTTCCACTCTTCCCCTGCAGCTGTCCTGGGTGTCACTAGCTCAGTGTCTTAGTCTGACAGAAAACTGGCAGTGGAGAAACTAAGAAATAATTACATCACCTGGATATGTCTGCACCCTCATGGAGCTCACTTTGCAGTGACAGGGCTGGTCCCCTGCCATGTTACCCATGGGTTCACCTCTGCTGATCCCTGGGCCACCCTCCAGGCAGGAAATGACATCCGTTGTTTGCCCCTGAGACTGATGTTCTGTAGCACTGAGGGATGTGTGTTGATGTACCAGTAGGACGACTGAGCTTTTCGTGCTCAAACTTCAAATCAGTTCCAAGATCTCGCCTGGTTTGGAGAGTCTTTTCTCCATGACACTCTTCCACTTCTCTCCATTTTTTCAGATCTACTGAGACAATATTCCCATACTTCAAGATTTGCTACTGTCCATGGGACACATGTTGTCTCAGAAGACAGATTGATACTGTGGTTAAAGACTTAAAGCAAGCTCAGGGCTTTCAACACTTCTGTCTGCCAGGGATTTGCTTGAACTGAAGATCCCCCACTCCATTTCTAAGCTAGTTCCTTTTCCTGCATGTAGTCTAAAAACCTCAGCTTGCTTCTCAGGGTTTCTTCAAGACATAGTTATTTCTTATTGCAAAATGTTGCAAGACTGATAAAAACACTGTCCAGCAAAAGCAGATGAGTGACTTTCAGAACTAAAACACAGCAGCTCGAGACTCCTTCCTCCCTTTTGCAGCAAGGACAAACTTCTCACTACTCAAGGGGGCAGCAAGGGGGGGGGTCCCTTGGGAAAGGGATACTTTTGGCCTAGGTTTAGGGATATCCTGCAGCTTCCTTGAGATCTAGCAAGGTTAAGCCCTCAGCGCCCCATGGTGTACAAACACACTTGAAGTATCATGAGCTTTTCTTGGACGTGGTGTCGGAAATCTCCAGGGAGCTTCAAAAAAAACATCTGTGACACCCCTCTTTTGATTCTTTGACCTCTGAAGGTCAGAGTTGACGTTTGATTTAATGCCATGCCTTTGTACTGCCTCAATTACATTTATATCACTTAGACACTATTCCTGGGACAAGTGCAACATACATTACCCAAGGTCTGCAAGTGACTGATAAGTCTGTTCTTCTTTTTAGATAATGTAGTACCCTCTTGGTTTTGCACAAATGAGGGAAAGGAATAGCACTGCATATTTTGTTCTGGCCTGTTTTATAAAGCAGGTCTGCTTTCTGCCACACAAATATAAAGGATATTTAAAACAAAATGGAAAGGAAAATCTAACCAACATTCTCCTTCCTTCCTCCTCTACAAGACTATTCCCTCCCCCAAAACCCAGGACACAATTCCTGACTGATGACAAAATAAAGGAAGACTTGATAGGAGATGACTTAAAAGCAGTCAACTTACTTGGAAGCTTTTGTCATTGTAAGAATTTATGAACAATGGAAGAGAAATGAATGCATGGTTGCATTTAGATTCTGAATTCCCCATTGTTACACAGACATTAAATTTTCAGGATGTTATTGTGTATATAAAACACAACAGCTGTCCTATGGGAAGTATAATTACAATTAAAAAAAAAAGAAAGAAAATAAGTTATGAACATACAATCAACCCTTGAGGTAGGGAGTCCATATCTGAGAGAAATTACAGAATCAAAGCTACCTGAAATATTTTAAAGTACAACTTAGCAAGCAATTAGGAAGGAAAGACCAGAATAGAAGTTTCCAAAACTAAAGTGCTAAGAAGTATACTAAGAAAAAGAAGTAGGAGAAGTGGGTATAAATATTCAGAAAGGGCAGAAAGGGATCTAGTGTTTACCATCCACTTTGAAATAAGAGCAAAGGGCCAAAGACTTAGAAACCAAATCCCCTTCAGCAGTGGGAGCCAGATTTAAAATGAACAGGAGGAGATGGTTCTTCATAGAATTTGTGGTAGACCTGTGTAATTCATTTCCTGGGAATATTCTGGATATAGACTTACATGGGTTCACAGGAAGGCTTGAGAAACACTTGGAAAAAAGAGCTCTTTGGATTAAATAGAAGTGCCACAGGAGGCTTAGGGAACATGTCATATATAATTGTGCAGTTTTACTTTTCCCTAAGGGCTTGTGTGCTCCAAGATGTCAGACAGTATGGACATTCCTTTGTTTTTTTGCTAAAGTTGGTTGACCTTTAGCAGGATGAGAATCTGGAATTTGTGTTCATTGCCTTTGTAGAGAAAAGAGCAAAAGCCTGTTCAAATATCAGCCCTTCCCATCTTCCCAAGTGTTAATAACATGGCACATACTATCTCCATTTGTGAAACTTTTAAAAATAATAGAATCAGATAAAAAACATTTTTCCTTTCCTGTTTTATTTCTCCTTCAGTCAAATTGTTAACTCCTCTAAAAGGTCACCATTTAGATGTGAATAGCGCAGCACACAACAGATAATGTGCTTTTCCTAGGTAGTAGAACTGAAATAAAGGAGGAAGCAAGGCTGCAAGACAGGAGACAGGTATCATGGCTCTCAGTTGTCCATCCTCAAATGGGATAAGGAACACAAACCTTGAATAAGCATCTGAAATCCCCAGATTAAGAGTCTGGGAGTGTTTGGGTCTCATTTTTGAGTCCTTCACAATTCTAAACAGACTTACATGCAAATATAGAAAAAACCCTCACTCAACCCACCTGACAGCATCACAAATTCATGAGGAAGAATTAGATAGCACATATCCAAGCCCCAGTAATGTACTTTCTGAGCAGCGTTCACTTACTTTTTTGGGAGAACCTTACCTACCTCCAAAGATTTTGTGGTCATTTGATATTTTCACTCATTGTAGCTGCCATTTAACCAAGTTTAAGCTTGTCTGTTTCATCTGGACACAGACAATCTGAACTCAAAGACAATCCGAACTCAAAGACAATCCACAGACCTCTAATCAAACACAGTTTAACAACCAACCTTTGAGATGTGTCTTATTTATGTGTCTGTCCCTGACCAGAGATCATCCCCTCTGTGCTATGGTCCCTGTTCCCTAGCCAGCCCTACAGAGGAAGGACAAGCAGGATGGCTACATCTCCCACCCCTGACATCCAAAAAAAAGGAGGGGTGGGTTTTGGCCAGTAGATTCCTGAGCAGCAGAGACTGCTGGGTGGCTCTGCAGAGAACAACCCATGTCCATTCAACTTTGTTATTATGTGGTTCCAAAGTCCGCGTGTAGCCTTGGGGCACAGGGCAGCCACCCTGGGTCTGCTGTACAGTTAAGTGTCTGATGAATGGCTACATCTTCAGAGAAAGTACTTTTATGAAACCAGGATCCACACTTATCATACTGACTGGCATCAGAGGGGATATCCACTGATCTTTACCTCCTCTCTGGCCTGTTTCTCTCACCTTAAGCTGCAAACATTTCTCAGCAGAGACCATAGCTTGACTTTATGTTTGTAGATCACCTGACTCAACAGGGCCCAGCTCTTGATGTATTCTTTCAAAGCAAGAAATAATAATGGTAACTGTACTGATATTTAATAAGATGGAGTCTTCTAATCCTTATTGCAACCACCAGCTGTGTAGAGTGTAGGGCCAGCAGAGATGATTAGATTATCTAGCTTAACCACCCATAAAACACAGAATGCAGAATTTCATTCTCCATCACAGCACAAATAATAAATAGAATAGTCCAAGGCAAACTCTAATATCCAATTTTTATTATCAACTACAATATGCATGTAGAGGGAGACATTAAACAAACCCATGTCTACCAATCTACAACCCCCCTGGCAGTACTTACATATTTCTTATTGCTCACTAGCTTATTTACTGCTGCAAAGGAACAAAGTTAATGCTGAGCTCTGAAGCATTTCTAATGTGAACCAATTTTGCCCTGCAGTTTCATAATGAGCTCCACCCTTCGTCCAACTCTGCTCCCCCTTCTTTCTACTTTTCTTTATTTAATTTAAAAATAAAGTGAAAATATGCCCTTTCTACAAAGCAAAATTCAGATTAATTTCCTTTAAGTGCTATTTTGTGCCCAGGATAGTAGTTTGAAGCCAGCCCTGTGAATCACAGGTTTGATTACTCTGATAGGGTAGGAAAGTGTCTTGCTTAAAAGGAAAGAATGAAAAGATATATTAGCAGGATTGGGTTATTTTTTTCAGGAGGAAGGAGAAAGACAAAGCTTTATGGGGAAACTCTATTAAAGTCATCAACTTTCCTTTGCTTAAGGTAAAAAAATTGTGCAGTACCACTGGAATAATATAATTACAGAAAAATTATGTGCAGCCTTTTTTTTCTTCATTTTTTTTTCCTTCTCTTATTTTCTCTTGTCATGTTTATACCTGAGGGCTTTTTATTTGATCACTGTTCTAATAATGCCTTGAATCAATGAATGAGCAACTATCTACAAAGTAAAACAACAAATAAAAAGGTGGGGAGCGGGAGAAAATAGATGATGTGGACAAATCACATGCCATGAGGAACCACACTGACTTACATGTGAGCCCTGGAGCCAACTTAACAAGGGAGGTGTGGCAAAATTAAGTATACTGGGAATAAAATAAGGCACAAAATGGAGATGGCATGTGGATTTGTGTGGAAAAATCAAATTTTTCCCTCTCTTCTCCCAACATATTGTATAGCTTCAGTGTGTTATTTGCTGCCTGCAGATAATATATGCAAACTGTTTTACCCTAAGGCTGGGATTCGGTGGCAAGTGTCATATTTACCAATCAGGACTGAAGAAACCTGGGTGTGATCAGGGCCTGAAAGCAGCCCACCGTGGGCACAGTGAAGTATCTGAGCTCATTAGCTGTAGGACTAATGAGCCAGAGAGAAGGAATTCATATGCAAAAAAAAATTAAGTTAGTCATTACACTTACTACAGTGAATTTAAGAATTGTCCCTGGTCTGTCATTCACAGCAGCTCCCTAATCCTTGCATTCTCATTGCTTTTCAGTAATGTCTCCTTCTGTAGCTCAGGGAAACTCATTTCACATCCTTTTCTCAGCTTTCTAATCTGTAAAATGGGAGGCAGTTCTTATCTTATTAAAGCTAAAATTTATAATTAGGATCTTAAAAGCCCTATGGAGGGTCTATGTATGATTTATTTTCAATAAATAGTAACACAAAATGAATTAGGGCTTGGTCCTGCAGTAGTCTTCCATTTTAAGCAATTTCATATGGAATTTGTAGCTTTTCACACTATTAGAACTGGACACTTCTTATTCTACATGTGTGGATTTATATTTGCGTAAAAAATGAAGTTATTTTTAAAACGGTAAATCTTAGGGGATTAAGTAGGATTAGGCTTCCGTTTTGCTAGGTGTTATACAAACATATGACAACAACCTCTTTTTTGCTGGAGTTTACAGTTTTGAACTTTGATCCCAGCAATTCTAGAAATGCAGAGATAAGCATTAGTTTAAATACTTTCGATGCCATCATATTCAGGGAAACAACCAGAGATTTAGCTTCCCAGTAATTATATAATCACAGGCTAATTTTTGCTGCTACAAAAAAAAAAAAAAAGATAACTCAGAATCTCCTTCAGGGGATGAGGGTAGAAAGATTTCAAAACCTTGCACATATTATGAAATTTGGAGGGAAATATAAACTTTCAGCTGACCTGTGCTGATAGAGTTGACGAGTGGTAACCTCTTGTCTCGCGCTTCTGTGCCTGGATGGTCAAGTCCATACTTTCATGGGGCCAGTTCCCATGTGCAGAGTGCCTTAATCTGTTTCAGGTGCTTCACCTCTTGCTTCATTACAGAGACAGCTTAAAAGTCATAGCAAAATGCTGTCCTTGCTGTCAATTGTGAGGGGCAAGAGAAGGAGAAGAATTTCCCCAAACTGAGGGCTGGATTTGCTACAAGTGAATTTAGTGTTTTGACTAGCTTGGTGGTAGGTGGGAAGCAAGGGAGGAAAAGAAAGGGGAAAAAATGGTTCGTATAATTTCTAAGTTCTTTGGTTGTAAAATAAACACCTGCAGAGCCTGAATGAGGAAAGAAAAATTATGACTTGTTAACAGAAAAGACTAAACCCATTTTTTTCAAATTATGTGCATACAATGTAGTACTTTGCACTACAGCTTCAGGATTAGCATCAATTACATGTGACCAAGGCATGACAATCAAGTAATTTAGGACTGTATTCTCAGGACTATTCAGATTTGTGTGATTCAGCTTCTGATCTTCCCCTCCCCCCTCAATATCGTTTTTGTTTTTAAGGTTGGGGTTTTTTTTGAGACTGAACTCAACAACACAGAATTGGGACATAGAGGAATGTCTGGCTCTGCACCCATGGAGCAGTGAGTGCTGCGAGCTGCCTTCACAGCTGCTCAGTGTTCATACCTGGTGCCCAGGCTCCTGGATCCTGGCAGCAGCTTGCTTAAGTGAAAATAGGAACTAAGGTGCATTAAGTCCTGCTCTTCCATGAGTTAATGGGAAATAGGTCCAAGCACGGAGAATAGATTATCCACTTGTTCTGCAAGAAGCTACCCTTATGAGTGCAAAACTCTCACTTTTTCACAGGGAAAAAAGGACAAAAGTAATTTATAAAAAGGACAAAGATGATAGAATTTTAATCTGAGGAGAAGAGGGGGGTGAAAGAATCCCTTTTAGCTACAGGAGGTTGCATTTTACTGAGTTAGAGACTACCCCCAGCAACTGTTGTGAAGAGTTTCTGGGGTTGGATATTAGTGCAAAGGGACGGTTCTTTTCCACTAATCTGTGGAACATCAGGTCTTAAATTCCTAACACACTCCCTTGCTCTTGCCCCAACAGCACACCAAAAGATACTCTTCTCCCACCTCTAGCTTTATCTCACAGTGCTAATCCCTGCCTCCCTTCAACACCCTTAATTTAATGCAATCTCAACCTTTGGAAACTGCATTCCTAGAAAGAACAGAAAGGAAACTCTGGGACGACAAATCTCCCAGAGTCCCCTGTCAAGGTCTGTGCAAAGTCCTTGTAGCTCCTTCTTTAAATAGATGCTGGCAAATTACAGCAGTGTCATTTGGTCTTCTGCTTAACAAGCTGCGTTCACCGTTTCTTACTGTCAGCTCTATTTTCCCAGGGTTTGTCAGTTGTCAGATATCTGCCAAAAGGAGCAGATGAAATCTCAGCCCTCAGGGGAGATGTTGCTCCCTCACTTCCCTTTAAATCCTCTCCCTCACTCAATTCTCCTGTTTGGCCACTCTTTATTTATAAATCAAATTCGACTGAAATTGGGTTTGAGGAATTGGCCTTTTTCTGTGTGCTCATTATGAATAAAGAATGGTGCAGGGCTTTCTGTTTTAGATGCCTCTCATTTTTTTCTATCACATATAAAATGACCCAAAACTGGGTTTAAAAGAAAAGGATCACTGATAAATCAATGCTGGATAAGCTGCAGTAGTTATGGCTCTATTGACAAAAGGTAATACACCCATGGGCTGGAATACACATGGTTAAAACTTATCAGCTTGCTTGAGCATCACATCGTTATTTCATAAGAGGCTCTGGTTATTGGGACTGAGGTAATTAATAGGCCAAGCAGAGTCTACAGAGTCAAGCCTGATGGATGGCACATGTGGGATGCATCTCAAAGCTTCTTCAGCCCCTAAATCCCTCGGAGGATTAGGTCAGTTCCAAGGAGTAACTTTCCGATCTAGAATTTCTATAAATACTGGTTAATAAGATCTTCTATTCCCCTGGAGGAGAGATTTTATATCTTTAAATAAATTAAATGAAGGATATTTAATATCTCAAACTATTCTTAAGCATCAAAATTCATAAGTTCCAGGAAATTAAGTTTTATTAATTTAGATGAATTTGGACTGGTTTAGCTCATATTCACAGTTTGTTTAAAAACTGTAGAATTTGCATTATTTTCTTTGGAAACTGACAATCTCTTTCCTCACATTAGACCAAAATATATTCTTGTAAATAAAAAGATAGCAAGGAATGAGGACATAGGTTATGACACAATGGGGACAAAGTTAGAGGTAGTTGGGATATGGCCTAGAGTATTGTAGCTATTTTAATTTAATTCTTTGCAAGATGGAAAATATGGAGGCAAGGTTAACATTCCTATAGGGAATGAGCATATAGGGAATGGAAATCATTAAATCTGAGGTGGTGGCAAGAATTCAGAAGAACTCAATATAACTGAGCTCTAGGACATCTGGCATTCTCTCTCCTGGAGAAAAGAGCTTTTGGCACAGGAAATGCACTCATGGACTTGTAAAGGAAGAGAGTGCTTCAGTGCCAAGCAGGCAGCTACTGGCACACATGGTGTCCAAAAGAGGGTGGGCAAGGAGAGAAAAGGGAGCAGACAGTAGGGTGTTACTCTGACCTTGAAGGTATGGAAAGAATTAGGGTGAATCTGGAGGAAAGAATAATTAAAAGATGTGGAGATAAATGGGAAAATATTACAAAAAGCTAACTGGGTTTACTGCAGGTGAGTGTTGCAGAGTAGTGGGATCTATATGTCCAGCCTGATTTGCTTCTAAACCAGAGAAATGCAGTGGAACTCATCTGCCTGAATTGCAAAAAAGTGCTGAGTTTAAGGCTGTGTGGATATGAGTAGGTATGCCAGAGAGAATGAACAGGTGAATTACAGGTGGATAAAACAACTGATGAGACAAACTGTTCTGGAAGAGGAGCTAACCGAGTTGGAGTGAAGTTTTTTAAAGGACCATTCTGGGGACTGATCATATTTGATATTTTCCATAATGGCCTTGGCATGAAGAGTGTGTTTGTGCTGGTGAAATGCAGATTAAAAGCTTTGCCTTTTTGCCATGTGGAGAAACCCTGAACTGGTATTTTGGAACAACCAGACTACAATAATATAATGAGATGAAATGTAATTGTCCAGATTGTCAGGTCATGTGTTCAGGGATTAATGAAAGGTATTTCTTCTTTCGATGGACTCGTTGGGGAGGACACCAGCTGGAAATGAGAGGGAAAGATAAAGGCCTGACTCTTAATTGCAGGATCTCTATAAGACAGAAATGAGATGCGCCTATAAAAATGCAAATGCAATCCTGTCAGGTAAGACTTTCCCAAAACCTTTTCCAAATTGTTTTGAAAACAGAAAACCCTATAAGGGCCGTTATTTAGAGCATCCCAGGTGCTAAGGAGGAGAGAAGAACTCAAACAGATGAGGTCTGCGCAGGTGACCTTACACAGTCTATCTTACAAGATGAAAAAGAAGATTTTGGTGGTTTTAGCTTCAGAAAGTGAAAGATGTGAGATGTGACTCACTTCAGTTGTGATTTAAAAATATCCCACTTACATGGGCACTCCAAGTAATTTCCTATGAAATGAAATCACTGTGGTCAAGAGAATCATCGTATAAACAGATGTTGTTCAAAGCAAGTAAACAATGAGATGTGTGTGTTAGACTTAACATAGCCTTGCCCTGCTGTGAGAAAAGCTAATGAACATGGGAGATACCTGCTGCCTTTCCTTCAGGCAACTCAATCACGGGTGACAAGAATAACCCATCGGTTGTTTATGTTAAAAATGCAACAGAAGAAAGTAGCTGGTTTGAGATCCTGGAGGGAGATGCTTGCTGGGATTCTGGATCTATCTCTTCTCCCAGGAGTCTGACTCTTGGAAAAATTTCAAAACAAGATAGGAAAAAGCTTACCAGAATCAATATGTTCTTGTCCTCAGAGGGCTGTGTTCAATCTCTGGTTAAATATTATAAAACAAAGTATGTCTGGTCCTATTTTAATGCACAAATCACAGCCCAACCACGATTCTGGAACTGCAGCTGACATCACAACTTTGTGTCAGGGAAACCACATACAATTTCAAGTCAGATATAGCAAATCATAACTCAAAACCAGATGTGACTCCTTGCTTTTTCCTAGGCCTGTTTGTAAGGCAGCCAGGTGTCCAACTTCTCATTGACCACTGCCAATGTGACAGCAAATGCTGTCACTGGGAAGGTGAATTGGAGAGTGACACAGATATAATCATCTCAAGGGCACCTCCACTGCTTTTTTGTACGCTCACACACTTTTATCCCACAGTAGTTCCTAAACCAGTACAAAGCAAAATGAAAATATAGTTTCCCCAACGAAAATTGATCACTTGGGTCCAAAGAGTACCATGAGCAGCATCTTCCTGTACATATGCATATGAGAAGAGAGATTGTGACTGCATTGTTATTAATATGGGGTTTTTTGGTAGAGGTAAGAAGAGACAATTGAAATGAACATTCAGTTTAAACCAGAGGAAACTTCTTCCCACCATCTGGTTTCACACTCAAAGATGTATTCCTTTTGAATATGCAAACCAAATAGATTTTTAGGATGTTCAGAATCTTTTTCTATGAGAAGAAACAGCCAGTTCTCTACCCAAACACTGTAGAAATACTAATGTGTCTTTTTGTATCCCTAGGAACAAATCCTTATCCAGTTCCCCTAAGGACACTCAGTTATGGACTATCGTAAGTGTTTTTATTAACCTTTCGAAGTGTATGAAGGAAAATTAATGGGAAAACTTCTAAAGTTGTTTCCACTCAGAGAACATCTTCCATCTCCACCTCATTCTTACTCACAGGCTTTTACGCCTCCTGCAGAAATTGGCTTCAGGTCTACCTTGTACCTTGTTTCTCACGCTCTGGTCCTGGTAAAGAGGAAAGTTGGAACCTGAGATCTACTTTTCATGTAATTTAATCACTTCAAATCATGTGTGGGAACAAGGACCAGAAGAGGGATCCATCCAACCTGCAGTCTTAGCCTGTGATATTACAAATCTGTCCTCTTATTTTGCTTTCCCATCATTCTTATGGAATGCACAATAGGCTGCAAGGATTTTTTTTTTTTTACCTAACAACACATTTGTTGTTTTAAGTTAATTTCCATTCTCTTCCTTGTGACTTTACTGTTTGGCATCACTTTTTAAACTAAGCACCTACCTTGCTCATCATAGATTTATTTACAATAGCAGAGACACAGCTAGCGTTACTTATATGCAATATTTTCAAAGCAACCCTGTTCAAGGGTGTTTATCAAGTTCTCCATTTAATACTTCAATTCTCTTACTGTCCTCCCAAGTCAATCCATTTCCAATTTTCTTCCACCCAATCTTTCTTTTTGAAATGCTTCTGGCTTTTGCAGTGCTGGATATATGTCCATATACATGCATGTATATACATATAGAAACCCAGCCCAGTTACACAGGTGGAATAGAGCAATTAATTTCTTTCTTCAAAATATTTCACATCTTCTTTTCCAGCTCACTGAGAACTAGCACTGAAGATATGTTCTTGGCATTTCTGGATCTTGAACTTTTATCAGGGGTGCCTTTTGTATCTGGGACTTTTTAGTCCTGAAAGCATTTTCAGTCTTTGTCAGGTGCACACATTTTAGGATTTACCTGTTGCAGAATAAAGGAGTTTTCCAAAATAAGAAGTACAGTGCATGATAAATTATCTGTTGGACATATAAACTGGATGTTTAGGTGAGGAGCTACAGAATAAGAGGTCTGGCAAGTGCACCTAAGAGTAGAGGTCTGCTGCACACTGCCAGATTGCGTCACGCTGATCTATCATACTTTCATCTACTATAGACTGCTTCAGTTCCCTTTTTAATTAGCTTCTAATGTAGTCTCCCACTCTATTCTTGGGTGTGGTTGCTTAGGCATTTCCAGTTTTTGATGTCTGCATTTTGGAAGTAATTTTGTTAGTGTGGGAGATTTCTCTGAAGAATTCTGGGCAGATAGACTTAAAGAATATGGTGAAAACCAAAGAAGAAGCACAACTCACAGACATGGTTGCAGTGGTGGAGGTTCATCCCCTACACAGCCAGTATATCCCCATGTTACATATTTGTTGTGATTTTCTCTAGTCTTACTCTAAAAAGTCCCAAGCAGTGTGACTGCCTCTAATTAAAATTCTGCAGTAATTTCCTTTGCAGGATTGATGGACAGGGTGAAAAACGGATCAGTCCTCTTTTCAAGTCCCAGAATCAAAGAATAATGGTTCATTTGATTAAATTAATGACTTGTAGGTTTCAAAGAATTGAAAATTACTCAAGCTGTGAAATTCACTTCCCTGGGAGAGTCACTGAGTCAAATGCTGTTAGTAGATTTTAGAAGGGATAGTGTTACTCACATTAGAGACACACAGGTAAGGTTTACTTGGAGAAGATGATCCATTTTGTTTTTCAAAGGCAAAATTCTCAACTGCTGAGAGCTTGGAAGGGTTATTTCCCCCCTATTTCTCACTTTCTATGTAGTTGACTGTAGGATATACTGGACAAAATCTTACACTTTTGACAAAGTGGATTTTACATAGTCCAAGGTCTCCCTAACCTGGCCTTCACCCATGCCCTGACTCAGCCACCTCAAGTAGAGCAGACACGTGGCCATGATACCATGCCAGCAGCCCCTTGGATAGTTTAAACATGTGACAAATGCTGGGCTACTCTCTGAAACATGAAGTACATTAGTGTCCTGGAAGCACAGGCAGTCATGGCAGCTCTTGTTCCCTTGTTTTGTGTTCACTCTCCAGATACTGAAAAGCTGTCTGAAAGCTGGTGAGACAAGATGGACACCCTACATGTTTTTCTGTCCAAAATTCTCCCTGTGGGCACGGTATTCCTCTATTTTCTTCTTCCTATGACTTCTTAGGGACATTATGACGCTCTCCCTTATTTCAGCACCATCTGTCCACCCTCAACTCCTATGGACATTTTGAGTGGACTCAGTCCTATTGCAGAGGACATGTAGTTGGCAGCATCCCAGACCCTCTGGAGCACACTTGCACCAGGTAGAAAAGTACTCACAACCCATGGAGCCGTGGCTATGTTTTGCCCTGACTACTCCAGCAAGCAAATAACCTCATATCCCCCAGAAATGTCTTGCAGCTTGGATGAAAAGCTATATAATGATGTCACCTTAAACCATTTCAATACTAAATCTGTGTCATCCTCCTCTGTTTATCCTTCGATATTTGACTTTTCTCTTATATAACAGATAGGGTTTTTTGATATATGGCCTTCAGATTAACTCAAAAGCAAAATAAATAATCTTTAGGCCAGAGAGAAAATAAGCATCTGCTTCGTTGCAGCAAATGCATTCAGCGAGCTCAATAGAAATATCCCGTGGAGATGTTTGAAATGACAGGGAAATCAGCTCTGTGAATCAATATGTTTTGTAAAAAAACAGGCTCAGTCACATCTTGTTGGGCATAATGGAAATTGATTGGCAGTTATCTATTAGTGATAATTTCTGTTTGATGACTTGCCATATGTTATCAAGCTCTAAATCAGAAGGGAGCAGATTAAATGAATAGATTCTGTCATGAAAAAAGTACAAGGTACCAGCAGCACAGCAGAGGATGCTATGCATAGCCTGCACAGATTTTATAAGAGAAATGAATTCTTTAAACCACCCTAATTTTAAATATGCAGGGTCTGTGTAGCCTGGCAGATTTACAGATTTGAGACTCCTAGAAACCCTTTCCCTCAAATCTTTTACTTGCTGCTTTTCGGTGACAGGCAATCAGTGAAACGTCTACAGACCTTTCAAATGATCTTTCCTTTAAGATTCAATAGGACTTTACATCTACTGAGGCAAACCTATTAAAGGAGACTTTGTGATACAGTCCAGAGCTCTGCCTAAGTGCTGCAAACTACACTGAGCTCAGTTCTATTTGTGGGAATGTCACTTGGGGAGGAGGGTCATCTGTAAAGCAGTTCCCCCTGCCAATTATAATTACAGTGAATTGAAGAACAGACCTTGAAACTCAGTGTAAGATGTTATGAACCTCCAGTCAAGTAAAATACTGACATTCTGTTGAAGCCCCATTAATCCAATGTACCAATCAGAGTACGGAGCATGAATTCAGTAGTGTGAAAGCTGCCTTATTTCATCTTCAGGAACTACCTCTGATAGTGTTAAAATTTTGCTTCCTTATTCAGAAAATACACAAAAGATGATTACATAAAAGATGCTGTGCATTGCTTATGAGCAAACAAAGTTTAAGGGAGCTCATTTAAGTGAATGCTGACAGAAGTTTTAATGCTATTCAGGAAAATTCAGGTAGCTGAATCATCCAGCACTCAACCACTTGATGCCATCTCATGATAGGAAGAACAGGAGATTGAAGAGATTGAGATACATCTCTTAAATCACTCTCCCCCTCTGATCATCCTAACTGTGGCTTATAGGAATGCCACGTATGACACCAGAGCTTTGTTGTGTCAAGGGCCTTGTGAACACAAAGAATAAAATGCCAGCACCCTGCTATGTAGGATTATGTGAAGGTCTCCTCATTTATCACACTATGCTACATCTTCCTAGACTCTTAATTTTTCCTCTTTTGTTCTCTGTGAATTATTCTTTCAGAATTACTAATTTCCTACAAACTATTGAAATCCAGCCCTGATTTCAGATTCAAATTCAAACCCCAGAGGTGTGTGTCTCCAGAGAAAGCTCCCCCTGTCCCCTGAGACTCCAGTCCCTCTCTGGTATGTTTGGGAGACCTCTCTCCTCCACTTCTCTGCTGACTCATCCATGCAACTTGACAGAAGCAGAAGCTGTAATGTGAAGGCTTGTGTTCTACCTCCAAGAGAAAAAAAAAACATCCCTCCATTTTAATTTGGAAACCCAAGCCAAAAAGAAAATGCTTTCATAATTTGTTTAAAAGGAAAAACAAACAAAAAAGAGCAGCTCCAATACTAGATTCCCACACTTAATAAGGTAGGTTGTTAACTAAAATTACAATGCCTGGAATGACTATTGATTTGCAAGCTATTTGTCCCTGGTGGGAGTAGGAGAGGAAGGGCTTGACAATTTCCGCTGAGCAGGGAGCTATGCAGGAAAAATTAAGATGAGCATGTGGATGCTTTTTTCTCTTGCATTATCTGGGGCAGCATGTGAGTGCTTTTTCCTCTTGCATTATTTGGGGCCTGATGCTGCAGTATGGCTTAGATATACAAGGTGGTTCTGTCTGTGTATGAGTGAAAGGCAGTGATTAGCACAGTGTAGGAGGAAAATAGCCTCACTTAATCAGTTACACCTTTTTGGAGATAAAAATTTGCTAATTATTTCAAAAGAGTTGAATTATATCCTGGCAAGGTAAGAGGAGTTTTTTAATCACTTAACACCAAATAACTAATGACTAATAAATGGATGCCTACTGCTGCCTTCTGCCTTAAAGAATCTCTGCAAAACTTCTGCTTGTTCACTACCAAAGGAAAGGTGTTGTTTTAGCTCAAGGAAAATGTCTCTTTTTCAGAACAAATGGTTTTGAATAAACATGGGGCCAGAATTAGAGCCAAGACAGTAACCATCAGAGCATCTTGCTGCTGGAAAAGCTTTCTGTGCCACACAAAACATCCTTCCCAGTACCCTGTTCCCAGAAACCCCTTATGCACAAATAAGAAAGCAAACACACCTGTGTGGAGGCAGGCAACAAACCAGCTGTGATTGTGTTTGTGAAACAGTCGTCTTCATGCACGAAGTGCTGGGAATGCTTTGTGGCTCTGGCAGGAGTTTTTAGAGATAGCCACACCTGTAAGAGACTGAAGCTTTCAAGATTTAAATAGCTTTGGGTGAGCAGCTTTCAACAGCTATTCACTTGCAGGCTGGAGTTGCCAACAGAAGGATTAGAAAACCCCGTATGAGATCACTCTCCTGAGACTGGCAATCCAATTTTGCATACTCCAGAAACCCAGATAAGACTCCAAGCTTGTGAATGCTTTTACTGCATAAACACTTTGACATTTATCAAGCTTGCACCTTCGGCAGGTACTAAACATGGCAGAGAAAACCGATAAATCTTTGTGGTGTTTGAAGCTTTTCAGATCTATTCCCAGTTGTTTAAAGACTTCAGAATTGAGGGGAGAGAAAATACGACAGTGACATAAAGAAAGCAAATCTTGTTTAAGGCATGTTAGTAGGCGATTCAGGCTAAACACATCGGTTGACCTGCAGAAAAAAAGAGCTGTAATATTTTCACTGAGGGTTTTAAGGACTGCAGCTCATTACTGTTACTGGTGAGTGTGCAGCCAGCTCGGCTCTCCTGAAGGTAGGTGTAAAGGATGTAAACTTAGGATGGGAGTTAGCTCAGCACACTTCGCTGCTCCAGGAGGTGAGGGGGCTGTGGGAGGTGAGGGAACTGCAGCCCTGGAAGCAGCTGGGATCTCAAAAAACCAGTAACAACTGATTTATTGCCCTAGATTCAGAAGGCACTTTAAGAAAACCTAATGAAGTTTGCACTTTAAGGCAACTGTGTTAATAGGAGGAAAAATAGTCTGATGGCAGCTTTTTGTGCAACTTGATTAATCGTTCTTCCAGGCTCACATCTGCACCTGCAAACTGTCAGTAATCACACAGCCTTTGCTTTGCCTCTCTGCATGTCCCCAGATGAAGCCATGATCCCATCTAGGCCCCTTGAGAGTGAAGGATATCCTCTTCCTGAGCCCTTCCCCTTACACAGGAAGCTGGCTTAGGAAGCTGAGTGCTTCCTTTATCTCCTAATGCTGTATTTTGGAGTAAAAGATTTTGAATTATTCTGGTATTTTCTTTGGGTTTGTCACATTTGCCTTTATGAAACAGAGGGGACTGTCTCTGGAGCACGCTGCTGTGTGCATAGCTTCAGCAGAGTCTCTGGCACTGAAAAGACAACTCTGTGGAAAACCCTTGGAATGCAAGGGCTGTCAAGCCTGCCCTGGTGAGAACAGCACCCCTCCATGCACCTGCTGGGGGTATTTGGGGATAATCTAGGTATTACACATTATAATATTTTGTTGCGGTTTAAATTTTGTTAATGCTTCATTTAATACCTGAATCTTTTCCTATTGATTAAACAGTAAACTCTTTATTGATAGAGAGCAACAGACCTCAGGCTGCACTGTATTTCTTGGTTTGCATAGTGGCCCTATTTATGTGGTCTTGAAAGAGTAAAACAGCAAGCAGATCTCACCTTAGCAACCAAATTGTCTGTATCTGTGATAATAGACACTAAAGCTGGGCCTCACAGCCACTCCTGTGCAAAGCACAGTTGTTGGACATGAGCTCTCCTGAATTTTGTGAGAAAACAGAGCCAGCAAGGACCTAGCAGAGTGAAGGAAGAGTGGAGCAGGGCATCAGAGCCCAGACACCCTCCACTGCATCTGCCCACAGCATCCCTGACTCTCTCATACCATCAGCAGTGCTGTGGTAGCCCTACAGAAGAAATAGGACCAAATTTCTTATTTTAAATTCCACGTAGGATAAGTGTTTGATGGAATGATGTCATAATGGACATCTTAACTCTGTATTAAAGCAGGGTAATTCATCTCTCCCTATGAAGACTTAAAGGGTTAGCATTCAATCTTTTCCTTTAATCTTCTTGATATTTTCAATGTAAGGTGATGGATTTGGAGGGAATTTATTTTGAGAATCAAAACAGTTAAAAAGAAATTATGTCAGTAATGTTTTGTCAGTACCATAATCAGAGAAAATATTTTTCCACAGCATAAAAGAGCTAGGCACTGTGCCACTAGGAAGTTTAATTACTAGATGACTTTAAAACATGGTAATTTAATCCCAATTAGTGTTTTAATAATTTATTTATAAAATTCCAATATGAGTAGTTATGTTCCACAATCCATTTATTCTTGTAGGATGTGTGCCCCATTAGACAGTGAAGTATAAGGTCATTAACCTGCATTTCTAGTTCAGATTATGTTATTAGATTGAATTTAGTCTCTTCATTGGTGGGTGTTGACATTTTAGAGTGCTTTCAGGATAATTTATCTATAGTCATGCAGTTCTTTTCAGACATTTAGAAACATTGTGGATCTAAAATACTGCAGGCCTGATGAAGACAGATAGATTTCAGATGTGGCTTGTCTTTGTGCTTCTGACATTTTTCACATTTGTTCTATGAAAATGAGTTTATGGCACCACTGGTGCAAAATACTAAAAAAATTATGAGTCAGGTCCCATTAAAATCAGCAGCTATAACTTAAACTGACGAGTTTTAAACATAATCAATTCTGGGTCTTTTTTCTGATGCTTTCTGTATTTAGAAAGGATTACATTCAAGAAAACTGTTTTTCCCTGGCATTTTTTTTGCTCCCCATGCCTCATGCCCACGCCTTGAATAAGCGGATGGAGAGGGCTGTCCCATGATTCCAAGAATAAAGTGTGACCCAAACACAAGCTCTGGCAAGTGAGACCTGGGAAGGGAAAACCTCCAGATTCTATAGTGCAGCTGCAGCCAACAACCAATGACAAAGCAGTGGACCTTGCACAGGACAGGAGCTGCCCAAGAGCCTCAGGACTATAAAGAGGTACTGCTGGAAACAAGGATGGTCCAAAATAGCAGCCCCTGTCTTTCCCTTCGTAATTGGGTTTGCTCACTTATGAACTCAAAATAGGACACAGCCTTCCAACCCACACCAAAGTTACCATGTCTCCTCTGGCCTCCACAGTCACTCAGGTCCATGCTTTTGATAGCCAAGCTTCAAAAAAAGAGTTACATGAAAAAAGGCAAGTCCACATTGGTTAAAACAACAATGAAGAAGTAGACAGTGGAGGGGAAGGTTTTAAATATGTGAGGCTCCATCTGGGCTTGTTGGGTAATCATGCTTTATTCAATTCCCAAACAAAACACAGGAAAATATACAGACAAGGAAGAAGACAATACGGCTGAGATCTTGCAAAATCTCATTTCTTCCTATTGCTTTGCTCTGGTAAAACTTGCAGAGGCCTTTCTCCTCACAGTGAGGATTTTTTGCCCAGCTACAAATCCTGTCTAAGCTTTCAAAGCTCTTCCTTTTCCAAGAAAACCTTTGGTCAGCCATTTCAATTTCTTTTTAATAAATGGTCTTTCCTCAAATTGTCTCTGCTACAAGAGCAATTCTGGGAAAACAGATGACTCTGCACACTCAAAAATCCCAGCCTCTCAAATGGTGTGTGCAGATAGCATACAATGTTGCTAAAAGGGGTTTTGCAAATTGCTGAAAGGCAGAACCAACAGCCACCTGGTTGGGAAGGAAAACCTTGTTTCTGAGAAGATTAAAAAGAAGATATTCTTGTCTTGTTCTGTAATTTTTTTTCTTTTTTTTTTTTTTTTTTTTTCCCCCTAGCTTTCAGTCTTAGCCCCAAAAAACCATGATGTGGCTGTGGGGAAAAAAAATAGTCTCACCACCCACACCTGCTTCTAATGATTCTCATGCCCCTTATGAAAAGACAAAACTGTTTCTTATTTTGTTTTTATTGCAGCCCATAGATTTCCCTCCTGAGTTCCAGGAAAGCAGTAGGGACAAAACTGAGGAACTTTTATAAGGGTGTGACAGCTTCTCCCTTGCTCATAGAGGTGCAATGTGAGTATCAGTGTCCAGAGGGATAGTGTGGTGTGGTACAGTACACCCCATCCCATTACACCCTCCTGTTTGGGCTGGGACGGACCCATTTGCTCTCCTAAACTGAGGGATATCACTTCTTTTAGACTTAAAGCTCCCTGAAACAGTGTTTTGCTGCTTGATTGATGTTGATTACTTCAAAATACCTTGTATTTGGAGCTCAGGCTTTAAAAAAAGGTGTTTATCTCAGGAGAGGAATCTTACAATCTCTTAAGTTATTTCTGTGAAAGATGCTGGGAAACTTGTTTATCATTTTCTTGCTTTTGCTACCTGCCTGCAGCGCTACCCAAAAGCTAAGAGGGATGTCAAAGTGTTTCTGAGAGCCAGACACCAATTTGCCTATTTGTGTACTTAAACTGGGAGGTCAATTCAGTACTTCAGGACTTGGAAATGCAACTTCTCAACTCAGTTTTGCCAAGCAGATCTGCCTCTAGGCAGAGATATTGTGGGGACTTGTATGGATGTCATGGGGTCAAAGCCTCCTTTAAGCATTCACCTGCTCCAGCACAGGCTCCTTCACAGGCTACAGGTGGATCTCTGCTCCCCCTTGGAGCTCCATGGGCTGCAAGGGGACAGTCTGAGTCACCATGGGCTGCACCACAGGCTGCAGGAGAACCTCTGCTCTGGCACATGAAGCACCTCCTGCCACTCCTTCTTCACTTATCTTGGTGTCTACAGAGTTGTTCCTTTCACATATTCTTACTCCTCTCTCCATTTGAAGTGGCCAGGGTTTTTTTCCCCTTTCTTAATTATGTTATTCCAGAGGCATTGATGGGCTTGGCCTTGGCCAGCCTTGGATCTGGCTGGTGTCAGCTCTGTCCCAGCGGAATCTGCAGGCAGCTTCTCACAAAAGCCACCCCTGCAGCCTCACACCACCACCAAAACCTCACCATGCAAAGCCAATATAGATATGCTGTCCATTTTCCTCATTTGCTGTGAAAACTGTGGCAATAGCACTCAATTAGTCATTGCATGACTCCTGAATAAAAATGTACTATGCAAGGTTCACCTTTGTGGAGAAAATAGCTCTTTGTTTCAGGAGCTGTTTGGATAAAAGTGAGTGTTGTCATGGTAAGATGAATTCTGACACTTGTTTGGTAGATTTAACAATTCCAGCTTTGATTCTGAACTGAAAATAACAATAAAACACAAGTGAAGTGAATAAATCTCTGCTAATCAACTGGACAGCACTCCATACAGCAGAGGGAAAGAGAGGATTACTGAACTGTCTTATAGTTACTATATAACAAAGACATAAATAAAACATGAAATTTTACACTTTTGTGTTCATGTTTGTTAGAGATATAGGAAATAATACAATTTCCACTGTTAACTACAGTCTTCCTATCTTTTTGAGACAGTATCAATTATATTTTAACTGATGGCAGCAGAAGTACTAGCTAACTTGTCAAAATCTTGTTATATGTTTCCTGCTATGTGTTTGTTCAATAACTGGTTTGATGGAAGTGGATTACACAGGCACAGCCAAACTGTAGCTGTTACAGCCATCACTTGTTCCGCTGCCTTGCTGTTTGGACACATTTATGGACTCAACAGGCTGGCTGTGGCTCATTTTCTCTCTTGATCCCTTACCACATTATGCACAGCTTCTTCTCTGTGTTAGGATAATAACAAAGAATAACTGCTCAGGGGGTTTGTAAAGCAATGCATGCATCAGTTGGGTTGTGGAGATTGTGGATGCTTGTTAGCACTGCCCGGTGTGGTGTATGCACTCAGACATATGGAATCAGGCTGCCTTTTCTTCATGATGTAGCTGGCTAGATCCAACCTCAAATTGTGCTCCTAAAATTCATGGGATAATCCAAATGCCACTAAATAACTCTGCAGGATTCCAATAGCCTGTCATTTTTTCAGACGTGCTAATTTGATCGTGAATGAATAATGTGGGCTATCATTGAATGGAAAAGAGTGGAACAGCCTTAATCCACCAATTGAAGCCATGGGGGTACCTCTGAAAACTCATCTGGAAAAGGCTGTTACATTTTTCTGTGGTGAATGCCAGGTGAAGGCAGTGGTGAAATGATGGTGGAAAATCTGCTAAAAGTGAAGCAAAAGTGTGAGGTTTGTTTTAGGAGTGAGAAAATCCATGGAAGGAGTATTTCCAGAGTGTGATAAATACTGGAGTTAGGCTCATTATTAATTCATCACAGTCTCGAGGCAAATTCCTGCTCAGAAAATCTTGAAACTGAGGATTACCAGAAGGTGAAAAAGGTCCTCAGGAAATGAAATGTTTTAACTTGTTTGACACACCAATTCCCTAAATGTCTGTTACTAGCTAGTGTCCAAGGCAGGCTACTTGGCTTGGATTAACCCCCTGCTTTTCTGTTAGGGGCCAGGACACCCCCAGTAAACCCCAGTGCCCACTGGGCACACACTGTAAATTAAAGCAGGGAATATAATGCAATTGGGTTCCCTGAATCCTGACACTGCAATTAACACTTCTGGCTCACTGAGGCAGGTGAAGAGGAGATTCATACAGTCACCAATAACTTCTCTGCCAAATATCAGGCCAGCAGCTCACATCTCTGGCTACTGCTGAAGCAATAGATGCCTTCACAGCAGGCAAAGCCCTCTGGCAGTCAGCACTCTCCAAGAGACACATACAGCTTTAATGCGTCCAGGTGTAAGTATAGAAATAAAATGATCAAATTGCTTTTCTTTCCTTTACACATTTCTGTTTCAACTCAGCATTGTCTATGCTCAATAGCAAGACAGAGTTTTTGCAGATTTTAAAACACTAATCATAGGCAATTATTTCTAAAAAGATTTGCTTGCAGCAGGAAGACTTTTCTCTTAACTTGAAAGCCTTGCTGTTCCATTCTTTCTTCTGTTAAAAATTATAATAATTTTCTGCCTTGTGTTCTCTACCAGCTGAAATACCTCATCTTCTGACATAGTTTGAATCTAACTAATCTTCAACTGGAAGATTTTTTTTTTAGAAAAATAATCTATAGCAACAAAAGCTTTGCCAGCAAACACATAGCAAAACAAGCAGCTGAAGCTGTTTATGTATATATATTAAAATATAATTTTGGCCTTTACAAGTCAGCATTCTTTATTTTCTAAGGTGGTCCTATAAAATGAAATTAATTTTTCACTCTTAGAATTTCAGAAAAAAAACAGAGAATGCAGCTTTTATGGCACAAACACAGTGAAAAAAATTATATTGCTTTCCCACAACTGTCTATGATTAAACTAAAAAACCCAAGAATCCTGAAATCCATTTAAATCAGTTTTTACTGATTTTTTACATGAAATATTCCAAAATTTTGGTACAGAACTTGTTTATTTTCCTATTTTCCTTTAAATTATCACTGAAATTAATACTAAATTAATCAACACTGAAAATCAATATTTATTGGCTCAGGATGAATGGTGTAATTAATCCTCAAATAAAATTATTCCATAACTTTCACAATTGTTCCTAGATTTAAAAATTAATTATTGGTGCATTTCTAAACAGAAAACCAAAGTCAATTTTCCACCCTACCATTGTTTTTATACGACGCTGGGACCCTAATTTCAATGTGTTTCACCTGCTTCCTGTTCATCACTCTCCTAGAAGATGTTGTCTGCTTTTCTTTCTGGACCATGGGTTTTTTTAATCTAGATCATAATGTTTTGGAGGCTGGCGCTGACTCTTGAGATGAACATGGACAGCATTCCTTCTTAGATGATCACAGCATCCAGCCCAGATGGCCCATAGGTGTGGCATGGTAACACCTATGGCAGTGACATATGCTATGGCATACATGAAGTAATGTGACCAGGATGCACTTTCTCCTGCAGCTTGGTGTTGCCATGGATGCAAACCAGGGCCTGAACACGCATTTTGGATCCAGACTCTAGAAATCTTAGCAACTCCTTAGATCTCACCTGCTTCTCAGCTGAGAAGTAGTACCTAAACCCTAACCATTATTTTAGAAATGTGTGCATGTCTTACTGTACCATCTAAGCATCTTTTTTTTGGTGAGTGTATTGATCATTCCAATTTAAAGTGTTGATTGTTACTATTTGATTTGTGCCACTTTCCATCAGATAGGCATATCTAGGTATTCAGTGCCATTTGAGATGCCCTAATAGGTCTGAGTATCCTGTAGTCATGTGTAACTTCCTGGCCTTTTCACACATTTTGCATATCCTGGGGAGAGGATATCAGTGTTTTTGGGGGGGTAATCCTGGAGTGTCAGGCCATGTTTGTACATTTCTGACAAAGCAGCCAATACTGCATCTTGCTTTCCTTCTCTGTGCCGAAGCTGCAGGACTGATGGATTCTGTGCCACGGGCCCTGTCGTTGGCCCCAAAACTGTCCTGAAGTGCTTCACATCCCCCAGAGGAAAGGCAAACGTGTGCCACACTTCAGGATCACATCCCACAGTCTAAATGATCCCATTAATACCATAGCAGTTTTCCTCAGAATTTCCAGATCTAAACACAGGATTGGATTTGGGTTGAAGTAGCTGTGAGGTATCCTCCACACTTTGTTTCTTAGCCATTCCCTGACAAGCAGCTTTGACAAAAAGGGGAGATTGCTGCCTTCGTCCACCAGGCTGGTTCCTCATTGCTAACTTTTTCTCTGTCATTAAAGTGCCAAGAAAATGCACCTCTCTGAAGCACTTGCAGGTCAGAGTACTAAATGAAGGAGAGGACTGCAGCTTCTCTTAACAGAGAACTTCAATAGAGATCAGACAATTCTACACTCTTGTAAAAAGGGTCCCTTTGTACCCCCTTTTAGCTCTTTTTTTGAATATACTTTCATTAGCAGCACATTCCCTTTTCTGAGTGTGGAAAAAAGTCCCATCTTCTGCATATATTAAATTGCAGCTTCTACTTTTATCATGATTGCTCTCAATGTGGACCAGATTCATAATGAGGCTTGCCTTTTTTTCTTTTTCTTTTTTTTTCCCCCAATAAGCTCCCTGTGAAACAATTCCTACTGTTATGAACTGAAAATTCATCTATAGAGTCTGCTTCTGGGGATGCTTTTGGGAAACTCTTTCCCCCAAAGTTCTCAACTTTTCCAATGAAGACAAATAACCAAATCTTGCAGCTACAGTTTTTGACTGAGTGATAGGTTAAAAGAAGTTCCCTGTCAGCTTTCATAACAGAAGAAGAAATTGTTCCAACAATTTTTAGCAAAATGAACAAGACCTTTTCCTACAAAACTATTTCGCTGCTAGGTTGCAGCTCACACTGAGGCCCTGCAGGTTGGTTTCTTATCACAAAACAAAAGGAGTGACCCAAAGTCAAGGTGTTTTGTAAGTTTCCCCTGTTTTATCTGGATGAATTTTTAAGTCACAAATGCAAGTTGAATCCAAGAAGCTGGCAGGTGTAATCTCTTCTTTAGAGATCTTAGTTCCTCAGTTTCTTTATGTGAGGAACCACCTTTGTACCATGTACAAAGCTGCAGTTAGAGAAAGGAAGTTAAAGAGCAAACACTCTCAACAGCAACCATCCAAAATCTGTGCATCACAGAAAGCACTGACACTTTTCTGGAGACTGCTGAGATGAAAAGCAAAGGTGAACTGCTGAGTATTCAGCTGTTTCTCTGGTGACCTCTGTCTGAGCCACTACGTGAGCAGGGCTCAAAATGCTTCACCCTTAGGTGGGAAGCTCTGCCACCATTTCACATTCCAGGCAAGATGGAACTGGAGACCTTATCATACACTTTTAGCAGTTGTTAGTAAAAGCTTCATGCAGGTTGGATCTTTGAACTGAAGGTAGTTATGACACAGCATTCAGAGGGCAGAACAGCCAAAATGGTGAGAACTGGCTCCAGAGGACACAGAAATATTGAGAGAGAGGGATTGACCCAAACCAACCTCACTTCATATTAGCCTTTCTCAAGTTTGGCTGGTGGTGAATTGTACCCTCCCAATTGCCCTGAATTGCCCCCAAATGCCCATGTCCTGTGGCACTGCTGTGTTACTGAGCACTGCAGGAAATAAAGGAGCATAATACGGAGTTGTGGGACTGATTATAGAGCATGGTGCAGTTTTGCATGGATAAAGAAAAGTAGAACTGGGTCTTGAATGAGGAGTTTGGATTTTCTTTCTCTAAACAATTCTGATTAAAGCTGCTTCTGTAAGTATCAGCAGCTTAGATCAAAAGGCAACTGCTCAACAAAATGTTCATCCTGGAACTTTTACTGTTCAGGTTTGATTTTCTTTCTTGAAGATATCAGATCACAGGGGAAGAAAAATGACAACAGGAAGTGTGCTTTGCATGTGACACAAGCAAGATCAACAGCAAAACATGCTGAGATACTTCCATTTTTGCTGGTCCTAATGACACTGATAACGTTTCTGCTGGTGGCGGTTCATGCTCAAGAAAACTCAGGGTGGGGGCAGGATAAAAGATGACAGTGGTTGCAGGAGAAAGAGACTTTTTTTTCCCTGTATGAACTCCAAAACTTATCTACCAAACCTACTCTCAAGTGTGGTCTGCTCCTTCAAGGGCAGTGGTGATCAAACACTCTGCTCTGCTAGTGCTGCTCTGCTTTGCAAGGGAAGTTCAGCACCTGAGAGAAAGGCAGCTTGGCAATACAGTGGTAGCTAGAAAGGATGTCATGGAGATCCTTTCTTTGGGCATCCAGAAAGCTTGTAGACACACCATTGCCTCTGGACTATCACCTGTAAGAGAGTCTTGGGAGGAAAACTAAGTTGGTGAGCAGGTATATGGGTCAGAGAGCAAGATGAAGTAGTAGGATAGGCAGTGGCTGCTACAGCCTATTCACAGAGAAAAGGGGCCTAGAAGTGGGATTCCAGGTCCTTGTAAAGGTGGTCAGAAAGCAGGAGGTGGAGCAAATCTAGGTCTGAATGCTTCAATGGAACTGTTTCCTAACTTTCCTGCTTTACTCCTAGGCAGAGATGTAATTGAAAATCAAAGGAGAAATCCCAGAGAAGCCAGCTGCAGAGCTAGACTTGACCACCAGACTACCAGAGAGGGGGCAACAAGAGACAGCATAAGTGGAGGGAACTGAGACAGATTCACAGTGACAGAAGATTGGCACTTATTGCCTTTCTTTTGGAGCTCTGAGAGGCTCTCAGGCTAATTATTTGCTTATTGTGGTAATGTTCCATGGGTGTTCTCAGCTCTGGAAGGAGTGATACCATCCTTCAGAGTGAAGATGCCAGTCAATGTTGAGAGATGTTAATTATAGTTATTATTAACTTTGAATTTCTTGTTGAATGCTTGGAGACATATATATAATGACAAGTTAAAGCAGTTGAGGTTTTTCCCCTTAAGCTAGTAGATTTTTTTTCTTCCTGAAATTTGTGGGCATTTAAGTGCATGGGTGACACTGCTTACAATGACTCCCTTTTTGCCTCCATAGACCCATGCATGTCCATTCTTGCATACATTCGTAGTCTCCAAAAAGTACTCAGAAGTGTATCCAAAACTGAAGTTAAAAAAAAAAAGGAGAAATGAAAAAACTAGAGAAACTAAACACCACTGCTCTCACAGAATGATTGCATGGTGAATTTTCCAAATGAGTTGCCTGCCCTCTCTCTCCCGCTGAGCTCCAGCCATGGTGCTAAGAAAAGGTTGTATTTATTCCAACAGGCATGAATATATCACAGGTTGGAATTGGCAATGCAGCTCATTTTGGCAGTACTCTGAATTCTGTTGTCCATCCCAAAATGAGGCTACTTAGATTTTATGAGACACAAAGAAACTGAAAACAAGAGCCAAAAACTGAGGTGGCATGGGTCCAACCTGACATCCTGTTCTCTTTGTTGTTTCTGCTCATAATCATTTTTCTATGCATAGAGTCAGGGTAGGGAGGGCAGCAGTTTCATGCTACTTCAGGAACATCTTTATGCTGAGAAGACATGCCATTACAGAGACAATCTTCTTCTTTTGCAGAGTCCATCAAAGTGATGTTTCATGGGAGGGATTCTTAGTTGCCTTGAGTCTGGGGCTGACAAGATGTAGTAGCTCATCAGTAGTGTCATTTTGTCCATGCAACTCAACTAGCAATAATTTCTTACCGTGCACCAGTCGTTTAAATGGATCTCATTTGGAGTAATTTACTGACTCCAATTATCTGAAAGGTTTTCAAGCAAAAACTTTTGTAATTAAGAATTTAACCCAATAGTTCTGTGTTTTGGACACCTTTTTAATATCACATTATTGTGGTCAAGCTGATGATGACCAAACAAAAAACCTGTCAATTATTCTGTATGTCCAGCCTCCTGGAGCTCGTACAACAATTACCATTTTGTCACCACAGCCCCTGGCATGAAATGGATTTCAGATGCCTGAAATCCAGATAAGCCAATCAGTCAACTTGCATCTGCACTGTAATGCAAAGAAGGAGACACTGGGAATCAGGAGTGGTAGAGAGGGGCAGAAAACTTTCCCTGTTGGGGCTAACCCAGAGCAAGAGTGTTTCAGAGGAGATCTTGCTCGGAGCCTCAGACCAGGCCTTGCAGGGCATCCCCCCAATGATGCTAGGGATTGGTTGCCTTCTAGGTTACTCAGAGGTCTGCATGCCTGGTGTGGACCTGTCTTGTCTCCTCATAGGCACATACGTCCCTCAAAATGCCTTATGAAGCATCTACATGCATGATTGATAGTTCATTTATTTCCAGTTTGTAGCTCCTTTCTGCTTTAAGATCACTTTGTAACAGGCTTCTCCAGCATTTTTCCTTTGTGATGCCAGTGTTATGTTTCTTTCATATATGTTTGTCTCTGATCTGAGCAAGTTTTATCAAAGACTGGAAAGGTGGATGTTGCCCAAACCTTGTGCTGGTAGTTGAATGTCCCTCTTGTCTGTCAGCAAGAGGAGTTGTAGAAAGGCAGTTTGCAACGGAGAAAATGAGAGAGCTTACTGTGAAATAGACTGATATATCTCTAAATCCACCTGTTATAAGGGGTAGTCCTTGATTTTGAGATCCATAGCTGGAGAATAGTTCACAGAATCAGTGAATATGCTGAGTTGGAAGGGATCCACAAGGATCATGAAGTTCGATCCTTAACCCTGCACAGGACCATCCCTAAGAGTAACTAATGTTCTGACTGCAATGGCTCAAAACACAACCTACCAATCAACCAACACCCAAATCTCCCAAGCCCTCGGATGTTCACACA
Source organism: Corapipo altera (assembly GCF_003945725.1). Taxonomy (NCBI): domain Eukaryota; kingdom Metazoa; phylum Chordata; class Aves; order Passeriformes; family Pipridae; genus Corapipo; species Corapipo altera. The sequence goes on along the minus strand of NW_020884896.1, from coordinate 8,700,135 downwards.
ATTGTTTAAGTTTTGTATAACAATGAAAATAATACAGAATATATCTTTATTCTTCTGGTAGTTCTTGGAGCAATTTTAGGGTGGAGCAAACTGGTGTTATGCATAATGTTTGCTTTTTCTGAAAGGTTATGTAAAGAGATATTTTTTAAATCACCAAAGTCACCTGGAAATATTTAGGCTCCAGGCTTCCTTCTGAACACAATGTTATTGGGTTTTGCTGTAGTGTGAAACAGTAGAGCAAAATTCTTATGTTATCTGTCTCCAACAGATTTACAATATTGCAAGATTAATTATATTAGCTGCATTTCACGACTCAGTGCATTTGTATTACCATTTCAGAAGCACAATCATTTATCAACAGCAAACTTCGGGGCATTTACTTTCCATACCCTGGCATTGCAAACTTCAAAGTATGTGAGCTTACCTATAAAAACTGCACATGAGTGCGTGCTCCCTTTTCCAAAGCAGTTTCAACGATTTCAACCTCTTTCAACCTCCTGGGTGGGGCAATACTTTCCTGATTAAGATATGATTACTAGAGTCAGATTCTGACGCCCTCCTTCCACTCAGAATTTGATGCTGTAAATGATCCATTTTAAGTAATTGTAATAAATACATTATAATAATTAAAAATAAAAAAGACATAACAACTGGCTAGAAGTGATCTCTAGCTTGATATAGAGGTTGTCCTGAGTCAATTCATCTACCTTTCTCTCATTACAATATTGGTCTCTGTGGTCCTTCTGTACATCTTATCTCTCACCAGTTCCCAAACAACCCTTTCTAGAATGAGCATCACCTAAACTTCAGCCTGCCTGAAATATATTACTTGCATTTCAGCATATTGTATCTTCCTTTTTCAGGTTCAGACATCTTTTTCTTTCAAACTTGATCTTTTTCTGCACTCGCTCTAGACATGCCAGAATTAGTTTTCAAGTTGCTGGTAGCATCTACACAGATACTGATCTGATTTTACAATAAGCTGCTGCTAAGCCCTGTTCTGTCACTGTTACAGACCCCTAGTAATTTAAAGCCACCTCAGGTATGTCCATATTACAAGGATTCTTACCATGGCAGCACTTAACCATGCCCTGAATTTTGTCCAATTTTCTCCTTACCTAATCCTACTTTAAATATTTTAAACACTTCCAGCCCTTTCTTTACAGCAGAGGAGGTGAGGCATGTTCTATGTGTAGTGCAGCAGTGGTAGCTGACCACTGAGAATGTTAGCTGGTAGGAGGCTGACAAATTGCACTTTATGTTTCTTGTGGGTCTGGCAGAGTTTTTTATGTCAATGGCAGTGCAGTGTAAATAGCAACCTGGCTCTTGAACACCTGTGTGGGAATAAGAAACCTCAAAACAGAGATCTGCTGTGGGAAGTGCCAGAAACCCCATTTCACTTCTCTAGTTCCTCAGATCTTTTTGAGTCCTGTGGGAGTTAAAGTTGTACCATGACTCTTTTCGAAAAGTCATGATTTCCTTTAAATTGTCACCTCCTTTTCTGGAGAAGGAATTATTCAAAGAGCAGACAGACACACACTGCCTGCCTTCAGATACAAACACATGGATTGCCCATCTGCCCACCAAGCAGTCACATATCTGGCAATTTAAATAAAAACCACCTGGTACTGGATAAAGTGACAATCCTATCGTATTGATAGTGGGCATAAAAAGTACTGCCTTCCCCTCTATTTTCTACTGCATTATGGCTAGCAAATTCCCATAATTTTGAACAATTCAACAACAACAAAAAGAAAGATCTGAAGCTGAAGTGGGCTGAATGCTTCAAAAGAACACATAAATTAGTTCATGTTCATTTTGACAAAGAAGGTGGTTTGGGACCTGTGACGACTCATTGCTGTTGATGTAATTGGCACACAAGCAACCTCAGGCAGGTCATTTTACCTTGTAGAGCCTCAGAATTCAATGTAAAGAATCACAATTTTACAGCATTTTACTTCTGAGGATAATGATACTAATTTAATGGTAAAGCATTTTGAAACCTAGGGAGGGACATATTCTCGCTCTATAGATTGAAGGAAGCAGAAAGCTCAGGCCTGATCTCCTTTAAATGCACCACATTTACATTTTTCCTGCAATTTACGTTGATGTTGGTTATGTTTTGAATACAGTTGTCCATATGTAATTTTCCCACATAAAGATTAAGAGACATGTATTTTGCCTGTGAATGTCATCTTGGTGTCCCTGGGACAAGAAACCGAACAGTTTCACAGCTGCGAGTAGTGCTACATCAGTCAAGACCAGACTCACCTCAGAATATAAATGTTTGCCTGTAGCAGCTCATTGGGTTTTGGTGGTCAGGGAAGGTCTTGACCTGCACCCTGGTGCACTCTGTTTCTTATATACAAATTTAGTTCAGATTCTGGGAAAAGCAGCAAAATGCTGGCCAATGTTATCATTATGAAGGGTCCAAGGAGCTAGAGATAACAGATTCCAGCCATTCACCACCCTTGTTATCGTTGCCGAAAAAGCAGTTTGGATGACACACTTGAAGAGTACAACATCATGCATCTGAAACAAAGGGTATGCAAGGCGAACAACGTTCTGTGTTCACTAAGTCACTCCTTGGATAGTGCAACTTCATATAAAGGAGGCATTTGAAAGTCCACTGAAAGGTTTTCTGTCTTAGACTTCTCTTGTTATTAACCTCTTTTTTTTCCTATGATATGTGAGTGCCAACCTAAGGGAGCCTTATAAATCACAGTAAGAAAGAAATAGTCCCATTTAATCTTGCATGGTGATATTAAACTTTCACAACCCCTAACTTCATATTATCCTTCATAGACCCATTGAATGCTTCAGTAGCTTGATGCTGTGCAGGACTAAAACTAGAACTTAACTCACAGTAGAGGATGCTTACAAAAACAGGCCCAGATGTCCATTTTGTATGGGCTCACTTTCATTCACTCTCCTATTTGATTTTTACCAGGTCTTTCTAACACTAATGAAAAACCATGTGGCAGTATGACGTATTTCATTTCTGGGATCCTCTGATGAAAGAGTATATGTGGCATTGTAATTAAAAGGACCTCTATGACCATCATGTGAGTTTGGAGGCAGCACACAGCAGCTTGTGACACATGCTGAGCAAGAGCAATCGCAGGAGACTTCAAATGCACCTGCCACTCTACTTCTACAGATCCTTTCAACTCTCCTATTTTCATACAACATTTTCTTTCGGGCAGAGGTTAAAACCAAAGTCAGTCTCTGTGCTTTCAAGAAGCTCAAAGCATGAATTTTTTTGGACAATGTGAAAGCAGGAGGCACCACTCCAGGCTTTTTGAACTCCCCAAGGTCAGCTGGAAGAGCATCATGCTTCCTTCAGGCTTCCTTTTAAGGAGTCAAGCTGGGGATGTGTGGAAAAGAGAGGAATGAAATTCTTTTTACCTTCCTTTCCTTAGTGTCAAAAGAAGGACCTTCAGGGCCACAGCCTTCACAGCAGCAGATGGGAAGCTGTAGTGGGAGAGTAGTGCACTACTCCACATCTTGTTGTTTATGTCCCTTGCTCAGGGTTAAAGAATTATTCAGGTGGGTTAAAATTTATCACTTGCACAATGAATATCTGATGCCCCAGATGCTCTTTTGCTATTTGAGTGGAAGGAAAGCTAAAGGATTCCCAAATTATTAAGCATGCATTTTCCTTGCATTCCCATCTTGGGGTTCCCAGACATCTTCTTAATTGTCTTTAGCAAGAAGTTTAGGTCAGCTGAATCATTAAACTAAGCTTCTTGAAACAAAAACCAAGGTGGTGGCAGCAAACAGGCAGAGAAGTGCTGGCCTTTCAGCAAGCACTTCACTACTCAAAACAGCCTCTCCAGGTGAGGGATGCCACCTGGGCTTCTCCTGATCAAGCTTCCTGGTGAGATGTTGATGGCATGGCTCACAATGGGAAAGAAGAACAAGCACAGCTCTGTAAGGTGCATTGTAAAACCTGCCTGGGAAGGGACTCTCAGCACAGTCCTTCATGGATTATTGTCTGTACTTACACAGAGCACAGGGAAAATATTCAGATTTAAGATGTGACCTTTTAAAGGATAGGCATCCAAACAAAACCAAATAGACCAACAGATTACTAAGCTGCTTTGGGAATGTCCTAAGCTGTTATGAACACAGTCTGGGATGTTCTTTGTTGTCTCCAGCACAAAGATATCAGTGAGCTGCACTTCTCTCATACACTGGCACATCAGAATAAACAAATGTCAGTGGAACTGAGGAGAAGACATCGATTCAGAATTTGGGTGTTTTGGTGCAAATTCCATCTCTTCCACTGGAAAATATTGGGAGTGGAGAATAAAATGGGACTCACTGGAAGACCTCAACTTTCTAGCTTTCTAACTCCAGGGAGTTAGAGAAAAGACCAGAAGAAACCTGGATGCAGAAGGCATCATGATTTTTTCTGCTTTAAGCCAGGAAGAACATGATTCTAGACAGAGAACTCATTTATTAACTCCTAGTCCTGCCTAAGCCTGCCAGTTTTGCTGTGAAAAGAGTGCACGTCACACAGAGGTGAGTGCAGTGCCCTGCCTCTCTATGCCTGTTGCCACTGCAGTGCAGTGCAGAAGGAGATACTAAGGCAGCTCTCTGTGACACACTATAGGGTCACATTCCTTCCTCCCACCCCCAGACAGTGATCAACTCAACACTTAAAGCACAAGGGTTATTACTGTCGGATTTTGCAAAAGCAGAACACTTTCATAAAGTATATCTGAATTTGGATACGTGACCATACCTTATGCCCATGAAGCTCTGTTGAATAAAGTCAGGTTTTAGGAAAAGCCAGATTATTTTCCATTGTGTTTATCCTCCTGCAGGATCCATTTCTGTGAGTGATTAATAAACTGTTGTTTATTAACAACAGTTAATAAAGGGGTTCTCTGGTGTCCTTACTGTTTTCTTTAGATAACATCTAGGAAAACACATTGAGCAACTAGCCAGATAATGTGCTGTGTGTCAGTACTTCAGATGGAGGGTTGATTGTGCTCTTCCCTGTCCTGAATCACACTGGAGCCATTTCACTTATCAAGGGAGCAGAAGTGCTCCCAGGAACAGCATCTTCATTCATTGTTAGTGTATGGAGGCCTAGGTAAGGTCTGTCTAGGTCTGTGAATGTTGTGGTACCATCTCTTTGCTGGGAGGACATAACAGGGACTACATCAGCTTAATAGACAGGATAGTGGTTCTGGCAGCCTAAGGAGTAGTGAGAACTTCAAACACCAGGAAGAGAGAGGTTTTTGTCCCCTCATCAATGCAGAAGCTCCCCATGAATGGGAAAAAGCAATTTAACAGTTTACAGTAGAAATCATATTTTGTCTGTAGATTTGACATACAAGATTCATATACTGTGAAGCTCAGAGGCATGCAGGAGATGTATTGGGTACAAGATTAAAACCTTATATTGTAACTGGAGGTTGGAAGAAGAGGGCAAGGCTATGGAGCGGAAGGGAGATGAGAGGAGGTAACCAGTGAAGCTCTTAAAGGACTGGCGCCTTCTTGGACCCACAGCCTTCTCCAGAATGCCAGGCACTTCAGCTAACACAATCCCTTCCTTTCATGCTCTGGGTCCGTCCCCATTAGAGCATTCCCCAAACGGTGTTGGAGACAGCCACAAAGGGCATCATTATGTCTGGGAAGTGACTGGTGTGTAGCCGGATCCAGCTGAAAGAGAAAGACAAACGAAAGCATTTCCCAGGGACAATGAGGGAGCTTGTGTCTCGGGAAGCTTCCCAGTCCATTAGCATCTGTAGAGGACAATGGACTTGTGTGGTGGAGAGGAGGAGAACGTGGCCTTGCCAGTGGCCCCTGTCCATCGCTGGCAGAGCAGCACTGCTGAGGCAGGACAGAGCCTGAATGGGCTGATTCATGGGCAGGCGGCCCCTGTGTCCTGCTGGCAAGGAGAGACCTCAGCGGGGGATTGTCACCACTGGGCTGACCTGAGATATCGAGTACCTTTCTGACCTCTGGCTGTGCAGCAGCCCAGCCCAAAGTCTGTCCTTTCTGCTGACAGGCAAAAGAGGAAAGGTTTGTCAGAGGGAAATACAGTAGGGAATGGTGGGAGTTCCCTCTGCATGCTCAATCCCGGATACTTCTATCTTCGGGTTTTGGCTGGTCAGAACAGGTACAACTCTGGAAAAAAGGGAGCCTGGATCATCTTCATGGGGAGCTCCTGGTGAGGTTTCTCTCCTGCCACAACTTTATACAAAGCCTCCAAAAGACCTGAGTGAAAATATGTTTTTGGGAAAAAAAAATGCTAGCATTTCCTGAACAGGAGTGGCATACAGTTTGAAAGCAATGACAATTTTCCTTAATTTGTGATAGTTTCAGCTAATTTGCTTATTCTGAAAGACACTGATAAACTTGATTATATTTTTAAAAAGATGGATGTTTGATCCATTTTAAGATACACTGGAGTTTTCCTTTCTGAAGCAAATTTAATGCACTTTACTCTAAAATCATTCAAAAATTTCTCAAAATTCTACATTACAATAGAATGTAGAGTTTGTTTTTTCATCCATAAACCAGTTCCTCTGATCCAAAAATTTTTCCCCCTTTTTGAATGGCCAATTTATTTTGTGAAATCATCACCACCACTGCACAGGACCAAAAGCTTTCAGCTTCTCTTGGGAGAGAGCTTTCTTTTGTGGCACTCATGTTCTGTAGCCTTTTCTTAGCAGAACCCATGAAATATACTTTGATGTTGAGAAGATTTTGTGAAACAGTATGAAGTCCTTGTCTGAAATATGGAACAGATATACCCTGGACTTGATACACTAAGTTTGTCTTTAGTTCTTGTTTGCAAGTGCTTGAAAATGGGATGGACTTTAATTTTATCAGGAAAATCTCCTTTCAAGAGAGAAATGGATTTGTGAACCCAAATGACCTTAATCATTTACAGGAGGGAAAGAAAAATGAACTCTGTTAAGAAAACATTAAGTCACGTTTACATTGCATTAGTAAGGGATCCACTGAGTCTTTGACACTAAGGAGATGAAATACACACTAGCCCTGCCTCAAGTCCCGTACTGGGAGAGCCCATTTGGGTGCCGCAGGTGCATCTTCCAGTTTTGCTTTCTGTGCAAGAAGTCCAGAAAAGCACAACAAATAGGGTCTGTTTGCTTTCAAATATCAGTTCTGATCTGAGCAAATGTATGAGTTTAGCTGTGCCTGACCATAAAACATAACCATCCCCATCTGCACACTGTATTGGATTATAAGATATTTTGTGGGGAAATAGAAACATTTTATTCTCGGGGCCAGAGGGAGCAAAACCATCTAGTCTTACCATCAACATGTTTTCTTAACTTTAAATAAGGTTAAGAAAGGGAGTAATTCAACCGTGGCAACTCTAATTGGCTACAAGTATAATCCAATAACCTAATTTCACCCATATTGTTAGTTAAGTTAATTGGACCTGCACAGCCACCAGCTAAATATATTGGTGTATGCAAATGGTGAAACTAATTTCCTTCATAAACCTTTCTTCTGCCGAAGTAGGAATTAGGCAGAAGGGGTGGGGGGTGGGGGAAAGAAGGCTGTGCTGACGTTGTTACTTCAAAAGATCAATTCTCTTCCAATTATTTGCTCTCTCCAGATAGCCAGGACAGAAAATATCATTAATTCCTTTAAATAGAGGGGGGAAAGGGAAGTAATTTCATTCCCTCTTGAAGACACTGTAGAGCAGAAGTGATTGAGCCTTTAGCTTTTAGGTGCCTCAAATCCAGATGGAGCTTCACAGTCCCTGGGTCATGTCTCTGCACTATATGGAATGAAGAAATCTACACCAAAATGAATTCCTGGGTGTTGCAAGGACTTGCCTTGCCTGGAGGGAGAAGAGCAAGCTGATCTTCACTCCAGCATTGATTTCAGCAGGGTACTTTGCAGTAGAGGTTTTATAATTTGTACCATGCTGTGTATGAGCCAAATCCATTTCCGCCGTTAGGTTAAAAGCCTTCCAAGAGCATGTCTCCTGGAGTCTGATGCAGAGGACTGACAGTCAGGCCATGTGTCCAACTATCCACACCTAGAGTAATGAGTAACCTGATCTGGCTGAAGATGTCCCTGCTCATTGCAGGGGGTTGGACTAGATGACCTTTAAAGGTTCCTTCCAACCCAAACTATTCTATGATTTTATGATAATTTCTTTTTTGCTGTCACAATAGGGAACAGTCTTAGGAAGTGAAGGATTGATCTGAAGCCATGCTATTCCATCAAGAGAGGACCTGATGGCAGCAAAGCTCAGTAAGTCCAGGGGAAAGTCTGCAAAGCTGACACTGTGGAAGTGAGGAGCAGCATCCATAAAGACAACTTTGGCTCCAAAATGTTGGCTTAAATCATCAGGATTTCCTGCTATTTTTCAGCTGATGCTTTACATGTTCTTTCTGCTGCTTTTAAGGAATTGTAAATGTTTCTTTACGTGACACCAACTCTATGCCACTTGCTCATCAGATTTTTTCTCTTGCAGATTGGAAGAGTTGTGAGGGGACCACCTCTGGTGCCCTGTGCTCTGTATTTGCATCATGTGCCTACAAAGTTGGCTGCACTCATGGGTGTGATAGCAGCAGCATCATCTCAATTTCTGTCTTTTGTAGGCAGTCCCAAAGGAGAGAACGTGCACAATCTTGGTGTCTTTCAACTCACTTTGGAGCAGGCCTGCACTGAATTGGGACTAGCACTGTGCAGGGGAAGGAAGAGATGCTGCTTGCGCTTGCTATTTGAACTTCATAGGGGAATGGGAAAGAAAAGGAAAAAAGGATTTTGAGGGAGTTAATGCTTTCCACAGTTACACTTGAATCTCAGCCCCTGCTAATATTCCCAGGGAAATCACAACTCACATGCATACACACACACAGGTTTAATTTCAGCAGTAAATGAAGTCATAATGCAAACAGAAAGCTAACAGCGGGGAAGGCTATGCTTGGCCAGGTCTGCTCGTACTACAAGTAATACATATGCACCAGTGCAAAAAACTGGCCCCAGAGAGCAGTTAAGTCTTTCTAGCAGAAATACACTCTGAGAAGGCAACCGTAACTTTTAACTACAGCTTCCTACAATAGAAAGTGCTGTGGTCTTCTTTAATATTGGAAAGGATAAGAAATGAGAGGGGCAAATCGGTGCAGAAATCAGGTTGGAAACCTGTCTGCCTTTAGTGAACAAAAACACTGAGGCAAGAAGACCTTTACAATGAAAATATTAGATTTACCTGTTCTGAATTTTGCACATGTTTGTACCTGGATGTTGACAGTGGGGAAATTACTATAGAGTGTTCAGAAGAGTGATGAGTGGAGAAAACCACAGTTGGGGAGGTTGTGGCATCACCTCCGCTTCTAAAAGCTGAAGTTCAGCTGACACTTAGGAGCTACTAATGGAAGGAAATTGTTTCTGTATCGGCATGGTCCACCAAAACAAAAAACTAACCCTCCCAAGTTTTTGCTATTTTTATCCTGATCTGGTACAGGAATTATATTTACAACCTAAATTCCTTGTGACAAGAAGACTCAGTACTTATTGCCATATTCAGAGTATGGTAACCTCTGTACATACACTTTAATCTAAGTGGTCTTCCAGAGAGGATCCATGCAACCGACACATCTTTAAAAATAAGACTAAATTATGAAAACAAGGAGGATATAAGGTCAGCGTCTTGGAAAAATTCTGAATACTATGAAAAAATTTACTTTTCTCCTACAAGAACCTCATACTTAAAATGCATCCTACCAGAAGGGGAAACATTTGAAAAGCTTTCCAATAACAAATCCTTATACATTAACAACAATTACACATCAAAACATCTTTGAAATGTTCTTTTTCTTTCTTTCAACATTTCTTACCCCAGTAGGAGAGCGATATTTCTTGTTGAAGTCTTAAGCAAACACTGTAAATGTTTGGAGACTCAAATGACTAGATAAGCAGTGATGCCATCATTAAAGGCAATGACAGAAAAGTGTCAGGGTTGCAACTTTTTATGTTTTTTAATTGGCCCTGCAATTGTATTGTCAAAACATTTACTCAAGGGTGTGATTAATAATAATAGGTGACAGCTCCAATTATCCTCAAACATATTAGAAAATATCAGCACTCAGATACAATCTTCAGAAGCATAGCTTAAGCTGCTTTTACAAGCTTACTGTGACATGAATAAATACAGAGATAAAATTTTGAATTAAAACACTTGCTTATTTTAATCAGGGTTTGCTTGATTTTTCTTTAAGCATCATGGAGCCAAAATGTTTTTGTATACATTAACACTTATCTGAGGATCACCAAACATTGTGCCTGTAGTTTTCCTGAGTTCTTTAATTCATTCCCTGACATGGGTATGACTTTGAGAAGCAAAGTCATCTGATGCCGTGTTAGTCATATACAGCCCATCAGAGTTTTTGAAGAATAAAAATAAAACCTCCCAACCCCTAAATAAAGTTGACGGAAAATATGAGCTATCTCACACATTTGAGTCACAGGCTTTCCTTTGCAAGCAAATACAAAGCAAGCTTTATGTCTCCATATGTTTCATTTCCTTCAATCTTTTCTCATGTGGTACATGGTGGTGCATTTATCTTTTTTCTGTTTGTTGTTTGCAATCAGCTCATGGACCAATTTTCTCCAAAGGAAGAACAGTTGTACACAGCCCTGGGAAGAGGCACCTGAGTTCAGTGGCTGTGGGATTGACTTAGGAAAGGATTTAGGAAACTTTTTATTTAACCATTGACAAACCTTAAGCACTGTGCAATGCAGGACACGTAGTGCAGGTACCAATGGGAACAACAAAATTTTTGGTGCCTTCAGCTTCACACTGTGGGGCCAGAAGCCCTGACCAAAAGAACCATTGGTTCTTTACAGCTGATGAATCCATATCTCCCCCGTCTTCCCTTGAAAATTTTTAAAGGCTTTAGTGATGTTATTAAAGCAAGCTTAGTGTTGTTTAACTTTTTAAACTTTTTTAGAACCTTGGTTTCATTTAAATCAAGGATCATTTAGACCAAGGAGCAACATACAGTTTGAAGTGATAATGACTAAATCAGGGGAAAAAAAATCACAGTTTTGGGCCCAGAAAAGTTAAAACAATTGGTTCTCAGACACCCAGAATTCTGTGACAGGTGTGTTGTTGGCAAGAAGAAGAAGGGCTGTGTTCGATCCATAAATCATTGAAAGGATCCCAGATCCGAGTGCTCCATCTGTGTTATTTTTAATTGGGATGGCTCACAGGAATAGTGACCATGCAAAAGTCATGAGCTTCCTTGAAAAAAGACAGCTGAAATCTCTTTACCTCAAGGGCCCTTGGGCAGCATTTCACTTAAACATATATTTATCATTCACTGATTCCCAAGATACTGAGTGCTGGGCAAATGTGCAGGTACTTTTGCCAGTTTCAGAACTGGGTCATTAAAAAAACCTTGGGAATGAGCTGTGATTTGAATTGATTTTATTGGGGGGGGTTTTTTGGTGTATGTGTGTTGGCTATTTTGTGTGTAATTTTTTTTTTATTTTTTTTGTTTACATTAAGAATGAGGTAGAGCTTCTCTCGTCACAAACCAGGAAGAAATGACAGAAATGAGATCTAACTATACCATCTAGAATATTATTTTTGACCATAATGCAAAGATTTTAATGTTTATTTTTTTGTTGTTTTTTTTCCACATATGATGTGAGCCCAAGGGGGAAAACCTTTAATGTTTCCTGAAAAAGAATTATGTGTTTCAACAAATATATCTGGGAACAGTTTACTCTTGAGACAGAATTTCCCTTTGCTCTCTCTCCCTACATAGAGTCTTTAATTGAAACCTAAACAATGCCTTAGTCACTTCAATTAGAAGGAAAGAAAGAAAAAGAAAGAGAGAGAAACAGAGAAAGAGAGGAAGGAAGGAAAGAAGGAAGGAAGGGGGAGGAGGGGATGTGTATAGTGGTGAGAGGTCTGAAAGGATGCTGAGCCCTAAAATACTGCATCTAACATCCTCCTGCTGCTTATTCTGCACTTTGATTATGTGAGCATCCTGTTCCTCTTTCTAATCCCACTAAACTGTGCATCTCATTGATTTCCCATGGCAGCAAAGTCAACACATGCTGCTTAAAGACTTATTCCCTTTTATATATTGTTTTAATTTTGCTGCCAGTCATTTTCATTGTCCATTTCTTTTGGATCGTAAGGCTGAAAGAGGCAAAGCATGGAATCTTCTTGGTTGTAAATCACTTATTTACTCACTAATCCCCTGCTTTTCTGTCTCTTCTTAATTTTTTTTTTTCTGTTAGATTTTTTTTCTTTTGCTCACAAATGAAAGTTAATGGGACCTGGAGTATGTGGATGACACCATCCCTCTCTGTTGGAACAACGTAGCCGGCACATTTCAGCGGCACTGTAGCTCACAGAGCTCCTCATGGTGAGGTCCCCACACTTGCTTCACCAACATATCTGTGAGTGGGAAGAAGCTGCCCAGCTGCAGCAGCATAGCTGTGTCCCAATCATATAAATCCACAGGGTAAATGTTGTTACCTTGAAGACATTATTTCAGGAGATGGATATCTGAAAGATGAAAAACAGCATCAAGATGCAAAAGGTGAAAATGAACTTTTGGATATTACGGAAATTAGGGAGAAAGAATAAGAATCTCTCTAGCTGAGAAGCCTGGATGAGAATCTATCAGGCAGCTGCATTATCAATCTTATTATATTAAGCATAAGTGTAAACACTGAAAAATTCATGAAGCAGAATGAAACAGTAAAGCCTAGTTAAAACCCAGAGCTCCAGTGTGATGTATGTGGTGCTGACAGAATAAAGTGAAAGGAAAGGAGGAGAAAGAGCAAGGGCAGTTTTGTATGCTTTTTCCTTTATGGATTTTTAAAGATCATTTGCATTCATGAAGTTCAAGTGCTGTAAAGTGAATCTGTGCATATTGCACAGGGTGTATCTCACTGATTCACTCTGGTGGTTCCTCTCTCTCCTCTCTTGGCCCCAAGAAGCATTTCCTTTGGTCAGACTTTTCAAAAGCACAGCCCTGGCTGGTATCAGATGAGGGCTAGACTTGCCAAAAGTTAGGAGTATGAGGGGAGAATTTAGACATCAGATGAGGGAGTCAGACTTGGCTGGATACTCTTGGGAATGAAGCCATGAAAGTGACAGTGTGGTCACTGGTAGGAATTGAACTCCTTTGTTGCAATGGGCTTTACTGAACATGTGAAGGCATTTCATACTCAGTTCAGAGCTCTCTGCAAAGTTTAGCTGTGTATGTGCAAAAATTCCACTCTTTTTACCTTAACGCATGTATTGTAGCTGCACATGATGAGCATCACATGGATATTACAATGTGAGAGCTGTTTAATTGATGAACATACTACCCATGAGCTGCTGAGGATGGCACCTTTGCAGGTCTGGGAGTGTGTGTGTGGGCACATCAGTGTGCAAGAAGATTCATCTCCAGTTTCACTCTGTGCATTTGCTACTGGGATTTGGTAACAAAAGCAGATAAAACTTTCCCACTCTCTGTGGATGTGCAGACAATACCAGTAAAAAGGAGAGGGATTTGAGCTTTGAATCCATACACATAAAGCTAGCAGAGGGCCTTTTAATACTGAGACTTTAAAGAAAGCTCTGCATAGAGAAAGGGGGGGAAGTAAAAGGAAAGAACCAACAAAAGAGGTTATGTGGAATAAGACAGCTCACAGATAGAAATTTACAGAAAACTCAGTGAATAAGCAGAGAAAGAGGACAAATACAAGTTATACTGGAAGTTACTGGGGCCAAAGAAAAGCCAAGTGTCTTGCTTTTGAGGACACATCTGAGGTAAAAGGACTTGCAATTTCCTCCAGTTGGGGGTGTTCAAAGAACCAGACCTTTTCTTTTTTGTGTCCCATTTTCCGTTCTCTCGTTTGGGCTGTTCTTTACTATTGCCCTTGAGGTCCCAATGGATATGGCACAGCAATCCATCCCCTTTACTTTAGGTGGAGAGAAGGAAACCTCTGGTGGTCTTTTCCCTGTCCTCTCCTCTTGCCCCATGAAAAAGGGCTTAACCTAGGCTATATAAATACGGACAGAGAGATATCCTCCTGCCAGGGCTTTGTTTAGGCTCCTAAATGTACACTGGAACAGATTGTCCAGAGAGATTGTGGAGCCTCCCCCACTGAAGAGATTCCAGAATCATCTGGATGCAATCCTGTTCAGTGTGCTCTAGGATGACCCTGCTAGAGCAGGAAGGTTGGACCAGATGACCTACCCTAGTCCTTTCCAACCTGACTGATTCTCTGATTCTGTGGAGTGTTGGAATGAAGAGATTTGGGGAAATCTAGTCCTCAGGAATCTACTGAGCCATTCCACCCTCATTCTCCAAATCCTCCATAAATATATAGTGCTAGGAGCAATTTTCCTCCTGAAGTACTACAATGTTTGCTTCCTTCATTCCCCACAAGGCACTGTCCTCCCCAGCTCTGCAGGCCAAAGTGAACCTTCTATGCTCAAATCAGAATGCCTTCCTTCTCCCTGAACTGCAGGACTAGAGGATGAGGTAGAGAAGACAGTCCTGCATGCAGGGAAACAACAGGATTTTTGTGTGGAGACAAAGAATATTTTTTCCTTTTTCCCCCAGTAAAGCTGTAGTGCAAAGATTTGGACACTTTAAGTTATTTAGTGGTATGAGTGTTGATATAGTGCTTATGGCATTTGGTCTTTAACTGTTATGTTAGAAGGTCTATGTGAGACAATGAGGATTGAAAATCATCTTTCTTGTCTATCCTAAGTTGAAAATTTTGGATTGCACAGTGGAGGGAACTTGTTGAGGCAGTCAATCAATCAGTCAATCAGTCAGTCTCAGAATATCTGTTGGGTTAAGGACGTTTCTTTTGATCTACACAGAACTAAAATTTGATCCAAACCCACAGGCTACTGCACTTCAAGCCTCAAGGACAAAGTGAAAACCAACAAAAGTTCTAAAAACAAAGCAAAGGACAAAACCAGTAGTTAACTTCTGATGACAGCCATGTAATTTTAACAGGCACGTGTGAATAAACACAGACATGCATGGAAGCAGACACAGACATTCACAATGTATTTGATTTATTCCCCTTACAGAACAGCTTATCTCAAACCCAATGTTAAAAACTAGCAAAAAACTAAGTCCCTCGAAGAAATCCTATTATTTTAAGACTGATACTGATGCATTTTGATAATTTGTCTTTATATGTGGTAGGATAAAGAAATGGAACAATTCAGGGTGTTCATCTGATTTTTCCACCAGGTGGACTTGTGCTGCATGGTTAAGCCCTAAATTCTCTACATGGTGAGAAGCAGCCATAAACTGTACTGACTAAATAAGTAGGAGTTAAGCTTCATTACCTGAGCTTAATCTAGAATAAAATGTCAGCAATACCGGTACCATTTTATTATAAACAAGAGGACTTCCACTGTCCATAGGGCTCAACTCAGACATCTATATGAGCTCTGAAAATAATGTGCATGTTTTCCAAGTAAAAATGAAATCTATTTACATGCTATGACATCTTTATTTGCAAATCACCAAGAAATCCACTGATTTGAAGGCTGTAAGTGTGAAATAATTGTCCACTTAACACAGTTGACATTTGTAGACCTTTTTCAGCTTTCATTTGGCTGAGGGATAGTGCAATTTTGAAGGGTTAAAAACCTAATTTGATCTCTTTTGAACTCCTTTCAAGTAGTAGGACCTTCCTCACTGATTTTTTTTTTTTAGTTATCACACTAACTACATGTTGTACATCCAGCCTCCAATGACATTGTAGGAAGGAGCATCTCTGTTTTTCTCAGGCTTTTTTCTGTACTTTATCTAGAATTTTACAACTCATGTCAATCGTTTGAGTTGTTCAAAGGGACAGCCACTTATTTTATATCAAGGCATTTAGATAGCTTCACCATGGGAGCTTTCGTTTTTATTCACATTCTTTAAAGATAACTTATTGTGGAGAAAGACCCATGGTGAGAAAAGTGTGCTATTTAATGCTGAATAATTGCTACACAATTTTCTGTCCACATTTTTACACATTGAGCTAGTCCTTGCACACACCCATGCCCTCATAGATAAGCACATTTACTCAGTGTTTTCAGACATCTGAACAAATAAATCAGAGACAACTTTTCAAGCTCCTTGATATTCATGATAGGCACTGGAAATGTGCTCGGCTGAGTTCAGCCATCTCAGGCTGCAAAGATGTATGAATTAAGGACTCTCTGATCCAAGCCCCATCCAGCTGTGGGGAGAGGGGACACATTCTTCAACTGCTTCAAGGAACAAGAATATATTGCTATGAACTATGCTCTTTATGAGAGACAGTCAGAATTCTTACACTGTATTCAAATGAGATTTAGAAATGGGAGAACCCATAATTTTAGTAATCTTTAGGTTTTTTGATTTAATAGTCCTCTGAAATTCTTTCATTTTTGCTAACATGAAAAATTTTTAACTAACCTTTCCCTAAGAAATTGCCTTACAGTTCCAAAATCCTTGAGATGATGTATGCTCTGGAAATTCTGCCACACTCTGTCTGCAGGCTCGGGAGTATTCACAGCAATATGCAGGGTAACTGATATTTTCTCAAGTGATATGATAAGTCACTGCCCTCCCAGAGTTTTCTGCATCCAGGCTTGACACAGCAAGTAACTTCAATTGAAGTCACCAACATCAAAACATGCTGCACAATTTTGTTGTTTCTCCTTACTTCTACACAACCTTGAGAAGAAAAAAATTTTATTTGCCCCCCTTGTGAGTTATTAAATATTTTACAGTTCCAAACTCCTCCTTCCCCCCATAATAAATGTGAAAGATGACTGATATATTACAAAATGTTTTGGATAAAAATTTTTGACACCACTGCAAGCAGTGACAAAGAAAATCCTTCAGTCCCGCCGAATTTTAAGTCATGTATCAGTTCTGGTTTTACTCAAGTTAGTTCACCAATTATGGGGAGATAATGTGAAAGAAATTACATCGCTACTGACCCTGGTTTTCCATTAGTTTGCAAATTGCAAACATTCTGATTTAGTAGCAGTTTATATTCACTTTGTAGGGGTGTAAAATTGCAGTCTCACTGGCTTGAAGGAAGATTAATTCATACTAGCCAAGAATTTGGCCCTTAATGTACTTAGATGTACTTTTGGTAATGAGCAAATTGATTCTGATAATAACAGAATCAACCCAAATTGCACAAGAAGCTCTTAAGGCCAAGACCTTAGTAAGATTCAGAAAAAAAGATTGGACATTTATGTAGATAATAAGTTTATATGGAGTCAGTCTGTGTGTTAACCTCCACCATGCCAAACCTACTCTCCTCTAGATTTTTTGATGGCTTGACCCACCTCTGATTTCCCTTAAAAGGAGCTACTGGTGTGAGATATTGAGGAATATGACAATATCACAATTTCAGCACCATTGCCAATGGATAAGGTGTACTATGGTGTCTTTGAACATGATGAAGTCATCAAGCACAGCTGACAAGACCACCAGCTCAGATGCTGAACAGCCACCTTTGTGCCCCAGGCCCTGTTCAGTTTGGGTAATTACATTTTTCCCACTAGAACTGACAGATGTGTGAAAGGGATGGCGTTTTTCACTCTGCCTGGGCCTTTGTTCCAAGATGCTGATGTTTCAAGTGGTGCTCAGGGGCTCCCAGTACTTTCCTGGAGACACTCAAGTTCAAAGTAATTCAGGTGTGACTGCACTGAGCCTAAGCTCCATGAGAGAAAGCCAGAAAAGGATGATTCTTGCATGTAGTATAAAGACACTGCAAAATCTGGTGCAATAGATGTTAACACACACATGTGAGGTCCCCATGGAGTCTAATTTGGTTATTGAATTTTATACTGGGTTACATTTCAGTCTGCTACTAGCTTATTGTTTGAGCAGGCATAAATTCCTTGAAAAACCATTTTGATTTTTGCCTCTGACAAGTAACTCTTGTATATCTGTTATTTTTTCTCTGTTTTCATGCATATTTTTCTTGCAGTGGTGCCCATCCTTTTATTCCCAACATGCTGACAAACACTGATGTTTAAGTTCAGACAGAAATCACAGCTGAACACAGCAGTCCACCCTCTCATTTTAACCACGATCTGGGAGAACAAGTTTGCAGCAGGACCTTAATTTCCCTTGTTAGATGTGTAGCATTTGGGGCCGATGAAGTTCACAGTAAATCTGTCTTAAATGAGCCTTACCCAATATATTATCTATCAAAGCAATATAATGAACATCTGGTGGGGATTGTGGTATGTCTGCAGTGAGGCAGCAGCTATTACACTGCTGAGGTGATGTGCACTGTGCTTGGTGAGTTCAGCCACAAGAAAGTAGAATCGGGTTTTCACCGAACTTTCCTCCACACTCATCCAGGACAGAGACCCAGCCTGCCTGAGGGCCCAAAGGGCTGTGCAGAGTGCACTGGGAATTCCAATACTTCAGCCTGCCAAGCTGTCAAGCAGCCATATACCCTTTGCTGAATCTCTTGAAAAATAAGGGTCTTCAAGGCTGAAGTACAGTCACAAAGAGGATTCACTTTTATGATCTGCCATGACAACTGATGCTCATTGACTCGAGAAAAGATGTTTCCTTCTGACTCCAAGACATGTACCACAATTAACAGGTAAGCCTGGATTCAGAGACACAGTGTTTTGTCACCCACTGCTACGCTGACCATGGCAGAGGATCTGCAGAGTTGGTAAGGCCTTCAGTGAGAGATGCAGAGCTGCTCTGGCTTTCTGAAGGCTTGAAAACACATAGGCAGTTTATGAACAACTTAAGAATGTGAAAATGATTGCACTGAGTGAAAATAAAAGAAGTACTTCCAGGGTAAAATGTGGTGAGAATAGAGAACTCATAGCTTAAGGGATCGGTCACTGTCACCTCTTTCTGACAGATCTTCAAGAGAGGAGGAGAGCGAATGTCTTTTGAAGCAGACATGTGGGACAATTAGTCTCTCTCTTAAGTGAATGTAGGAATGGAAAACAGTCAGTGGTCAGCAGACCATAGCAGCAGCCTGTACAGATTAAGGCACTGAGAAGAAATGCTTCCTGCTAAAATGAATAAGGAATACAAACAGACAGCGCAGCTACTCTGAATTCAGACAACCAGACTCTTACAAACTGGTTGTGTGTGCAGGGGGTGTGTACATATGTGTGTCTGTCTGTCTTTGTTTTCCATTCATGATGGCAATGACCCAGACTCCAACAGTACCCAGACATCATTTTAGAAGCAGTGTTGTAATCTGGATAGACAAGGTCTCTAAGCTTTTAATTCATTGGCTGTAAAGCATCTGAATAGCAGCACAAGTAACTTGGCTGAAAGTCTCACAGGGAAGGAAAAGTTCATGCACTTGATGAACCAGTTCATGAGGTATCAATCCCTCTCTCCTCTTGCCAGGGATCACATTTCTCTTTAGTATTCAGTCTAATCTTACACTGATTCCTGTATTTCCTTTCCAAGACACATCCACGGACTTTTCTGTCAAAGTTGAGACACGTGGAGCTTTAAAGAATGGATTTTAAGAACTTTGTTTTCTTCAACCGAATAGATTTAGGGATTTTCATGAGTGCTGGAGAGATGAAACTGCCTCTGTCATGGGGATCATGGAGTCCAAACACCTGTCAATGCCAGACCTGGAAATATGATCTCTTCTTGATAAACAGCAGGGTGGAAGGAGTTGATTTCTTCTTCCAGGTTCTCTCCTTTGTAATGAATCTTACTCATGTCATTTTAAGGTCTGAGGCACATTGCCAAATTTCTGGAGTTCGAAAGGAAGAAGTCTGAGGTTTCCTTTAATTTGCTAAAGGCTGTCTACTTCTAATCTAATAGAACACAGATACGTGATGGGGTTTATACAACTCCAATTTGTCTGATTTTCAGACAAAGCAGGATACAGCTGAGACGAAAATGAGCTGTAGGGAATTGTGAATTCCTCAGGGAAAATGCCTGGGGAAGAGTTCATCTCCAGGTGGAGGCAGATTGCCAAAAAGAGACTTTGGCATCAAAGGTGGGGCAGGAAAGGTTTCCCTTCTCACCATAGGACTTTAGGATAGGATCTAGACTGGAAACCATTCCCTGGGTTAAGGAAGGCTGACTGTGCTTGTTGGACCGTCTCACAGATCCACAGAAAATAGCACCATTACCAGTCAGTGCTACCCGCGGGTAACACTCATGGGTAGCACTCAAACGACCTTCCCATCACAGTTTTCCCTTCTGAAAGGCCATTTCCCAGCAATTGCTGAATCATCAGCTCCAGTTTACTAGAAAAGCTGTTTGCTTAGCAGAAAGGACCCTGTGGCAATTTAAGTTCGTGTCCTGAATGGAGTTTTTATTCCCCCTTATTTCTTGGTTTCTAAATAGATAATGTTAAATCTCACATTTAAATTCTGTTAAATTGAGAGATGGAATGGATGTAAGTGCTGGTTTATGTACAAGTCTGTATGAGGCAGAACAACCCGCTCTATTATACCAAGTATATGTGTGACCAAACTGTACCCCATCCAAAGACATTTCTTAGATGCAGGAAATTCCAGGGACTGCCTCACAACGACCCTTCATAACGCAGATTTCTCCCCAAACCATGCCTTATTCAACCCACATCTACATAAATTCACATCCTATTCCAAGTGCAGTGTCTATTTCCTTATGATACAAGGGAATTTGTCCTCTTTATAGTCAGACAAATTAAGGGGGAAATAAAATTTAATTGTTCCAGAGTGTTTTCTGTCTCCGATATTCAGTTGCAACATCAGGGATAATATAATTGATGCAGGTAATGAACGGATATGGAAAACAGACAACTCTACAGACTCATTGTGTTGGTGTTCACTAATCAGTTTTGTGGATTAGTTGTCTCCAAAGTGTCTGTCTCTCAATGAATGGCTCACTGAGGACCACTCTTCCCTAAAAAGGTCTGGCTTAGTATATTTATAGCGGCGAAGTTCTAGTAGTGGACATACAGCTTGTGTAGCCAAAATAGTTCTTTTGCTGATAGTAAAAGCACTTCCATAATTGACAAGAGATCTACTGAAAAAAGGGCTCTTTTGTTATAGTGAGTTGCATCTGCGCAGGGAGTTCTAACATTCAGACTCTACAAAGTTGAATCATCCTGTTTTGACTATGACT
Source organism: Corapipo altera (assembly GCF_003945725.1). Classification (NCBI taxonomy): domain Eukaryota; kingdom Metazoa; phylum Chordata; class Aves; order Passeriformes; family Pipridae; genus Corapipo; species Corapipo altera. Next base: position 8,679,028 of record NW_020884896.1, on the reverse strand, counting down.
GAATGGGCTACCTCTCAATGTCAGCTCAGGGGAATCCCACTGGTACTTGTTATGCAGGAAATTTCAACTGTGAAGTTAAAACATAATTTTAAAAATCTCCTTTATTCGAGCAGAAATGTAGTGACTCCCCTTTCATGATTTTCTCATCCCCTTAGGGTATGTTTAGTGACCAGTGAAACAAGTTTCATTATCTCAAATTTTTACTTCTTTTTTGTTTGAACTGGTACACCAGTACACTGGTGATGGTATCCTTTGGCCCAAGGCTGACATCACCTACTGATTGCTCTTGGTCTACTCTGTGCTGCATGTGCAAGTCTCCTCATGAGTATAAAAAGGGAATTCTGCTCCTGAATTTGAGGGAATTAAGGAATCATACTGTCTGTGGATCCCACTCATATGGTTCATTATTTCCATTGACACACTTGATTCGATTTTGCCAGAACAACAGAAGACTCTGAGAATTCAGGTCTCAGAATTTTTCCAGCTGTACAGAATTTCAAAGAAATTCTCCATGACTTATGTTTCCCTCTGTTAATCCTACCACTGTAGAATTCACAGGTGAATGGTGGCAGAACGGCTGAAGTAAATCCACTTTTAGGTCAAAGTGGAGTTGACTTGACTCAGGCTTGAACTAAGCCCCATTCTAGTTGTCAGGTTCTAAGAAGGTTCTTTTGTCTGATGAGACAAAAGATGGCCAGCTGGGATGTTTCTGTCACTGACTACGGATGTGGTTGTTCCTTAATCACTGGGGAAGAACAAATATCATGTAAACTTTAAGTCTTGGGCTCTGAGACAGCCAAGGAGACAGCTCTTACTGACCTGGTTGGACTGCCAAGATACTGGAGCTGCTGGGAACATGTCCAAGCTCTGTTGAGTCAGAGCCCAAAACATGCTCCTTTCCTCCACCTAGTTTAACACTTTTAAATATCACAACAGCTGCTGGATGAGGCACCTTGTGCAGAAAACAAGTTAATTATATGTAGCCAATGAAGAGGTGTTATAGACGAAGTTTGTCCTTCATGTTTTATAATGTTCACACTACAGTTAATGTGGGATGTTATTTCTGTTTTAAAACCTTACTTAGTATTGTAGCTGTGTAACACCAGTACTGTGTTTTCAGCAGGTGTAGCACAAGGACTCCAGGATATTTATACCTACAGTACATCGAGGCAGTGGAGTGCATTAAATTTCAACTCAGTGGAGATTTATTGTGTTAGAATGAACATTGCCTACAATACAAGAACTCACAGAGATATGAGGAAACATGCTCCCGGTACAAGAATTTGCATTTCATAGTTTGGGATTGTAACTGATACAGCAGGTGGCTTAATCTGGAGGCTTAGTTGTGTGACACTGCTGAAGGTCTTTTTTGCTTAAGATAGATATTGCCTGGATTGTGGAATAGCAGATCCAAACTGGTGATGTTTGACTCTAAAGAAATGTAAGCAGTTCAACTGTTTTCACAGTAAATATTTACTAGAATACAACCCCTGAAGTTTTGTTTTGTTCATGCTTATTTGTATTTGCTTTCTAGTAAATGACTGTGAGGTGAGAACATGTGAGAACATTAAATAAACAAATTTTAAAGAAACATCAAATAATACATGTCCCTTAACACCTAATTTTGGAATGCAAGAAATGGAAGCCTAGGAGGGATATTTGTAGACCCAGAGAACAGTGAAAATTCCATGTGATTTGTTACAAAGCATATAAAGCAAGTCTCTGTGTGTCAAATGATGCAGTTTGTTGAGATTAGGAAAGCAAAGTAAATATTTCTTCCTCTTTGGTCACAGGTTGCATAAAGACAACTTTCCTCTTTGCATAAAGGCAATACTCTCTTCTTGAGTTTTAAATTAGGAAAAAACAAAGTAAAGAAAGATAGGCCTCTGAGAACCAAGAAAATGTCCATGACTTCTAGATAAAGATTAAACAAGTTTTCTTTTTATTTCCAGAAACAAGACTGACCCACCATTTCTGTGCCATGATCATCTCTGTCTGGATCCCCAGCATCAGGAAAAAGTTGTCTTTCATATTTCTATTGCTGCTGTCAAGTGGAGCACCTCCCATGGTCTTAAAAGTAATTGACATTTAGGCTTTTGCAAATGATCAATATGTGGGTTTAAAAGGAACTATGCTGCATTCAAACTATTTAGACACATTTGTATTTATATATATTTATTATATGGCAAGATCTCATTCAAAGCAGGTCACTGGATGTGGCACCTCACTGCAAACCCTCTTGTGCCTCCCACCCATACAGAAACATTCAGCAAAAAGCACCTGTTTGTTGGAAAGACCTCATCCCCCACCTGCTTGCCAGTCTCTAATGCTCAGAACAGTAAAATAGAGTAATGAACTGTGAATAAGATTGAAAAAAAAAGAAAAAAAATATGTTCCCAGCAGGCAAAATACTGCTGACATTTTTAATAATAATGAAACATAAGATGACAGTAGGGCAAAACTGAAATTCATTTTGCATGTCAAAGAATTGGTTGTGTTTAATTTGTTTGGGATAGTTTACTAGGGTTCTATTTCTTATGGAATAAGTTCAAGGTTATGAAAAGTTTTGCTAGGACTAAGTACTCATAAGGCTTTGAGACGAAAGAGAATAAAGCAGAGGAAGGTCTTCAACTCAGTTTTGATTGATGAAGTCTTTTGTGAAAAATCCCCTTTTTCCTTTTCAGTTTAGCTTTGAATTCATATTTCAGAAACTAAGATGGAGCAGTATGAGAAATGATACTGTGACACCTATTCTTTCTTAGAGAGTCCTAGCTCACCTTTATTCCACTTGTTGAATTTCTCTAAATGGTTCCCAAACTCTATAACAGGACTTAAATGTCTGCAGTCTTGAGCTGAATTTGACTTTGCTTCTTGCGTAATTATTGCCTTATAAGCTTGAAACCACCTGATTTGGGTCAAATCTGTAAAAGAGCAGCTTCATTTGGGCTTCTGATATGAAAAATCAGTAACAGGGGAACTTCAAAAGCTTCTGAAAGGCCATGATAAGCCTCTGAATTCTGAGAGGTTTATTAAGGGATTTCATGTGGGTTCTCGCAATGTGTCCATGCATTGGAAGGACAGGAACAAATGACCCCTGGGGAAGGGGGGACAGAGCAATCTCCAGGCACAGCATTCACTTTCCCTATGTGGTCAGACCTTGTGCTGTGTCTTGGACTTGCTCTCACACAGCAGCAAGGGTGTGGGGTGGCTAGGGGGGAACTACCATGGGTGGGTGCATGAGGTATCTCAGTTTTGGCCCTCTGGACCTCCCGCATCTGCATTTTCTCCACTAGAGGTCTGTGTGTCCTCTCCAGAGCCTCTAGCTGCAACTGAGAAAGTCTTGAAAAGCAACATTCTTCCTTCAATTTTGAAGGAAAACAGTAGTTCAGCAACACTGCTCCCTTTCTTGGGTGCAATTCCACACCTATATTCAGGAGTGGTGTGGTTAGAAATAGCTCCCTGCTTTCCAGAATTATTCCTTTTCCTATTTTTAAAGGAAAAGAAACAAAAGATATTCCACACACCCCCCCCCCAGTCCCCTAAACTTTCACAATCACTGAATGAAAATTGCCTTAGCTTTTACTTGAAAAAAACCCCAAAACAAATAATTTCAACTTTTTAAAGTGCAAAGAGAATGTTTCAGTGGAAACTTTCAATCTATATGGTTAATATGACCCAGTATTCCTCCATCCCCATTTTTTTTCAGTTTGTGGAAAATGAAACAAAGCAATCAACCTCCTGCTTTTCCAAAGATACACAAGCACCAAAATAAATAAGAACCAAAATCAGAATAGTTTGACTATTGTGAGGAAACAACCAAGTTGAAATACATATGTTTCCTCTCACATGAGATTTATAGGACTATCTGCCATTAAATACAGCCCTATATGGGACAGGTGGGATGGTGCAGCATGAAGGTTAACCATGACATAACCCATGGAGGATACTTTGCTTCTCTTTATCTGCTCCATAGAAAACCAGCGGGTAATCACAGCTCGTAGAACTGGGAGCACCCTCAGGCTGCTCCAGAGGTGTGCAGCTGGCCCTGCACAACATCCTCACAGAGTAGAGAAATTCAAATGACAAGTTTAGACTATTTTAGTTTTTGTTACTCATGCAGAAATTTATGAAGTTTTTATTTTCAAATGAGATAGGAGAGCAAAATTTACACTGGTATAACTCCAGAAACATTAATCAAGGAATGAATTCATTTTCTGACTCTTTTTGTGTGACTAATCTAGGAAGAAAATAAGTGTAGTGAGGTTTGATGATCTGTAAACATCTGTCTGTTCATTTAAATTGCATCCACACAGCATATACAGAAATGTTGTTTGTTTGTTTGTTTTAATTTTAAAAGTCTTACTGTATTGTGGTGAATTTTTAAAAAGCAGAAATAACCAATTTCATGAAAACTGTAAGTGTGAAAAATCAATGAACGTCAAAGTGCAATAAATCTTTTCTCCAAATAAGTTCACCTATCTTGATTTTGTTTTCTCTTTTGCTGGCTGCAATTTCAAGTGTAACTACTGAATAACAAAGTTACTTCATAGGCTCTTTTATAAATCAGAACAGAATATGACCCATTAGCTAAGTGGAAAAGATATTGACATTTCCTTTATGATACAAGGGAAAGAATTTGAAAAATATAGTACATGATAGAGGTAATTTTTATCCAAAGGTCAGAAATGCAGCTACTGAATTCTCAGCTACTGAAAGTTCTGAAGTAATACAACTGTAATATTGTCTATTTGAGAATAGACCCTGTGATTAAAGAGAAAGTATTTTGGAAAATTAATTCTCAAAGTGTGAGTGATGTTGGAAGAGATTTTCTGGTTTTCCCAAAGAGCTGAGTGATTAATGAAACAGAACTATTCTCTTGTTAATCAGTGGGAGTCCTAAAAAGAGATAGCCCAGATTAACTCACAACTCATTTTGAGTGTTGAAAAATCTGTGCAGATGTTAGTCTGAGAGTAGGTATTTAGAAGAGAGAATTAATCTCTTCTCAAATCAATGGAAGTTTCTTATCAAAGACAGGAAGGACATTTTAATGTTAAGTGAGTAAAGAAGACATCCCCCCCCCCCAAAATCCAGAGATGGAATTATTTGCAGAAGATACTAGCAAGTGGTTTTGAATAATGAATGCATTCAAGGAACTAACTTCATGGACAAAGATGTCATCCATGGCATTCATGGGCAAATTGGTGACATCAATATGTGGAGATCAATTGATGTTATTTGAATTTATTAGAAAAAGTATTCTTCACATCTTTCCTTTTAGGAAAGATATTTTAAAAATGTTGATTGAAGATTTTAGTGAAAAAGAAAAAACAAATCCAAACTCCTGTGTAATTCTTACTTACATAGTTTGATTTTACTGGAATTTGATCAAAGTGAATCATAACTAAAGTGATAGAAGAAAATCAACTGAAAACTGAGCAGATAATAAGGTGCAGCTTGGTTTTCAGTTGTCAATTGGAAATGACAGTGAAAGATTAATACCAAACAGTGCTTTGTATCAGTGAGCAGAATGGAACCAGCATGTATCTTTTGATGTTCACACATTATTTTTTTAGCATAGCTTTTCTTTTTTTTTACTGAATTTTTGGTAATGACCTCTTGCTACAGCGTGAAGACACAAATAAAAGCTTCCCAGATACTTTCTGCCCCCCTATCCAAATCCCATACAAAGAAATCACAGTTTAGCCCCCATGTAAGTCAAATCTGTGAGATCCACACAGCAGACAGACATAATCTTGTGTTTGGGTGGAAACTCTGTGGCTGCACCTGGGAGATGCACAGGGCAGCCCTCACACTGTGCCGTGACATCACTTGATAAAAGAGTCAGAACCATTTTCTAATATTAGAACCATTGCAAGGAACCAAATTGTTTTATTCTGGGCTTAACAGCAATGGATGGAGGTGAAATAGCCATTGGACTAGAAGCTGGTGTTTGGCTGGAGACCAATACTCTTGACTCCTTTACACCCACACGAGCAAAAAGAAGGTAGAATCAGCAGTTACACTTGCAAAAAGACACACAGATACTCACTGCTGCAAAGAAAGCACAGCTTCACCGAGTGATAGGAAAATCATTAGCTGAACCATTTGAAGAGGAAGGAATAAAAAGAATGAGAAGGAAAATTGAGAGCTTTTTTAATTTTAGGAATCGACAAATCAGGAAAAACAATGACTTTGGCTAAAACCTGATTCTAGTTTAATGTGCAAGGGAGGCAGTTAATTTTTTTTCAAAGAAATTTATAGTTAACATTGAAAAAGGGAAACAGATGGCAATCAATAACCTTGGGAAATTGTGATGTGCAGAAAAAAAATAACAGGAGGCTACAAACATTAGAGAAAAATCCATGCTTGAAGTCATACAGACTTCTACCTCATTAATTACATTAGGAACCCAAATCCTGCAAAAGATAATGCTTTTATTGGTAGACAGAGATAATGAAACTCTTTTTGGTACAGAGAAAGCCAAATTTTTTTACAGACTACTTTTGTCGGGTAGCTGGAAAAACAAAGGTGATGAACTTGTCATACAAAGATGAAGAATTTTCAATGCATGAATAAAATGAGGATGTTAGGCAATTTCTTGTAGAGAATATTTTCTTTCTCATAACAGTCTAAGAGTTAAAAAAAAAAAAAAAAAGACAAAAACCCAGAAAAAAAATTATAGCAGAGGAGCATCTATCTACCTGATTTTATCTTTAGCTGGCTAGGGAAACTGCAGAAGGGAAAGACAGTGCTAATGTTGGACTGATACTGAAAACCAAACCAAAGCACAATAAAACAAAAAATCCTGAATGTGGCAAACTGGTAGATGAAATGAAGTAGCAGCTAAGGTTATTGGCCTGCTTAGCTAATCTCATATGGCTCCCAGGAAGAGTGGTGGAAGGGCTATACTAGGTTTTCAGGCAATAAATACTGAAAAGACAGGAATTTAATTGCCCACAAATAAAGTAGATTTCTGCTAAATTTCAGGGGCTTAAAGATTGTCTGATAGGAAGTCAGCATGTAGTGAAAGAATTAGGGAATAAAACATAACATTTTCTTTTTAGGTGGCATAAACAAAAATATTTGCAAGAGAATGAGAAGTCTGACAACAAGGAGGCCCCTTCATCACCACAGACAAAAGTCAAGCAACAACCAACATTGGAAAGTTTGAAGAAAAATTTGGAGAATGAAAAGCATTTTTTATTTAGACAAGATGGTTACAGATACTGAAAGCTTTGATGAGTACATCATCAGCTCCATTTGGAAATCTGCAGTGAATTGTTTTCTAAAAAAGATCAGAAAAATTTGAGTGCTGCATGACTTTGGGCAAGATTCCACTCACGTGCACTTGTTTGTGAGTAGGTGGAAATCTGGTTTTTCTTTTATTAACTGTATTCACAAAGAGAAAAAAAAATGGGATATTAAGAACCTCTTTTGCCTGGAGGAGAGAAGCACAACAAGAAGCAAAGGCTAAAGCTGAATTAAGACTCAAAAAAAGCTTTTCAGAATACATGATAATGGTGATTAACTACTGGAAAAAAGTGCAAGAAAAAGGATAGAGACAAAGTCTCTTCAGATTTTACAGCAAAGTCTGAAAGCTCTTATAGCAGACAAAATTTAATCTAAGACAAAGAATGCTTTAGTCAAATACCATTTATTGGACTCAGGGCTAGATAATTGGGTGGCCTGAAATATTTCAATAAGAAAACAGAGATCTCTTTTAACCTTGCTCTTGTGATTTTGTGAATTGGATTCAGCATGGCTCCTGTTGCAGACTTTCACCTGCTTATTGCTATACTGAAACCAGTAAGACACTTGATTCCAAAATAATTTTCAGTCAAGGGTTGGTTTTACTTTGAAAAACTTTATAAAATACAAACTGGTTAGGAACTTGATTTTCCTAGAATTTATCAGATCTTCACTTAATGTCTATCTTCTAGCTTCAACCAAGCTGACTGTAAACTTCTTGTCATCAACCCTTGTTATACTGTCCTCTGGCTGGTAAAAAATGTGTTTATTAACCAGAAATACTCCTTGTGCTTCTCTGTAAGTACTTTGTCACTTTTTACACTTTTTTTACAATTTCAGTGCATATTAATGGGCATCTAAGTTACAAAATAGGACATCTCAATGGGAGCAGGCATTTTGTCAGAGTATAGGTAATAGAAATCATTATAGAGGATGCAGACTAGGATTGAAGACAAGGTGAAGGATGTAGATTGATTCCTGTATTGAAAGCTTTGCACCATAGAAAAATTTCCTATTTTTTAGCAAATAGCAAGAACATGATTTTGAAATGGGTTAATTTCATCCCCACTGAAGGGTCCAGCAGGACTTCCACGTCAATGAAAGGAGCAGTGCTGGGGCAGGAGACATCACAGCTTTATACTCCAACCTAAAATATTGTCCTCCATTTTCCATTTGCTTGGTGTCTTGTGTTCTCATTTACAGCGAAGCAGAGTGCAGTGTAGGTACAAAACAACATTAGGTCAGATTTTTCCATACTTTTGTATTAGCTGTAGCATCTGGCAACCTATTTCTATTAGCTTTACATAGCACAAATTAGTGCATTTATGCCATAGAAACTGCAGAGGTTCTTCCACTATGCTTTTATTCCTTCAAAAAAAATCTTAGTTTTCTGCTTCATATTGTCCAGGTATTCTGAATTTCTCCCTCCTTATGTTTTGCTATAGAAAATATACAGTGTAGTGATTTCTATTATCTGTTGATTTAAACCAAAATTATTGACTTTGCATCCCACACTCAATACTGCGAATATTCAGAGAGAGCCCATCTGCATTTCTCATGACTTCACATCATCTCTACTGCCTTTAGTGGATCTAGAATTATCATGACCTAGGAACTAAGTTCCTTGTGGCCTCAGATATTTGGTCCATTTACAGTTGTAATGTTTCTACATTCCAGTTACTTAGTATATATTTAAAAGATAATGAGGCAAAACAATTGTGTGCAATGTGTTATCATGAAGTAACTCCCTCACTCTCATGGCCCACCCATCAGCTTGCTATAAGCTTGATCAGTTCCTTAAGAATGATGAATAGTGTTAAAATTTGCCATATTCCTTTCTGCCAGATGCTTTGAAAAGCCTGTTAAAAGTCTATAAAACAAGCAAAATAAGTTCAGTTACGCTCTGCACTTTTCGAGCACTGCTGCTAGCACAAAAAATTGATTGATTGTGCTTTGTGCTGGTCTAAATCTAGCCTGTTCACCTGCAAAACACTGCTCTCTTGTACTTTTTTGTTATCCTCAGCAACATTCACATAAAAACCAGTGAATGTTTTTCCTGGTACAGGGATTTCTCTGTAAGCCTAGTACTTTCTTGCCTCTTTTCCCCTCTGAGTGCTAATCTCATTAAAAGATTCCCTCCTTACCTTAGTGGCATGTCCCCCGGCTGCTGACCAGAGTCCTGCTGCTCCTCTGTTGCTTCCCTGCAGAAAGCTGAAACATGTCACGTCCTCCTTTGCACAGGGCTGTGCATGTAGGGACATGGGGGTTTGATGGCTCTCTCTCTTTACTGGGAACTCTCGCTGGCTCCATCAATGCACAGCGCTCAGGGCAGTAATGCTGGGAAATGCAAGTGAATAGCTTGGAGCAGAGGTACAGCATAAGCTTGGTAAATTGAAGTCTTGCTGTGGTGGTTGGTAGAAAAATGAAGCAGCTGTGATCGTTTTTTTTGGCAGGAAGGAACGTAAGGAATGCATTTGTCCCAGATATAATTGCTACAAGAAGTAAGGCTTGTAATCATGTTGAAAATTTTGAGGACAAACGATTTTCAGGAAACATGTAATGTAGAATCATTAAACTCAAAAGCTGTTTGGGTTAATATGAAGTTAATGGGAAACCAGTGGTGAATCCTGCCACAGATGTGAAGACTTTATGGAGACAAAACCTTTGCATCACTGCTGAAAGATGAGTGAATATTCAAGATACCTGGAAGAAAAGTGAAAGAGAGATTTTGGTACAACTGAGGTGCTGGCCACAGTCTAAAAGGAGGAAGCCAGTGTGAACAACAACAGTCTAACTTCCGGAGAATGAGAGGAATGGGAGCTGGTGTATAAGGAAAGAAGGAATCCAGTAGCTTAATAATAGGCAATTGAACAAAGTAAAGAGAGAGGAGAAGATTGAATAAGAGTAAGAAATTTAAGGCAGTAGCAAAACACAAAAATAAATTTAAATTAGTCCATAAGAGAGCTGGTGAGGGTGTTGAAACTTAAGATGCTGACGGTGAAAAAGTGCAGCAAACATCTGAGTCTCAGTAAGCAAAGCCACCAATTTGGTGACAGGAAGGTTATTCTGAAGAGCTTTTGGGGCCTGAGCACTCCTGGGGAAGAAGAGGAAGAGCAATGTCAAGGTGCAGGAAAGTTAAGGAAAATTTAAGGAATAATAAACAGCCTTTGGAAAAGAGAAATTGTGATAGAGATTACAGAGAACCACAGAACTACTGCAAGCAGACAGTGAGCATATGGTGAAGGCATAAACAAGCTACAGAGCAAGATTAACCAACATGAGGAAGTATTGCTTCCAAGAGACATGCCACGTTCCTTGGAGTAGAAAAACCCTGAAGGTATTTTGCATGTCTGGGAAAATGTCTTGCATGTACCTGGCTGTACAAATAGTCATTCAGCAAAATCATAGAGTTATAGAATTGTTTGGGTTGGAAGGGGACTTTAGAGATCATCTCTTACAATCCCCTGTAATGAGCAGGGACATCTTCAACTACATCAGGTTGCTCAGAGCCCCATCCAACCTGACCCTGAATGTTTCCAGGGACGGAGAAAAATACCCAGTGCTTTCCCAGAGAAGTGTTCCCAGTGTAGGGTGAAAGGCAGTTTTGTACTGCCCTGCTCTCTGTGGCCACGTACTGCTGCATGCAGCTCCAATCAGCTGCTGGTTGATGATTTGGTGTCTTCACCCTGGTTACCACAGCCAAACCCATTTCCCTTGGTGCTCCTGCTGCTGCAGGCAGCTCGTTATGGTTGGTTTTTATCATAGTCTCATCCCACGTGGTCAGAAAGCTGCTGGTGTTTGTTGAGGGCTGAGCGTCTTTGTCAAGGCAAAACTTTAAAGACTCCAAGACAGAAGAACATCTACTGTGGAAGAGGTGACTTTGCTGTACGGATGGGATTGAGATGTGACCTCAGGCAGAGATCTTAGCTAGTCCTTAACAGGGATCCAGCCAGCCTATGTAGGTTCTCTTAAAGGCTGTGAATAAGAGTAACACAATGCCTTACAGACAACAAGTAAAATGCCAGGCAAACACTGTTGACAGCAATCACTGTCTCTCCCAGTCCTCACAAAATGCCTGAGCACACTTGTAGCAGTGCCAGGGTTGTCCCTGCTTTCAAATAGTCCATAGAGGGTTAGTCTTTCCAGCAAGGGAGTGTTACAGCACAGTTTCATTTCCCTTCTACAGCCTGAGTGAGGCTGAAGGGTGGTGAAATGCTTCCCAAGGGGGTCATCAGCTTTCTGAAGACAGAAGGTAAAATGCTGCGACTTCAGCATGTGTTTTAATAATCAGTGGAAGACTATTATGTCAGGTGTAATGAAATGGGCATCTTATCAGCTGCTCGAACATATTTGGTCATCAGTTAGAAAAATAAAATTTCAACAACAGAGTTCAGCGAACCTTCCTTTTTTTTCATCTGTCTCTGGTCACTTGTGCAAAAATGCAAAAACCATAAAATCATAAATTAGTTTGGTTGTACAAATCTAATTGTATTTCTCTGCTCTCATTTCCATTAGTTTTTCCATGAATTCAGAATTTTTCAAGAAGTTATATGCAGCAGTCACTAGGGACATTTTCACACTCTTAGTTAAGCAGAGGCTTGAATTCTGTCAAGATCAATTTATACATTAAGCCTCTGGCAAAATTTTTGCTCCAAATGGGAAATGCTCTTGAAGTCCAAGGTTTAAGGTCAAAAGTACTCCTGCTTATACCTACTCTCACTCCTCCAGTGTTTTTGTCCAACTGAGAAATGGGGGATGAGTGGAGCCATGTGAGTCCTTCAGGGCTCCCATTTCTTTCACAATGCCACCCCCAAGGTAGCTCCTTGGCAGACAGTGCCTCTGGGGGCTTTGCAGGGTAGTTTCTTCCCAGAACTCCCAGGTCACTTTCCTGAGACTAGTTTTGTGCAATAGCCTTATCCCAGATACCCAATGAGATTCAGCTATTTTTTCACTTAACAGTCCTTTCGTCAGGAAGTTTCCGTCTGCATCTGAAATTGAGCTTAACAGGTACCTTATAAAGAAATTATAACAAGTATGCTGATTATAGAAAGATAATACTAAATACATAATTATATATATAATATATAAAATAGAGATGTAATAAAAATAACAATAATAAATAGTGGTAACATTCCCTATTGCTCCTCAGACACTCCATTCACCACTGAGATGCATTCTGCTCCCAAAAAACACAGCTGGCTCTTCATCTCTCAACAATGGGTACTTACTTACAGGTAAAAGAGGATTTTGGTTTTATCTAGATAGTATGAGGTATACAGCACAGAAAAGAAATCAGAGATTGATATCTGCACAAAGGCATTGTAAAAAAAAGAAAAACCGGGCAATTATCCAGGATAAATATGTCACACACCCGTGCCAAAGCAGGGGGATGTAAGCACACCGTAAAAGTTCCATCTGATCAGAACTTCAAACACTCATTTCTGGTGCTAAAATTACCTTGAATAAGAATTGAATTGATGAAGGAATGGATCATTAGTGTTTGTGATGAGAGACCGGTTGCAGAAAGCCTCCATCTACATAAAAATGACATAATGATTTGTGCTCTCTTTCTGATGGTGTGCTCAGTAAATTTTTACTAAATACAGGAAAACAAACACTTCCATCTGTCTCAGGCGATGGACTTATTCCCATGACTGTGAAAATGACAGAATTATTTCCAGTGCAACTTTTTTTCTGGGTGCGGGTTGGGTTTGGGCAGTTTCTTCACACATTTTTGTAGGTAAGAAGTTCTAAACAGGGAAGGATTGCTTTGCTTTTCTCAGGGATTTGGACATGGAGTTAATGCCTAATCACACTTAGTGATTTGATTCTCCTCAGTAATCAGTCTCCTGCTAAATGATGAAGACCTAATCCATCAGTCATTTTAGATTACTTTACATTCACATTTAAAGATAAAATTTAAAATAGTTATCACCTAATAAAAGAGAATTCTCAGTACAAGAAGAAGATACGAGAAGATATCTATCAAATGAAATGCTAGAAAATTGTCACTTCTAGATTATTTTTTTCCTATACATAGCCAGCATCAAATTCTGGGCATGTTCATATCTTATATCTCTGCTTTTTTCTAAGCTGGGATGATCAGACAGACCATGCTGCAAAGTTGGAAGTTGGATCTGAAACCTTCGGAGGAATATTAGAACTGATATTCTGCTTCCAGCCTTAATCAACATCCTCAAAGATTCAACAGATAGTATGAAACTAGGGTTTGTAGCTGCATCTTTCAGGAGTCTGTCCCAGTTCTGATCTCTTTATGCTGAGAACATCCTTAAAAGATACATCAAACAGCACAACATGAGTTCAAACAACTTTGCTTGTAACCACAATGAATCTGAAATGTACTGATGAAAGGTTTATTAATGTTGTGCAAGGTAGAGTGTCCTACTAGCAGAGACCTTTTGAATCACTGAGTGAACAGGTCATCAAAGAGAAATCAGCATGGTAATTGGAATAGTATTTTTAACCTAATTGCAACGGAGGTTAAATCATCAACTGAGTAGGGTCTTGGATAGTGACAATGACACAAATAAAGCAGTAGTAATCGAACCCACACCTTCCCTTCTGCTGTTGTGGGGAATTGGGATGTGTGGCTCAGGCTGAGAGAGACATTGGTATCTCCCTGGAATTTTCAGCTACAGTGACCCTAGTGGACTCCAACCAAGAAGTGTGGACAAAACAATTTTCCCTGGGGAGAGACAAACCTCACAGTTTGTGCTTGTGGAGATGCTAGTACAGGAACGGTTAAAATTATGGCTCAGAATATGTACTGTGATACTTTACTAGTGTGCAGAATCACACAGCTGAACCTAGAGAATTTTCTAAGCCTTGATCATGCTGTCCTTTCTGAGACTGGGAGATATTTTTGGGGATAGGGGGTTGAGGATACTCACTAAAAATAATGAAACCCATGTACAGAACAGTCCCATGCTTCTGGGCCCCTTGGGTATATTATCCCAGGGTTTTGATCCATCACTACAGAATTTCTACAGCCCCAACCATTCAACTGGTGATTTTTGCATCTCTTTAATACACGGTACTTCATTTCACTTACTAGGTTGAAATTAATTTCTGTTCTTATTTCTAAGTCTGAAATAGAAGTTAGTGGTATTGCCTAGCATTCAGTAGCATGAAATACTTTGAAGTGCCTGACAATATTTTCTTCTGGTTAAACGTGTTCTGACCTTGCACCTCAGTTTTTGAGGCCTTTTTTTCTAAAACCTTTGAAAGATGCAATTTTGTCCAACACATTTTGTTTAGAGCGGCTAACTCATGTACTGTAACTGTACCTGTACCATCATTCCCAGGCATTGTTTGTTTTCTGCCTTTTATTCTGTAGGCATGAGTCATGTCCATGGCCCAGCATCTGACCTTTGTCTGCCTGATACTGCCTCCACTCTGATTTATTGTTACATTTTCAAGAACATATCTTCTCACTGTGTACCAAGTTCTCACTTTCTCCTGAGTTCTTCCTGGTTTCTCCTCCCATTTTGGAGGATACTTGTGGTCACCCATTGATATTACTGAGGATCTGGTGGCAAAGCTATTTTGTTGGACTCATATTTTTCTCCAAATTGTTGTCTATCACAATGGCCAAAGCACTTTATATTAGGCCATTGATGGATTGATTTTATTATCTTTGTAGCTACCTTACATGTGTTTTGTCTTCACAACACTCAGCTCTGATAGGCCACTATTCAGACACTTCTGCCTGATAGTACTAGCCACTGAAAATGCTTCATTGACTTGTAAAGCATGGGTCTTCAGTTCTGAATGTAAGCTTCAGCTGCTAAATTCTCTGGAATAGAGATCTATTAGGCTATAAATGAAAGTTCATCACATGCTGACATTCATCCCCCTCTGCAAGTCAAATTGGCATTGGTAACACAACAGATGTTCTCATTTTGGATTCAAAGAAATCTAAGAAACACAAAAGTAAAAATTAAAAACCCATGTATAAAAAATTAACAACAACAACAAGAAGCAGTAGTCATGCATAAATTTTTCATAGTGCTGTTTGGTTGACCCCAGTTAAAAAAATCATCAGTTACTACTTTTATGAGGCACTCACCATCCAGTCTCCCACCCTGTTGCTCAAAAAAATTCTGTTTAGGGTAAAAGAAATATGCAATAGATTGCTTCTTACACTGGGCAGGAGTAAATAAATTCACCCTTCATCTCTGGTGGCATGGAGAGTTAAATGGCTTAAAGTTCCTCTATGCAAATGGCTATGGCTAGACATGGTCCCCACAAGCGTACACCATACTTAATCTAGAAAGGCTATTATTAGCCTGTTGCCAACAAGGCTGACAAAAATCCTGATATAAAGAGTTTGCAAGGCCCCTGTTTAATTCCTGTTTAACACTTTGTCCTTGCATTTTTCCAGTTTTGCACCTGGCATCTTCTAGCTCATCCAACAGACAATCCAGATACTCGCACATATAAATGTGCCAGTTCATGGATTAAACAAGGAATTCATGACATACATGGCTGGAGAGGGGCTATGCAGAAACATATAACCTGATGATATATGAGTGTGCCTGCACCTGTTGACTCTAATGAGGAAGAATGGGCCTAACAGTTGTGTCCATCTGGAAAAACACTCCTTAAGTTCAGCAATCCTATCTATGAGCTTACTTGCTCAGACTGCCTCCATATGGGGTATTATGACTACCAACAGCTCTCTCTAACCAATAGAAGCTTAGATACAGCTAAAGTTGCTGTAAATCTCACACAGTGATGCTTGCTTTGTTCTCCTTTTTACTTAATTTGCATAAGCCAGTTTAATCGCCTGCTGTGACATGTCTGAATCTTGGATGGTGAAATTCTCTGGTATGGCTGCATTCTGTGCTTCTTGAATAAGGTTTTCCAAGAGCCCTGGGAATTTTGACTTAACATGGCTGCCTTTCAAGTTAGTTAAACATTTATCTATCCACTTGCTGATGTGTGTTTTTATCAATAACAATTATATATTTAGAAAATTCTGCATTTCACAGCCTTTAAACAAAATCATATCTGGATTTAATAATATTAAAACAAAAGGGAAGTTGGTGAAAAAAATATCTGGACTGTGATGACTGGTACAATAGACAGTAAGAGCCCAGTAAGACAGTTCAGCTTAGAGAATCTGAACCATGCTCATGACACAACACAACTAAAAATGTTGTTAAAATATAAATATTTCATTCCATACACAAGGCAAAACTGTTGGAAATCAGCAGTGGTGGTTTTATCTAACTTTTAAACTCCACATCTTGAAAAAACCCCTGTTCATTTTCAGTATTGAAGACATATCCTTACTCCTTGTAGTCCTGGACATTTCCTCCTAATTTTTGTTCTTTTGGGCATGTATGAAGGATTCACTGATAGCAATTTAATTATGGAGAAAAGTTATTTCACACTCTTCATGCACATGCCCTCCTAATGGTCTCCTCTACACTTTTCTCCAGACTCTCTTCCGTTGCAAAACTCTGTAAGATCAGTCAGAAACAGGACTGATGACAGGGAGAACATTTAGCCCATTGTATCACTTCTCATGGAGCAGAGATTAACTAGCTGAACATTCAGACTTCTCCCAGTGGCGCTCAGGTGGTATCTGAGATGTGGTGATTTATACAGCTGGTGAAACTCCTTGTGTCTCAGTCGATGTTTTTAAGTGAAAGAATACATCATTCGGAAGAAGCATGAAATATTGAATCCTGAATTCTTGCAGATATTAAAGGCTCCAAAATATCTATATACAAAAGTTAGTGTTGTAGACTAATTCTTCCTCTGACTATGAGTAAGATTCAGAATATGATGTGAAATTTTCTGAGGTTCTTCCTTGAGGGCTAATTATGTACAGCAAAATTCTTCTTCCTGTCCATAAATGTTACTGCATCTGCTCAGAACAATTAAAACAGCCATTATGTCCCTGCCCCTAGATATAGATGCATTTCGTTAGTGGAAGAATAATGCTGCATATGGCCATTATTTTATAGGATTTTTGATAAGAAGATTGATCAGTGTTAATTATACAGGTGACAACATGAAGATATATAACGCTGCAAGAGTGCTGGGAAAAAACCCAAGTCCAGTGTTTCTTTAAGTGAGAACCAAGGAAATAATGGATGTGATTTATACCACAACTGGAATAAATCATAGTGACTGTTTCAAAGATGTTGAAAACAAAGATGTCTGTCAGCATCCAATATTCATTCTTAACCTATATGAAAAGGAAACAAACCCAAACCCCCAAATTAGAATCTTAATCTCTATTAAGTCTATGGAAAGATATCAATGAATAATAAAACTGTCTGCAAATCACGAGAACCAAGATATATCTGCAGCCAAAAATAGTATTGGAGAATGAGAGAAATCTTCCTAAGTTTGCTCAGTGGTACTATTAGCTAATTACAGGTAAGTAGTGTCAGATTGCTCCAGAACACTGTGTTATGTTTGCAGAGCTTTTCTTAAGCAAGGCCACTTGACTTGAGAAAGACTACCTTTTGGTGTAATGCAGTTAATGGACCTGATTGCACTGAACTGCCCATTATAAGGACAGTTTTCACCTTACAGGAGACTGGGGAAAAGTCTTGAATGGGCACAGTCAGTAGAAAACAAGTAAAGTGCAGGGAGGAGACTTTTTTTCTTTCTCCAACCTATGACATGAGTCTTGTCTTGCAAGGATCTGGAGCGCTATTAATAAAAGGTACTTTATCTGTGCTAGTTTCTAGCTGAAAAATCCTCCAAGAAAAACAGCTGGAAAAAACCCCTACAAATGAAGGATCCATAAAATTCCCTCCTGGGACAATTCTCTAGCTCTCTGGGCAATTAAACCAGAGATGAATTTGTTTAGGGAAGTCCTGCAACATGCTAATTCCAAAGTAAAACACTCCAAGAATTGTGGGCTGTTATTGCAGCTGGTGAAATGATGGGCGCAGAACAGAAACTGAGATATCCCTTTCATTATTTTTGATAAAAATGGCACACTAAACTGCTCCCAGAACTCATATTGCTTTTTCTTTTTCAGAAAATAGTATAATACCTATTATTCAGATTTCCTGTCTCATCCTGAGTGGTGTTTTGTTCTTGAACCCTTTGTAATAATAATAGAAAATAGAGAAAGTGGAATCCCATAATAGCACTAACTAGCAATAACCTCAATAACCAGCCACCACAGGCACCGAAACCTTTTTAATTGCTAACTAGAAAAAGTAGCTTTGCCCTTTTGAATCAGTGAGATACTTGTGCAGGGTGTCTGCAGTAGGTTACTTCATGTACTCTGAGAGAGAAGGATGAGAGAAGAATAATAATTGAAAGTAGATGGAAAATCTGTTGACTGGTTTTGAAATATAACTGCCTGACCATCTTCTTTTATTTAGACAAAACAGCTTGTAAGCAGAATTCCCATCACTGAGAGGTTATTGTTGCCAGCTAAAGCTCTGCTCGCTGCAGATGCACCTTCTGCGCATTGCATTTCAAACCCTTTCAGGGAAGGCTGAAGCATATCTGTTCTCGTCTGTTTGAGAGATTTTTCTGAAAGATTTTCTGCCAAAAAAAGCTTCCAAATAGCCCACCAAGGAGAACAGCCCTAACCTCAAAATACCCCATGCATTCCACTACTTAACTTTCAGCTGGATAGAAGCAAGCAACCTGTCGGAAGACAAAGAGATCTGATGGAAGACAATGGGGAGCACATATTAAAAGGGTCCATTAAACATAACATGAAACATTAATTTTTTACCTGCAGAAGGTGTGAGCTGAAGGTATTTGGAAGTTAGAGGAAGAAATGTGAATGGTTCAAAAAAAAGCTGGTTTTATGTTAGTGGACATCCGTACAATTTTACCTGGATATCCTTAATGACTGTGAGGAATTTTAAAATCTTAACTTTAGAGCTTATCTTGAGGGAGGCACAACTGACCAAATTCCAAATAAATTATGCAAAATTTGATTGCTTAGAAAATTACTGGTGTGAGTTTCAGTTGTAAACATACTCATGTATAAATTCCTTTAATTAAATGGTTTGAATGATTTGTATATTGTTGTATTATTACACTCACAGTAAATATTTATATTTTTGGAAGTCTTCAAAGATGATAGGGGGACTAAAGCACTAATGAAGTTTCCAATGTTGTTAGTCTGAAATATATATAAAAAAAAAAGATGGATAGAACAGGAAGTGCGGACCCAATTCAGCATCCAGACAGTGGGAAAACATAGTCCTGTTAAATATTCTTTCCTATTTAGTGTTTTCTAACGAACAGTTATACAGAAACATTTAAACATGGATTTTCTAGAGAATAGAAACCCAAAGTTTCAAGATTTTTTAATCTACTGTATTTTTCTATTTAAAAATAAGTTAAAATAATTCTTACACACAGATTAGGTTATGAAAAAAGGAGTCTCTGCACCAGATATGAATTATTTACACTTAGATCAAAAATAGAAAGAAATTTCCAAAACAGGTTATTCATCATTGTACCTCCTTCTCTTAGTGAGCTCCTGAAGTAATATTACACTTATTCCAGATTTGATATACAGTCTAAAGAATGAAGAGACTTGATGGTAATTACTTAATTGTCACTGATCAATTAACATTTCCCAAAGCAATGGCACTGGTCCTCAATGAGTCTAACACTGGGCAAGGACATCTGAGAAATTCAGGTTCTCTTTGCATCCAATCCAGTATCCTGCTGTGTATCAATTTCTCGCTCCTGTCATGTTTATGTAGATGCCAGTATTTACCTGTATATATTTACACACATTCAAGAAAGGAAATGGCATCATTTCCTTGTATAACGTCTGTTACCCCCAACAGTTCACATTCATTGGGATGTTCAGCTGATATTCCATTTTTAGGAATTGCTATCAGAGTTCTGTATTCTTGAAGCTGTTGCTCTTGGAAAGGAGATGAAGCTTTCTTTCCCAGCTTAATGGATTGAACTGTCTCTCAACCTCTTATATGATGTATCCTTGCTAGCAGTGTCTCCAAGACACTAAAAAAAAGAAGACTCAATAGTATTGGCATGATAAAGTGAAAACTATTAATAAAGAAAAGCAAGTCCATCATACTCATTAAATTTAAGTGTAAGGAAAAGAATATAGTGTGTGTGTGTGATGTAGCTGGGGAATTATTTTACAAGGCCAATCAATTTCCTTATGGAGTTTTTGTTGTTGCTGTTGTTAGAGAGTAATTAATATAAATAATGCTGACTGTATTTAAATATTGAGGATACTAGGGAAAAAAGTGTAGAAGATGGCAAGCAGATGGATCATTTAATTTATTCCCCAATTACAGCTGACATGTTGGGTATAGAAATGTGTGCGTCATCTATTATTTTTTATGGTCCGTTTTACAGTTGTGTTTATTGTTATAATAAATAAATACATTATCTCATTAGGCTGATATTGTAAAAAGCTTGTAATATAACAAACATCCTCCTCTTTCAGCACTTCCCCCCTGTATCAGGGTATTACAGTCAAAGAGGAAGGATGTATTTATACGTTAGTAAGAATAAGGTAGATCTCACACAGCTTGTAAAAGTACAGAGACACGCAGCGAAAACAACTCTCTCAAGTCAAGATAAATAAATCTGACTCTTTTTAGTAGAGGTAATGGGGAGAGTCCTGCTGTATCTTTTCCCTGTTTGACAGAGCAGAAAATATACCACTCGCCCTCGCTCTACAGGCAGTAAATATGCATTGCAGATAAATGTCAGATTGGCAATAAAGTTCATTGTATTTAAGCTTCAGACTGTCCCATAAAATGGCAATTTGATGGGGAAAAACAACTGACTCTTACACTATTTAAAATTCAAAAGCACTCTTTCTGAGGCTGATAATGGGAAGGACTTGTGCCATTCAGTCGGATCCAGCGAGAGGGTGGGCACAGTCCCCTGTCTGGGGTACCCGACCTTGGGGTGACACAACAGCAGAGTTCTGCTCTCTTGCTCCTCTCTGTGCCAGAGACTCAGAAATTTGGTAATTGCTTTGGGGGAGTGGAGGGCAGTAGAAGCAAATGGTTGCTGTCACGGTGCCCCTTCCCACCTATAGAAAGAGTAAGTCTGACTCTCCCAGCCTCCCCAAGCCAAGTAACACGTACCTGTCTCAATGCAAACCATTCCCAAATCTGCCATCCTGTGGCAGAAATTGTTGGCTGTTAAACATTTCTGTTTTCGGGGGCCAGGGTTCAGTGTTGTGCTTCCTGCTGAGAAGCCCTGCATAGATCAGGCTTTGGAGTGACCTGGGGCTCACATGTATCTTCTCCCTGTGCGTAGCAGGAATCACAGCACCCAAGTTGGAAAGTTATTAGTACAACTGGCAGAGCTCAAGCAAGCTCCTCCTGTTGCTGGGTAGTGGTGGCTATCCTCTCACACTTTTAAGATCTATGGACAAGTTGTACCCAGGCAGGCTGGCGTCTTCTACAGATGAGGTTCTCAATGTTTAGCCAGGGAGGAGGCACAGAGAAACTGCCAGCTGCTGCCCAATAGTTCTAAGGGAGGTGCCAATTGTCCCCATTCCAGTGCAACAACAGATCTTGCAACTTTATTAACTGTTTCACGTACCTCAAGCTCTGAAAGTAAGTAGCACATCAACTCAAGCAATTTGGTGTCTCAAATAGGCTGGGCTTGCTTTATCTGTGGAGTAAGACTAGAGGTAAAAATGATCTATCAACATATTTTCTCACTATTTATGCCAATATACTTGTCACTTTGCATTGTCTATTGCCTTCCTTAGAACAGCTGAGAAAAAAGGTAATTCCTAACTTCCATTATTTTAAAAGAAGATCACTTGGTCTTTGCTCTTCCCTCCAGAATAAAGCCCTCAGATACCCAGGCAATGATTATTTTCATTATTTCAAGCCAGGTCGGGAAGTCTCTCTCTTAAGTAATTCAACTTTCCTTCTATTGTAGAACCATAACCACACCAAATACCACATACAGCACATTTTCAAAAGAGTGGGAATCTTTTCTTCTGCATGAGAAGCAGCAGTTCCAGAACAAGAAGTTTTTGCTTTAGAAGCTCATGAAAGTTCAGCGTTAAAAGTTTTGAAAGCAACTGTGCTCACTGGTTACACAGCAGAGCAGATAAGGCTGAGCTCTACCTCTTTGTGACTATGGTGAAAATCCAGTCTTGTGTTAGCGACCAAATCAAAAGTTTTATTATCAGCTGATATGCTGGGTATGTTCATCTGAGGACAGCAGTGTAGTCATCTGAAGAAAATCAATAGGAACACTGTTTTCCAAGAGGTTGTGTTTTCTCTTGGTTTGCTTAACTGAGAACTGGGTGAAGATGGCTCTGAGCAGTCCCAACAGGAACTACAGCTGAAATGACCTGCCCAAAGCCACCAAAGAAGAAGAGCCCTGGGTCTGAGACCCAGATCAGTACTCCTGCTCTGATCAGACAGGATGCCAGCCTCAAAGGATAACAAAAAATAGTTGAACAGTAAGAGGGGAGATGTGTTGGCTGTTGTATTTCAGCCTGGAAACAAACAGCCCCCTCATGACTTCTCCCATTCCCTACAGACATGACTCTTCATGATGAAGCAGGTTGATACATGTGCTATTTTTTCAAATTCCATTTAAAGAGACAACAAGAGCTTGAACTTTGGATGAGAGGTCATCAGCCTGGGGGAAGAGAAAAAAAAAAAGGGAAAAAAAGTTTAAAAAAGGCTGTTTTAAACAACATTAGTTCCTGGTTGCATAGCACATTCATCAGCTTAATCCCCTGAAGTGTCACAAGAACAGAGCTTCTCCAGCAAGCAGAGGAACAGCACGTACAAGCAATCTCACATTATGTACCTTCCTGATGGATCCATAGTCTCAGTCTCTTAGGTCTGCTGCTGATATACATCGAGTTTCTCATCTGATGTATTATGTGTACCATTGAACTGCTGTCCAAAGAAGATTTTCTGTGGAAGAAGGACGATATCTCTAGGATATAAAAAAGAGTTGGGTTATAATTTTAAAAATGTTTTCTAGAGTTCAGTCAGAAGAATATTGGGGGAGAGAACATAGGACAAATTTTCAACCACTGATCGTTGACATTAACAGATCTGTAATGCATATAAAGCTTCATCACTTGAGGTAAGAGCCTTATCTAAAGAAGGGTAGGAAGAGTGTTTCTCCACCAAAAATATGTTCTGCTAGTTATATCCACACAGTGCCTATTGAAAGGGAGGATGCAGGTATACTGAATTATACCCAGGTAGTGTGATCTGGGTAAAGAAAACAGGCCTGTGTCTCACAAAGTAAATCAAATCTGAATTGCTGTTACTGTAGGAACAAATATCTCAACTTTACTATGTTACCTACACTCTGATGGAGGGCTATTACCCATCCTGTTATCTATGGCTTCCTCCTGCTTGGTTGTATTGCTATTCACAGCTTAATATTTATCCACATAGCTATTTTGCCTTAGTTGTTTCCAGCTATAATTAGAGTACAGATTTAGCAATACACTTTTCCCTATTTACTTGTAAGATGTGGATGAGGACTTGCTGGTTCTCTTAATCAATATATCTCTCTACAGCTGCTTCCACAGGCTTTTAAAGAATTGCCAGCTCAGGACAATGCTGATGTCTCCAGTGATGTGCAAACAGGAGGAGGTGTAAATAAACAGCTGTTGCAGCTGTGCAGCTGCTTCTCTGCTCTGCAGCAAGAACACGGATTAAGCAGCCTGACTTTTAGCAGGCACTAGCACAGTAAGATGACTCTTTAGCCTGTGCTAGAATCTTTGAGGCAGCAGGAACGTGCACCCAGGTACCTTACTGTTGTTCATGCTATGCTGAGCATTAGTATGCCTGGACCAACATGTCACATTTCTACTGAAAGAGGCCAGAAAGTGTTTGCTTCTGTTCTAAATAGTGTTAAATGCTGTGGGAGAGAGTAGCAAAATTAATCTGTTTTCCCTGTGCAGTCAAAGGTTTTCAACAAGCTTTGGAGAGGTATCAGTTATGTTCATACAGATGTAGAGTTGTATGTGGAATTGTGTATTGTTCATTATTCTGTCTTCCTTCTGAAAACCTTTGACCTTTCTACTTAAATATAATGTTTTATTACATCAAGTCATATTTTGAGGCGGGGAAAATGAGCTTAAGGAACATGGGAAAGTGAAATGTTTTCATACTATTAGCAAGGATTCAAGAGACTGTTCTTCTAAATTTGATTAAGGTCCTCAATGGATTTGCTCAGGCCCCAGAAGAAAGCTTGCAAACAAGAAGGATTTAGGTTCTCAGGGCTGAAACCAAACTTTGCTAACAAGCCATGAATGGTGGACTCTAACTGAGTCTACTATTTTTCAGATCTACTGTTTTGCAAGCAGTGGCAAAATTTCCTGACTACATAGCCCCCCGAGGCCTGCAATTTTTGCCAAGATCTTACATGTGTGTCCAAGCTACAAGGAGAGAGATGAGGGAGTTGAGGTTGTTACAACCAGGCAAATTTGGTTTACTGTCAATGGCAGTTCATTCCCACAACTGTTTCATTTGAGGAATGGCAGGTGGCTGGACCCTGTTTTGTCTCAAAGTGCTGGAAAGCTTACTAAGAACTGGGTTTCAGTTTCATCAAGGTGACTGCAAAAAAACTACACGGACAAAAGAAAGAAAAAAAAAAGCATCAATCTCTGCCTTACTCTTCTCTCCCCTGAGATGGATTAGATTCAGTAGTCCAGTCTTTCTAGTGCTACGCCTTCATTTAAAAAGAGCAGACCTTTGTCCCTTCCATCCTGGGAGGTGCCCCTTGGTATTTAATATCTGATAACTATCTTTACACAGGGCATCTCTATGTTCAGCCAAATTGTTCTCCTACTCCTCTTCTAGAATCCAGAGGCAAAGGCCATATGGGGCAGAGGGTGGTGATCTCTGTTACTAGTGTGAGGAGGGAGCAGATCTGTTCTGCTCAGCCATGTTGTGCAGCATTTTGTTGTCAGGCTCAAACCTCATGAACCTTTCAGGGATTAAAATTGATGAGATTCTCTGCTGCCACCAGGCTCTTCAGAGTACACGATTTTCCTGAGCTGCAGTCACTCAGAGTGGGAATTGCAGTCAGAAGGTCAGAAAGCTGTTAAGAAAAGAAAGTCTATATTGCTGTTTTCCATTATTTGAGGTATAAAACTGATACAAACAGTTAGAGGTTTGATGAAGCTTTCCTGTACCCCAGCAGCAATACAGATCATAGAATTAATTCAATGAAATTTTCATATTGAAATGTAAGAGAAGAAAGGGCTCTTCCAGCGCTTTCGACTTTTTTTGTTGTAGGGAAACACACTTTTAAGAGGCTTATGTTAAGAGCCAGTGTGTGATGTTATTCACAGCCTTAAGCTGCACTGTACTGATCAGTGCAGATAGAAACTCAGGATGTAACTCCCTTGTCTCAATAAACTTCTCTGATTAATTTCCCCTACTGGTATTATATATATATATATATATCAGCTGCACTATCTCTGTTTGAGAGGCATTTGCATCACAAAGGAATTATTTTAACTCTGCCTGTATAATTTCCAGTGTTGGTGGCTCACAGACATTGCATGTCCAAGTTGTTGTCCCTGGCTGAAACTGCACAGAGGAATGAGCTCCCGTCTCATCCTGTCATTGTTATCTGCATCAGTATTTCTATTTTTTTTTCTTTTTGTTCATGCAGTCTAGATTTGTCTGAAACCTATGGTGAATTGATGCTAATCTTTATTGTGTTGAGTTTACATTCAAGAGAAGTGAGATACCCTAACAGATGATATAATTTAGGCAGAGAAGAGGAACTAGGGCTTACCTGCAGAGCCATCTTAACCCCTGCTTGTGATGAGGTTCTACCTTTTTCCAAAAGAGGGTAAAAACCCTACAAGGAGGCAATAGAAGTATGCAGAAAAATCAGAACAATATACAAGAACTTCTACTAGTGACTTTATGAGCAACTGTTGCCCTGCACCTGGAAGCCCCAAATATTTAAATCTTCCCTTGTTTCTACCCATATAATATGCATTTTTTGTCAACTTGTGATCCAGGGTCTCAGGGGTATTTTGTACAAATGATTTGTGCTTTAAGTGAAGGAAGCAGTGTTTCCTTTCAGTTTACTGTGTTCCCTATGTGCTGAGACAGGGAGGTAAGCAAGAAAAAGACATGGAGAGGAGCTGTTCAGATATTGATGGCTCTGGGCAAAGTATGAGCAAGAAAAAAAACGGGAAAAAAATTTGAAGTTGCGAAACATGTGGAGAAAAAAAAAAAAGACAGCATGGTCTGCATTATTTGAGAGCATCCCTCTCTCCTGGCTTTTTATATGCTTTCAAAACCGAGGAAAATGAAGCATTTTTCCAGTCTGAAATCAGTCTCATTGCCCTCTCTTTGGTGTGCTTTCAATCTCATTTCTTCCTAGATGTGAGATTACTCAAAGTAGACTGTGGATTTCCAAAAAGGCATTTTCAACATTGTTTCTCTTCATGAATAAAACATCCATTGCATGTTTAATTTCCACTGAAATAAGGTCACATGAGCAAGAGCTCATCTAATACCTTGTTTCACGTTCTCCTAATTCATTTCAGAGAGGCAGATACAGCTGGATTCTTTCATCTCATCCTCTTTTCTGGCCTCCAGGCCTATTGAGGCAGCAACTGTTTTCTTTGTCAGCACTCACCTGAGCCTAATTATAGGCAATTTTTGTAAATATTTTTCCAATACAACTGCACTAATTTTATATGCGTCAGAGCCTATTTGCAAGTAATTTAATGAGGTACCTATTTTTTCTCACCAGAGATTATCATGTTCTCTCCCTGGTTAAACGATGCCCAGAACTTGCTTTCATTTTGATATATTTAAGATATGTTTGTTTCTACTAGCTTGTAATTTCTGTGTTTCTGAAAGCAAGTCTTTCACTTAAAAACATCAGCAGAGGGAATATGCAGGAAGAAAATATTTTTCCCATAATATGGGGCAGCAAGTACTTTGGAAAGATTGAGATATTCTCTATTCAACCACTGGGAATCGTGCTGAGATGCCCAAGTGATAGCTGAGCTGATGTAGATGAGAACTAACAAACCAATTTCACATAAGCAGAGCATGAAAATAACCATTACACAATAGCCAGGTCAATAGGAACTGATGACCAAGGTCTCTGGGGAGCATATCTTTGGGCAGAGGAACCTTAGCCATGGTGGAGAGGGGGTTTGTCTGAGCTTTGCCACCATTGCAGAAATGCAGTGTCTATTTTTGCTTGCAATTTCCTATCCATCTCTGCTCTAAATAAATGCTACTGCTTTTAGTTTTCCAATACAAGTAACACTTAACAGAAGTACCCTTTGCTTCATTGTTGTGTGTGTTTTATAAATATTACAGTGATGTTTGTATTCATTAATGTGGGGTGAAATTTCAGCATTTTCCACCAGTATTCATGCTGATAAGCACACATTTGTTCCCTCCCTCCCCATATAAAACACAAAACCTGCCATTTTTTATTGTCCACAGGAGAAAACACAGGGGAGGGGCGATGTCTGTGAGGCTCTTTTGTTGTGCTATTTTTAGTGCTAAATAGCTTTCTGTTTGTAGAAGTCCATTTTTTGTGTATAAACAGAAGGGGTTTTCTTTCTGTGATATCTAAACATCACATAACTCAGTACTTGAAGA
Organism: Corapipo altera; assembly: GCF_003945725.1. NCBI lineage: Eukaryota > Metazoa > Chordata > Aves > Passeriformes > Pipridae > Corapipo > Corapipo altera. The sequence goes on along the minus strand of NW_020884896.1, from coordinate 8,651,171 downwards.
TCAGCATTGCATAGCCCTCATTGTGAGAAGGGTAATTAAAATGAGAGCTGTACTATGGTGGTCATGGGGACATCAGGGGATAACTACCTAGCATTACAACAAGCATTATGATTAACTTCATACATTTGGCCCAATTTAATACTTACACACTGCAAGCTACGGAGATTTTGGTGAAATTTTTGAGACGTGTTTTCTTCTCTTCTGCTTTAAAGTCTGTAGTGAGAAGCTGCTTTGTATTATTTGCATTTTCATCTAGACTGGAAGAGTGCCTGTTGGATAGCATAGAAAATGCAGTGATTAAAAAGACCCAACAACTGAACCAAAATCCAAGCTCTGACAGGCATAAGTCTCCCTTCAAAGACTGCCAACAACCCAGAACTAAAGTATTGTCTGAATAACTTGCACTCAGAGCATTTGAGAACCTAATCTCTGCCTACATTTTGTAGAAAGAACCAAGCACTAAAGAAAGGAAAAGACTTCCAGATTTGAAGCTTACAAAAAATAAAGCAACAAAGGGAGTTTCTGCAAGTAAAAATTTCATTGTGAAATCACAGGAATTTCTCACAGTCTAGACCACCCCTAACAGAAATCTCCTGCACTTCCTAGGCAGCCTTTCTGGGTGCTCTAAAATGCACCTTCATCCTTAGCTCAACCTACCCTAGAAAATAAGCTGATTCCACTTTTCTCCTATTTATAGTCTTTCTGGCTATATTAACTCTCTTCAGCTTGTTTCAGTGAGTAATGTATTTCTTCTTCTTAGCTGGCTATTGTAGTAAAAGGAATAGCTGCTTGGTCTCGTGAGCCTGGTAATGCTGTTCTTACTAAGCCGTTATATGCAAAATATATCAGAAACAGTGTGTAATATTTGGGGTGGCTGTTTGTGTTTATACTGTTATTGTTATTACCTACTTTTGGCACAGAAAGCTCATGTGAGTTGCTAAAAGAGCTCCTTAGTGGCTGTTTCTGCAGAAGGAGCTCTTTGTAGAATTGGGAGTAAATGATGCTGCTGGGGTTGTGTAGGGGGAGAGATAGGAGCAATATTGGGAGGGAAACTCTGTGCTTTGGTCATACTTAAGTGTTGTGAGAAGAGAAGAGAAGACAGTCTGGAAACACCTTGTATGTGAGTATGGTGGCAGGAATGTGGACTTAAAGTGATGATATGATCATCTGATCATGTAACACTTCTTCACAGGCAAAGCAGACTTCACCCTGATGCTGGGGAGAGTTATTGAGTGTCTTGGCAACCCCTTGCTCTCACTGGTCTGATTTTCCCTGTGGTGCCTGCCTCAGCAGCCACCTTTGCTATGCTAATAGCAGCAGGGACCCGTGACACACATGATTAGAAGGAGCATTTTGGTGTGTGTGACTCTGCCAACAGCTTTCTCAGCCTGAGCTCAAAGCGTTGCACGCCAAACTGGGGCTGCTGCTGTCTGAATATGTAAAAGTTTAGCTTCAAGCCACTGTAAGGTTTATAATTGCTTGTTGCATTAAGTCAGATGCTACCACGGAGCATGCTGTGTGTTACTCTGATTTTATTTAAATGAAAAAGATGAAATGACAAATTAAAGAAAAATGAAAGGGATTATCATGACTCCGGGTTAAACATAAACAGCAGGATTCAGAGAGCTCCTGAAGAACAGAACTCCTCTTTCAATAAAATCTCTCCATTTATAAAGCGTATAAAAATAAATGGGGAAAATATCTATAGACTGTATCAGGAAAATTACCTTTAAATGGTATGTTTCTCAAGAGTTTCTGTGAGGCGTTAGTAGCTCCCCCAGAAACAGAGACATTGTTTTTATGTTAATAGTAACTGAAATAAAGACAGAGGGAGGGCAAAATGGAAAATGATCTGCCATATAATCTGGGCTGGTTTGGAATAGGTATCTATTCTTTATTGAAAGTTTTCTGCTGGCTAGCAGCAACTCTTTAAAGGAAATATTTGTTCTTTGTTATTTGATGATAATCATTGCCAAATGCAGGAGTGCTGTGAAAGGTGAAAGATTTGATTTATTTCATTTTCTTCTCTTGATTTTTGTTGCTTTCTTCTCTCTCCAGGAACCTAAATAATGATAATAACAAACTCAAGAAAAACTCTCAGGTAACACAGATTAAATGCAGAACATGTATTTTTATACATGAGAGCTGAAATGTCACACTGGAAAAATTAGAAAGATATGTGTGAGTCCTGAGTTCCCCTGAGCTGGAAGAGAAGGCTTAGGGAATTTGATTATTGAGTATTGCCCAGAGAAAGAACCGCAATGGAAACCTCTGTTTTCATTAAAAAGATGAGCCAAAAAAACCCCCAAAACATTTCTCAAAGCATGATTACAAGGCTTTAACTGTGACCCTTATTTTAGTTTTAATGCTCTTAGGACAAGAATAAATGAAACATGTTTCAACTCATAACCTCTGGCTTGGCCATGGCAGGGTGCAGTCTGCAAGCAAATGTCTGGTGAAATTGTTTGTTTGGAGCCAGCACCACACTCTGCAGCACTGGAATGAGAGAGCAAGAGAAATGGAACCAAATTATTCCTAAAGATGCATAACCATGTGGGGGACATGTGCTAAATGTTTAAATTTGTGCCCAATTAAGTACTTTCACCAAAGGTAGCTAAAGCAGAAGGCTGATGTGGACTTCTTCCCTGTTATAATAATGCCATATTACATGCAAGTTCATTTGTGGCCTGAGTACATATCTAAGACATTTTACCACAGGAATGGTGCTTTTTTTAATGTAAAGGAAGATCACAGTGCTCACTGGGCTGCATTTTGCCCTGTTCTAATATCCCCTGTGTTCTCTGTGATGTACCAGCTCTGAGTGTGGCTAAATAGACAGCTGCCTTGTGCAGCAGACTGTTATGGGCAGCAAATGAGCCAGACTCATATGTTGGAAAAGGGTATAAAGTAAGAGTATTGGTCAAATGTGTTTGTGCTTGAGGGGGGAAAATGGTGCATTTTGTTTGGTCCTATGCTCAAAACCTTGGGGATCTTGGCAAAGAGTGTCCTCGGAAAAGAGTGGTGTTGAGAGATTGAGGTTTACAAGGGAAAGCTGTCTTCACTGGTGTTTTTAACTATTACATTGCCCAAAAATTCACTGCAGCATGTCTCACTATAAGTTAATGAAGCATTTCCATGGGTTCTCTGAGATTCGTCACAAGATCGTTGCCAGGAGTGGTTACAGCTGCAGATTTAATCGTCTGCTTCTGTATCATAATGCAAATGCTGACAGCCCGTGGAGCAGGTGAGCTCATCATTTATCTGCAGGAAAGTTCACTTGCAGTCAGTGTGCTTATAAATCTTCACCTCCTGAACAGCTTTACAAGTGTTTCTGAAATATTCAAAACATTTTTTATCCAGTATGCTCTTCTGCTGTATTATTTAGATACCAGATTCAAACCAGTGAGCCTGTCCCAGGTGACTATTTGTATTTTTCTTTCTGTGCCTGATATAAAACATCCACAGAGTTCATTAGAAGAAAATGCTAGATAATTTTCTTAAGATGGATATTCCAGGGTCTGTCTGGTAATATTTTCTCTGGATATGATCTGAGTATTTGGAATGTGAGATTGACTTGGAGAGGTAAACAGCATTTTGAGCATTTTTCTGAACCATCTGAATTTTTAAGGCTCATCTTTTAACTAGAAGAAATTAGGTTCTTAAATTCTCTCTGAAAATATCAGAAGCCACTGGATTTGAGAAACATAGGAGTGTACAACAGCATCATGCATCACTACTACCCAGTCCTGGTGAGGAGTTTATCTCTCTTGTCCCCATTTCTGTAAGAAGAGCTCTAAATGAACAGTTTTTGTCTGAAAAGAGATGAAAAATGTGCAGAGAAAAGAAGGTTCTTTTCTGAAGCATGCTGTAAATAGGAAGGACACTTGTGTAAGTCTTTGGAAAGTAATGGGTTATGTTGAATAACTCAGAGTCAACAACTCTCTTGCTCACTTTGCAGTTCCTACACCTAGCTCTGAAGATGTAAATTCTTTGTGTCTGTCATCAGCAGCTTTTGTTTGAACCCAGATGAAATATTGTAGAGTTTTCAAAACAAGTTTTGTATTTTATCTTGATAAAAGACATTCTCCCATCCTCACAAGTTCAGAAATAGCCTCCCTTTTCCTGCTCAAAGCCATATGTTGCTGACAGCCCCACCTGATTATGTGATTCTCTTTCTAGATCCTTTTCTTTTTTGGAAATAAAAAGAGATTTCCTTGACTGAAGTAAAAAATAGGTTATTTTCCCCATTAACAAAGAGAATACTTTGTCTGTAAAGCTAAAATAAATAGAAACTGATGTCAGATTACACTCAGCATGCATTTCTACTCTCAGCACTAAGATGGCTTTGCACTGAATTTTGATGAAGTTGGCAGTGGAATAATTTCAACATTTGTAATTTTTCCAATGCTTTTCAATGAGTTAGCAGTAATACTTCTTAGACTGCAGTAATACTTCTTAAACTGTACTTCCTGAGAGCGATGATTCCCCGTAAATGAGCTCATAGCAGTATCTGTCCTGTCCTTTTAGCAAAGAGGAGATAGAATCCTGATATCTGGATATGAATCAAAGTCCTTATATAGACTGTGCTGGCTGCATATAGATTTATGACAGGTTTACTTCCCCTCTGTCTGTCTACCACCTGCAGATGTGGGCTGTGCAGGCTTGTTCAGAATGGTGGCAAAAGTCTTCTCTCGTTTTTCTCTATTTCCCTGCTTTTGGGACTAAACAGGAAATAAAACAAAGGAGAAGTTTTCTGCTAGTATTTCTTGATTGGGTGGATTCAGAAACTATTTGCAGTTGTTGCAGTAAAACCAGGATTCTTCAGTTTTCTAGATCACTAGAACCTTTCCATGTCAACTTTCCAGGTTGATTGTTATTAGATTTCAGCCAAACAATTCAGGAGAGTCCATCTAAAAGGCACCTGGAGAGCTAAAGGTGTGGTTCCTTTCTGTGCTGAAGGAAAGCAGAAACATTTTATATTTTTTGTGAAGTGGAAGCACTCTTCCAAGTGAGGGGTTTTTTTTGATCTGATGGGAAATGTAATTTGCCTTTGTTATATTGCATTTTAAATAAAGCAATTTGTCTTATTGATGCAAAATATTTTGACTGCCTCAGAATTAAATGCTTCAATAGGTTTTCACCAAAAGTTTCAACAAAATTAGCTTGCTTCTGACATGCTGAGTAGGCTTTTTATCTGGGGAAACTCTTCTGTCAGACCGATTCTGCTCAGTACTAGGTCAGATTTCTTCTTGGTTGCTCACAAAACAACTATACCCTCTCCAGAGTCAGAGACTGCTTCCTCTTGATGCTTAAAATGCCTTTGGATGCAGAATAACTCCTGACCTGTAGCTCCAGGGTGGGAGGAATAAATAATAATGGAAGAATAAGAAATGATTTTGTCAATACTTCAGTTCATCTGGAATTTTGGACTATGAGCAGTCTCACTGGAAAATCAGTGACCTGTGGGTCAATATCGACATTTTGGAGGTGCTCCCACCAAATCATCAGCTACCTGACTGCAATGTCTTAATAACTGGGAGCATATTCCTTTCCTCTAAAGTTTTCTGTATGTGGTTATAATACATGTTCAGTTAGGAATAAGATGTGTTTTATTCAGAGGGATAATGGTGTGTCTTCAGACAAAAACATTACGAGCTCTATTTTTGCCAAAACAGTTCGAACCACTTCTATCTCCTCCCTGTAAATATTTTGGAGGTACTCTTACATTACCCTAGTTTAGGTACAGGATTAAAATGATGGTTATTTATATGAAGAGTATTTTTCTTTCATATAAATATGCTCCAAACAGTGCTGTGTTCAGTGGAGCAGCATCAGAAAACTATGAAAATCCATGCAACTTTAAATTTAGGAAGTTCACCAGTAAGTGAAAGATATCATTCTAGTTTTGTATTCACCCATAAGTGGAATGAGAAAACACAGTGAACATCATAAATGGGTGATAGATTAGAGTTTAAAAAATCCTCAAAGCTGACAAAAACTCAACCTTCTCACCCTCCTCAGTTTCACACTGGGTGCTATCCTAGGTAAACAGAATTCCCATTCTCAACATCAATAACATTTTTTCCGCCTTGACAATCAATAATATTTTTTCCACCCTTTAATGTTAAAAGAGAAAAATCTTCAACATTCTACAAAACAAAAAAAAATTCTGCAAAGAGTACAGAGATTGCTCATGATATCTTGTTTGTTCTGAATTAAGTCCATGAATGAATAAAACAAAAGGAAATTTGCTCAAGAATATCCATTACTGTCTATTTTGTTGAGATGATTTATGTCAGAAGTATGATGCTTTTCCTTCTTTAGGTCCTTCCAGAATATTTGTTTTACAAAACTGTTGCATAAAAGATCTACTTTCTAACTGTTGTGAGTGAGAAATAACTCCATTGTGAAAAGAGGGGGGGAAAGTGTCTAAATCTCTCTGGGTTGAAAATAATTCTAAATTGAATTTTACAAGTCACTGGGGTTTTATTAACACTGATAAAATAAAATAAAGTAAGGTGGAGAAAGAGAGAGAGAGAAAAGAAATTCAAAATCAATCTTATTTTAGTGAAGACTGGTTGGTGACTTGTATAAAACAAAATTAATCTTGTTGGGGAACAACAGGAAGTACATAATAGAAAATAAGGGTAAGATTGATCCTGAAGTTAGACAGCTTTGTTGCTGTTTATACACAAAGGAGAGGAAAAAATTTTCAGTTCATCTCTGATAAATTATTAATCATCCTTTTTTTTTTTTTTTAACAATACTGTTAATGTTTGTGGCACAAAAGAAAAAGATCAAAGCAAGTCTATACTCAGCAGCACAAGCTTGGGACAAAAATCTTCTACCATTGGAATAAATAGGATTTTTCTCCTATCACTATGCTATTTATGTTGTAAAAAGATTTATTCCTGAATTCCAACCCAACATTTCTGCACAAAATGTGTCAAAATACGTACTTAGCACAATCAAAAAATCATCATTTTGTTTTCAAGCTGATTGGAAAGAAGCTGGGCTTTAGTTCTATATAATCAAGAGGAATTACAACCTGCAACACAAAAATAATCATTCTGGTACCAAGTGAGCATAGAGCTCTGGAGTCAGCCATGTGCAACCTGCGGATCCCTTGTGCCTCTCAAAGGAGGCTGGTTGTGACGGTGTCTGCTCTGCATTGTCCCGCGGGCAAGGCAAAGAATGGGCGTGGAAAGACATAAATTAAATCCTTGCTGATCTCAATGGAAAAATGGTGCTGGTTGGGTATGAAATGTGTTTCTGTGAGTCGTGGGATTCTGTCCCTTTTGGATTTTATCTATTTGGGTGGGTTCTCTTGGCCTTTGGAAGGGACATGCTTTTCCTCAGAGGAGGCATTAACCCATATATGGACTCTGCCTATGCCTATGCCCAATATCTGTCTGGCTTCTCCTGGCTTAGCCTGGCTGAGAAAGGCCCCATATCAATATACTGTAAGGAAGACAGAGAAGCCCATGCATGCAACATAAGTCAATGTAAGTGTATTATACTTAACTCAACTGCAAAAAGAAAAGAAAGATGGGATAACTTGCTTCTCCTTGTTTGAGTGGAAATATCATAAAATTTAGGCAATAGATTGATATCTCACTACTAATGTTTGAAGAGTGTGTTTTAGTTTAACTAAGAGATAAATGGTCTTAAATATTTTTTTTACCTATCTACCTTCTTCCTATCCCTACTTCCCAAAGACCTTTCAGAAGAAGCTGGTGTTTTCTAATTTCCCTCTGGATTATTATTCACAGTTCTGTCCTTGCTCCCTTTTACAGACCTAAGAAAATTTCTTCCCTACTGTGGAAAAACAAAAAATAAAATAAAAAAAAGGTAGCTATGTAATTATGTAAATATTCACTTTAATGCAAGCAATAATAGTATTTTTCCTGTTTGATGGAACTGAATCATGTGTCATTTGCAAAGTCTAGTTTTCTATTTGGCATGGAGAGTTTCTCCATTAAGTTGTTTTGCTGCCTGGGAGCATTGTTGACAGTTATTCTTCTTCTCCCATACTGATTCTGATGAAGAGTTAATCTTTCTCTTTCTTTCCTGTTCAATATTTTCACTGTTTGGTGGACAGATTGGCTCACTACGTTTTTCAATGGACAGTGCCACCCTTTAGTTGTAGGTGACTAGTATTGAACCTGACTTGGGTTGGGAATAGCTCAAGAGAGACTATGTACAGTCTTTACCTCCAATGGCTCTTGGGTGACATCTCAGATATCATTTCCATTCCTAATAACCACGTCTTGAAACCTGACCTTGCAGCTGATAGTAATGTCTATTGACATGCTCAGCCGGAGGCTGGGAATTGGATGTGGAGATTGAATTACCCTTTGCCTTGGGATGAGATGACTCCAAAGCCTGCATGTACTGCAGTGACACATGGAGTGAAATGGTGGAACTTTGCAGCTTACCTTGTCTTTACCTGGTGTATAGGGAGCAGGTGTTGTCAGTATGGTGTGTTCAGCCATTTTTGTCAGTATAAACTGCAAAGAAATTTTAACTTTTTCTTCCTTGCAGTTTACTTCATCCAGAAAGTGCAGTTATTTACTGGTTTTGGCTTGGATAGATTCAATTTTATTCACGGTAGCTTGTACAGTGCAATATTTTGGATTGTGAGCAAAACAGAGCTGATAACAAAGGGATGTTTTTGTTATTGCTGAGCAAGCATCATGGCCTTTTGTGCTTCTCACACAGCCCTACCAGCAAGTAGGCTGGGAGTGCACAAGTAGTTGGGAAGAGACACAGCTGACCCCAGTTGATCAAAGGGATATCCCATACATTATGATATCATGCTCAGCATACAAAGCAGGAGAAAGAACGAGGAAGGTGGTGGCAATTTGGACTGATGGCATTTGTTTTCCCAAGTAACCACTGTGTCATGGAGCCCTGCTTCCCTGGGGATAGCTGAACACTTGCCTGCTGGTGAGAAGTAGGGATTGAATTCCTTATTTTTCTTGGCTTTGCCTATTAAAATATCTTTCAACCAATGGGTTTTCTCACTTTTACCCTTCAGATTTTCTCCCTCATCCAACCAGAGGGGTGAGGGGAGAAAGTGGCTGGTTGCTTCCTATCAGAGTTAAACACCAATCTTCAGGAACTTGCAGAGGTGTCAAGAGGAAACATTGCCCTGTAGCTGGACTTCTAGGAGAGATATGTTTCTGTGTACATGTGTTCAATAGTTTCTTAGTGTATGTAATGTGATAGGGTGTAGATAGCTATGTCATACTTGCACATGTGTATAGAAATGTGATTGTGTGTGAAGACTGAAGAGTGCATCTGCTAAGATGGGTGGATTTGCTGCTGCCATAGTCTAACTTTTTGAAGGGATGTTAAGTCAAGGGGACAACTTGAGGCAGTGCCTCAGCACACTTAACAGTGCAAAGGGATGGTGTCCCACTCCATCAATATTTACTCTTATCTGCCCCTTTTTTGCAAACTGACTTTTAGCACTTTCTCACCTCTGACTTTGCTCCTCCAATTTGTAATAACATACCTTATATCATCGAAACTTGGACCACGATGATAAAGGCACAGTCTTATCAATGTTGACTGGCACCAGTGCCTTTCCATATTCAATCAAGCTGCCTTTGAACAGTATTTGCTCCTTCTGTTGTTTCACGGAAATGGTGATGGTGTATTTGACAAGCTTGGTGGATTGCCTTTGAAATATCACATACCAGAAATGACATAGAGACAAATAGACTCATAAAGCATGAACCATAGTAGGTCATCTATGGGTTTTTTTGGAATGCAACAATGGAGGAAACTTGTGCAATTCCAGAAAAGCAATGAGTGGAATTTACAGAAAAAGTCTATTATTACAGGCCATCAGAGGTCCTTAGTCTCAGATATCCTTCTTCCAAACTGTTGTACACAGTTTTTATGCCTTTGGAAGGTCTCAAGCAAATCTGGCTCAAGGATACATCAGTCTTTCAGATGTACATGACTTTTGAGTGTTCTTTTGTTTAAGTGTCATAAAGAAACCGTGTAGCTGCTTGAAATGATGTGAGAAATCATTTTGCCTAAGAGACAATGACATCACTTTCTGTCTCTTTTATCTTGCAGTTCTCTGAAAGGTCACAGTGTAATTTATGAAAATCATAATTTTGTCCTTTTCTGATTGATTTTTCTACGTAGATTTTTTTCAGTATTGAATTATGTAACTTCTTTTTTCTTTTGACTCATTTTCCCCCTTTTCGCGTGAAGTCTATTGTGGGTATTTAATTACAGCTGACTCGTAATAGCTGATTTGGTTTTAACTAGAAGCGTGTAATTGTTGTATCGTTGAGTAACTCAGTCATAGTGTGTAAAACTCAGCATATCAGATGTTTATCTGGCTTTACTTGAGATACCTTTTTCCTGTTGTTCTGAAAGTGATTATTACCCTCTCCACCAATTGAATTATTTCCTTTTAATTCTTTCTTGATACAAGGTGTTGTTTTATCTATTTCTTTCTGTAGATTCAGAGGTTATAAGGCTCTTTCTCTTTCCATAACTAGACAATTTGGGAATGTTCTTTTCACTTTTCCATTGGTTGCATCAAACGAGATTGAGTGTATGCATATATATATATATATACACATATATATGTATATGTATATATATATTTCAGAAGGAGATGCTTAAAATTCTTTGAGATAAAGGTCTTCACTAAGATTTCCAAAGCAGTGATGATTGTTTGGTTTATTTTATTAAAAAATTTGAACAATTTTGAAACAAATATCATGTGTTTAATTTCCGAAAATCAGTCTCTTTTTATGCAGTTTATCTAGTTTAATATGTGAAATTAGTTTAATATGTGAAAACCTTTTCCTGAAGAATATTTTCTTAGCTCTCCTGTGATGCTCTAATCATACTTCCAGTCTTCCAAAAGGTCTACCATTCTTATTATTGCTCCTAAATTCTCTCTATGTCTGTGGACAGACCATAAATAGAACTGTGGCTAATCTCCAATTTCAGAATTTCAGCAATTGCCATATAGCTTGTACATCCCTGTCATTTAAGATAAGATACATTGGAGCAGAAGTGATATATGAGCAAAAGCTACTTTAAAAGACAACAGAGAAGCCTCCTCATTAGCAAATGCCATGTGGTGAGGTTACGGTTCAATGAAAAACCCTTTTAAATCAATCTCTGCTTCTCTTTTGCCAATTTCTAATCTCAACACCACTACTGGATTGCAACTTTATCATGTTAAAAGGACATACCTTGATGCCATAAACTATGTCTAAATATGCATTAAGTAGTTACACATTCCTAAGTGCCTGAGCCAAATGAGAGTTATTATAGATTCTGTTTTCCATTCTAAATAGATTTGGATCTTCATTAGTTTCTAATGTAAGATTGGGGTAAAACCTATCACAATTACTAAGTAAATGCAGTTGTCAAGTCTTGTTCTTGTGTGGAGGTGGACACAGCTGGCAAAGCAGAGGGAGGGGGATGTGGGATTGAGGGGAGTGTAGTCGAGCCTGGGTAATGGCCCTGCTGTGGCTTTTGGAAGGAACCAGAGAGCGCTCAGTGCTGGCAGTGTGAACCCTCATGGCTTAAGGTGATAAACCAAATGGTGGGTGACTCAAAGAAGCAGCTGAAGTGCTGGGAGTGGGGAGAGTTGGATACAGGCACCTGCTGAGCCTCAGCTATTCCTCCTTGATGAATTGTTTACTCTCCCTGAGTGGGATTCGTCTCATCTAACTTTAGTGACTGAAAGTAACTGCTTAGCTACCCATGGATTTTTTTATTATGCATGAGCTGAAGGAAAATGTGCACCAAAAGAAGGTAAGAGTAGGTAAGAGAAAGTTTTCCTGTCAAGTTACTCTACTGGAGATAAAAGAAATAGTTGAAGATCTCTGGCATCAGTCAGGGGACTTTTCATTTATTTTCATAGATTTTTGGGCTAAGACTGGAGGTTGACAGCTCTGGGCACTCTCTTGTGCTTGGGAAACAGATATTTATCCATGGGGCACATCTGTCCAGGCAAAGCTTTCTCTTAGTCACCAAAAATTAATTCTTAAGTTCCATTTCTGGAATGGCTTTTCCATCATTTGCATTGTCTTGGTGATTCAAAAGGCAAGAGTCGTACCTGGAGGTTTCTGTTTCTCAAGAATAAGTGTTTGTGACAGTCAGCAAAGAATTTCCCCAGCTATCCTTTAGTGAAATGAGTCTGCTTTGATTCCTGCCCAGCCTAGCGGGAGAGATTCAGTGAACCACTGCCTGAGAACTTGCTAAATATGAGCCAAGCCAGACCTGAAAACTAACCTGAAACATCTTTCTAGACAGTGAGGTCCCTGGTTTGGTGAGTTGTAGGGAAGAAATCTGCTGAGTTCAGACACATTTTGGAGTGTGATAATTAGTGCTGTGACATAACTGCCAAATCCTGAACTATGGAAACCAATATTAATGTAAAATATTAATCACACATGAAAACCAGTGACCAGGTATTCCTCTGAGGTACTGAGTATGTAGGTGTGTGTTCATATATGCCTCTATGGATAGTTTATACACTTATTTATATATGCATATTGGTAAAGTGACCTTTTATTCATGTAATTTTGACTCTGAGAACTAGGAGAAATTTACCAAAAAAGAGTTTAAATTATTAAGCCTTTTCTTTCTATTAAATAATTTGCTGTATTTCTAAATGTGGATGAAACATTCTGCTCAAGGTCTAATTTTATAGAAAAAACCCAACTCCTGTATTTGTCAAGGTTGAAAAATTTCTTGGAAACTTTTTATCCATGAGGGGGTCTACAAATTGGAAGAAATGTGGGAGCCGTAAGAGGGAGCAAAATAAAACAGATGGAATTGGAATTTGAAGATAAATATTTTGACAAGGACCTTCGAAATGTTTTACCTTTACTTCAGTGCAGGACTAAAAAATCTCTTAAACATTAAAAAAAATGGTTACTTTTAAATAGGGTAGCTATCCTGCAAGGATATCCCTGGTAAAGACTTCTAGTGATTTTTCAGGTAAAATATTTTATTTCTAATACTCTGATCATCTTACTTGCTAGTCAGCAGTTCAAGTTGGCTGTAGATTGAGTTTGCATGTCATGAGATGGTGCTGGAAGAGAGGCATCCTTTGCATCAAGCATGGGAAGATCATTACCATATTCAGCACAACAATCTAATGTAGAAGCAGCTCGAGATAAACACAGTAACCTGGTCTCAGTATTGGTCCTCACTTTCACAGCTACCTCAGGTTTTGGTTCACTAAATAGTGTTTTGAGATCCTGACATATGTTCAAACCTGAAACAAGCACATTATAAATTGTTCTGTGGTTTGTTTCTTTCTTTTTGTGAACCAATATAAAGCAGAGTATGTGGAGTGCTGCAGTCCCTGGGGGTCCTGTGCTCAATTCACGAGAAGACAAGGAGATTGCCACACATTGAGACCTCTGGAGGTTAAAAGCCCATTCTTGGTTTACAGGGTCATTTGGAGTGAATGTGGACTGGATGTGAGGGTGGATCATCTGGGAGACCATGGACGGGGTTGGGGGTAGGGTGAATAATTAGAAAACAAAAAATACTCAAGTGTAAAATTGCCAACTTGCCTCCCAGAATGGAAGTGGCCTTCTCTTTCTCTCCCTGCAGCATTTCAGCAAAAGCTAAATAGGAAAAATTTACCTCTTGTGTTTATGACTTTCACCAAGCTTTCCTAAATGTGGGAAGTAGAAAAGCTAATTTTTCACCAACATTTTGTAATGATGCTTATTCCCTCCAGTACTTCGAAAGAAAGAAACAATTTTTCATTTCTGCTTTTCTCCACATTATCATACCAGGGATGAGTATCAGAAAACCTCCCCTCTCTTATTCAGGAAAAACAAATAAGACATTTTCTAGTTCAATATTTAAAAAAAATAAATGTCGCAAAGTGCTGAAATAACAAATGAGAAATTTGTCAGAAGGGGAAGAATGTTTTGCAAAAATATTGTCTTGATGACCTATGCTGGTGGATTTGTCTTACGAATAATCCAGCTGACATACTGACTAGACCTTTTGGAAAAGGAATAATACTGATTGCCACTGAAAAATGCTTTGAACTTATTTGGAAGAGAAATGCGGAAGACATTCTAACTGCACATTAAAAGTATGTGACCCTCTCCTACCTTTGCTTACAATTCCATCAGAACTCTGAAACCTGGGGAGAATGAAGTTGGTTCTCCACTTGGCTGAAGATCCTCTCACATCACAAACTCACAAACTAATATCATAGAGGACCCAAATTAGTGAACTTCTAAATGTGGTGCATAAAATGGCCAACAGGCTGGACCCCTCCACAAGGTTCTTTGGGATGGGTGGTGGTTTCAAAGGATGCTTGTTATTGAACATGAATCACAGATTCAATGTACTCCAAATTAGACTCTTATTTGTTTTTGGATTTCTTTCTTGATGTGTTTGGGGACACGCTGCTGTCTCTACTACTTAATTCTTTGGAAGCAGTAGCAAAAAAGCAGGGAGGATGGGATGATAATACCCACCTAAACTACTAAAGGCATCTAAATAGAAATTATTTTGCCTACGTGCAACAGAAAACTGTTGTACTTAGAAGGGCAGTAGGGGCCACACTGCCCAAGCCAGAGCTCCTGTGCACAGAAATGTGCAGGCCTGGGGAACTTTCAAACTGAGTAGGAAGGTCAGCTCTTGGGCACCTACGTTCAGAAAAGTGGTCCAGAAAGCCTAGTCTCCCCATTGAATGCATGTGTATGTTGTGTTACGGTTTGGGTTTGTTTGAGGGTTGAAAGGAAACGGCCTTGTACTCCATCCCCTTTTCTCATCACCCTTTTCTCATTCCCGCTGAGATACTGCCAAAACACAATACAGCCAGACTGCAGGTGAAGAATGCAATGAGCTGCCTGTGCCACTTCCCCCATACTCATATGCTGAAATTAATAATATTTACTTTTTTATACCTCATTTTAGGAAAAATATTCCTCAGTTATGGGTCTGATTCCAACCTGATACCAATCATAATAAGGGAAGCCAAGGTTAGGTCTTAATTTAGGCCAAGACTTGTAGTCTGCTGGGAGAAAAAAATGGCAGTGATCTGGATATTTATCTGCAGAGTGTAGCAAAAGAAAATCTGAACGCCCTGAGGAAGAGGTTGATGTGTAGGGTAGCATCTGTTTTTGGGGAGAGGACCATTCCCTGGGGGTTTTGTACTCTCTTTTATCCCTATGGTGTCAACAGATGCATGCAAGTCAAACTCTGAGTTTCTTCTTTACAGTCTTTATGGAAGCTGTGTCCTTCTTGTGGCAGCTGCAGCTCATCCATAGGGTGGCAAATTGAATTTTCATATATTTCTGAGAAGTGTTGAGCCAGCTCTGGTTGCATTAAGAGAGCTGGCCAAAATCCTATTGGCATTAGTGGGGATGCTTGATAGCTTGTGCTGTGGTAAGTGCTTAAATCCTGATGTTCTATAGATCTAGGCTTAAACTGATACCATTGTGAGACATTAATAATAAGGTTCTGTCTATTAAATCATCAATCAGCTCTTTGGCTGTCAAAGCCCACAGTTTGGGAAAATTGCTGTCTGACAAGTGAAAAAAAGCCAGAGAAAGTAGAAGTTGGGCAACTCAACAGCTCTTGAAGTCATCAGATTGATGGTTCAGTAGATACCTGGTGAAGATATGGCTTTTTTTTTTTCTCTTTTTAAGGACAAGAAAAGACTTTGTCAAAAAACAGTCATTTAGATGGAGTTTCATGGAATGACTGGATGGAAAATAAACCCCTTATTCTAATAAAAGAAAGCCTTAGTTGGCGACATGATTATTATCTATACGACAGATTACAACTAGGAGTGTACTGCTTGAAGCCCATACCAACTATCTTTTCAGGTAGCTGTGTCTTGATTGTTTGTCTCCAGCCACTTGTCAGTTCTTTCAATGAGTTTTTGAAATTATTTGTCATGTTTTGCTTCTGAGGACACTACATCCAGAGACAAGGACACCTGTAAGAGGTTGCCTGGTTCCTGCGGATAACAAGAACCACTGTTTCTCTAAACAGTCTTAAACACTCTTATGTGGTTTCCATCAAATGTGACAGGGTACTGCTTCCTTGCAATCAGATCCTGCAACATATCAAAGGTCATCAATTTGCCTAACAAAGACAGAGCAGAGATGGCACCTGTTCTGTCTGCCTTTAAAATGTTACCTTCACAACTAACCTGGATTGTGAACATACTGGCCTTAAGTTTAACTTCAGAATCAGCAGAAAACAGTCATTTTCCATTTTCAGGGAGGCACGATGACTGACTGGGAGAGACATAAAAATCACTTTCTGCTTTATGATGTGTGGATTAATGAAAGTATTAAACCATTCTAAATGATAGATAAGGAAATTATTTCCACTGTAGCTTGAAAGAAATAAAACTGCTCTGTCTTAAATTTAGAAGGTTTAAAACTTTGCAAGCTCATCAAAAGTACATGGGCAACGAAGAGGGACAAGCTTACAAACATCTACAGATCACCCTAATATTTTAACATTCATCATTTTTCTGCTTCATTACTGTTAGTGTTTCCCATAAGCTTTGAGACACAAGCTAATTTCTCCAGAAAAGGAGAGTAAATACAGGTCAGGCTAATATGCTTTTATGGGCAGTGCTGGAATTTTCCCATTTTATTGCCATTTTGCACTATTAATTTTATATCATTGACATTGTTGTCTTCATTACTCATGTCTCACAGGCTTGAAGAGGATTTACTATGCTGAGAAATTCAAGTGTGAACTGAAATGGAATGAAATTCAGATGTGGTTCATTTAGACAGTACAAGTTCTATTATGTGACCCTTTCTGGCTTCACAAATGGAGCAGAGTGTAGCTTTTTATTATTTTCATGTGCAGCAGTGACTGTGTTCGATCATGGCTTGTGTGTGAATGTGTTTGTACCAGAATATGTGCAACCAGGTTTTTACCTGAAGATGAGTATGTGGTCTCTTGTATAGTTGCTTATATTCACAGATAAAAAATGTCTGTGAATGTGTCATTCTGACTGCTTCAGATATACTTGTACTGGTGTTTTCATAGAGATATAGTTTTATATATTTTGACATAAAGATGTGTGAATTCAAGAAAGAGAATGATGCTTTGTGTAGAGTGCCTGCAGAACTATTCATGCACACCTTGTGCATAAAAGGTTTGCTTGAGCATAGTAATTACCAATAGAAGTTCACACAACATTGAGTAGAAACAGATCATTAATCATTTGATTTAATCTTGAAAAACACCCAGAAAATGGAAGACAGTGGTCTGTTTATTGGTACCTGGAGTTTTTCATGCAGTCTTGAAAACTCAGTCATAAATAAGTAATAGGCTGTTCTTAACCTGATGTGCTGGATAATAACTGGTAGAATGTGCTCATTTATGGCATTTATGTAGAAAATAGAGAGCAGCTGGTTTAAAAAGAGACTGATAGGTCACATATGGAGGAAGAAATCAGGTCTTCAGTGGACAAGTAGAAGAACAGAACTGCAGGACAATGGAAGAGTTACAAGAAGTCAAAGTTCTTTTAGTGAAAGTGATGAATAACTATCTTTGGTTTCCCAAGAAACAGTTTGCTCCCTCCTCAGCTCCTTCCTGCGTTGCACAACACCATTGTGTGGTTCTCTGATGCTCTAAGAAATCACTGTGTCTATCCTTTTCAGAAAGAAAATAACTAGAAGCCTCTTTAGCTCATAAATCCAAACTCAGAATCATTACTTTCTACAATTCAAAGGACTAATTACGTAAGACTGAAGAGTCCATCCTCTGGAGTTGTGCAACTTCCTTGTGTTGCCTACTCTGGTGAATTTTTGTAACGCAAGACACAAATCAGAAAAAAGTAATTTCAACTTTCAAGTCCCATGTCCTTCAGAACACATACCACAGAATTTCACTTGGCAAACCCTGAGTCATGCCTGCAGTAGTATCTTTGATATATCCAGAATGACAAAAGAATTTTAAGTTCTGACAAATCATAGACTGGCGTGGGTTGAAAGGGACCTTATAAATCTAGTCCCAAACCTCATGCCATGGGAAAGGATGCCTTCACTAGACCAGGCTGCTCAGAGCTCTGTCCCACCTGGCCTTGAACACTTCCAGGAACAGGGAAATTACAGATTCTCCAGGCAACCTGCTCCAGTGACTCACCCCTCTCGCAGTAAAGAATTTCTTCCAAATAACCAATCTAAACCCGCCCTCTTTCAGCTTAAAGTCATTCCCCTTTGTCCTATAGCTTCTTACTCTTGCAAAAAGTCCCTCACCAGCCTTCCTGTAAGTCCCCTTTAGACATTGGAAGGTGCTATAACATCCTGAAGCCTTCTCTTCTCCAGACTGAACAGCCCTTTACCTCTGGGTGTCCGGGTAGAGGAGATAATCCTTAAAAAGAAAAAGAGGAAATAGATATTTATAAACCATGACCAAGGAGAAAACTCTCCAGCTCAGTCTTCTCCTTCCTATAACATAAGGATTTACTGCTGTTACGATGGTAGAATTTTGCCCCGTGGCAGCAGCATCATGACCAGGCCTTGACATTCAGGTCCATCAGCCATGTTTAAATTAACACACTCAAATGTTTAGGTGATTAATAATATTCAGTCTCTAATCAATAGTTCAATTGCCTTAATAGAATTTAATGTTTCCTATTCTTTGCTGTATCTGTTTTAACCCTACCTAGCACTAGGTAAAACCTTGAGAATATCTCATAATACTCATGTTTGAAAAAATGCTACAGTAATCACGACAGTAGTGTCCCAAACAACAACATATATGCTCTCTTGTTCCTTGTTAACAAGATCTGACTTCTCCATGTGCTGGATCCTGTCCTTCAGCTGCTGCTTCTCATTGTGGAGGCTTCAGTTGATTTTTTTAATCTTAATTAGTTTTATCTAATGCTTTTCAAAGTCATATCAGTAACTAATTAATAGGGGTGCTCTGCTTAGCTTGTCTCTCACAGGGCAAGCAGATTTTCAGTCTGGCCCTGCTCACCCAGCTTCATCATCCTTCATTATTTTAGTGATCAGAGATCTCTTGAAGAAACCGCATGGAGTTCATTAAGCAGATTGTAACATCCAGTCTGCAGTGCCTGTTGAATGCCAGGGGAATAACTGAAGGTGGAGTTGGCTTGATTAAATAATTATACATGAGATACTACTTGAATGTTCTAAAAAATATTTATTTTCTTTTTACTACTTTATATTCTCAAATTAATATGACTCTATCCTTGAAAACTTGTACATTTGAAACCTTTCACAGACAAAACTGATATTCATTTAGGTGACCCACTGCTTATAAGAGACATGTACTGGAGTGGGAAATGAGTGTGGTGTGAATTTATGCAATCTGTATGGGTCATGGAATCTCTGAGTGGGGCACAGCAGTGGGGCAGCAGCAAAGCAGAGCAACAGCTGTCATACTAAACTGTGCAGTACTAGTCATCAAGGAGTCATAATGAAGCTGCAGTTTCTTATACGTTAAGAGAAAATACCTGCACAAAACTTCCTGTAAGAAAGGAAATGTCAGTGAGTTTATGGTAAAGTACCTGTCATAAAAAGATCTGAATACAAAACACTTTCTGTTCCATGCCAAATTCAAAATTAGGGAAAGATCACTTTTTTTCCCAGATAAAACAAAATTCAGAGGGTGTGGTAAAATGATTAATATAAATGTCACTTATAACCAAACAAAACTCAGTTCTAACAGAACTGAAATACTCCAGCTATCTGTTCCATATTTAGAAACAAAATGAAAGGTTATCTAGAAAAATGTCACTCTGAATAAAAGAAAAAAAATGGTGTTTAAAAGATCAAAACACAAAAATGACCCTTCAGAGCAATTCAGCATGTGCTTATGGTATTTACAAGACGATGACACACTTGCTACATGGTTCAGTTTTGTTGAACCTGACACTGTGAGCAGTATCAGTTTGGTAATAACTTCATGTCATCTCCATGTTTCAGCAAAGCAAATATTTTTAGAAATGTGAGTTCAGTTGGCTTTGATGCAGAAGACATCTTGTTTCCTTTCACCTCAACTTAATTTGTAACTAATGCCGAGAGAGCTGCAGCCACAGACACAAGGTATATGCTTTTCCTATCAAGTTGAGCTCACGTGGGCAGAAGTTTTTTTCCTGTCCACATCACATCAGAGAGTGGTGGGAAACTTTTTAAGTGCTGCCACAGTCCCTAGTATCTCTACTTAAGCAGAAAGTAATTTTATGGTCCTTTATATGATATCATGTGCTCAGAAACAGCCCAACCTAGCTGTATTTTATGAAGATGCTCTTTTCTGCACATCAGTCAGTAGATTTTTCTCCTTGGCTTGCCATTTCTGACTCATCATTTGTTAAGGGTCTTGAGCAAAATATCTTCTCTGCCCAGAACAGGGGAAGAGGTATATATCTGCAATCTGGCTGGAAAATTATATAAAGCAAAAATGAGCCTTCTACATAGGGTACTCTGAACCCAGGCTAAAATTATTTATGAGGCTATGCTATGTTCTTCTGAGTCCATTTGTTCTCTGACAGGGATGTTCATACTTTCCCAGGTGTGGGTCACACTGACAGTTTTCCAGGCACCTTTAGGCTACGTGTGTTACTGGGAAATGAGATCTGAAAACAGTCAGCTTGTTTACTGAACCTGTGAGGTGCCCCACAGGTAATGTCAGTTCTCAGTTTGTTTAGGAGTCTGGGGGATGGCAGGGAGGGACATATAGGTTGTACAGACTACCATTTCAGTACCTCAGTGAGCCTGATTTTAAAAATCAATATCTTCAACAGATTTTTGGATACCAGTGCCTTCCCATAGAGATCAAGGACAAATAGAAAGAAGCTAGTAACTTGTGCCTCAAGTTAACCATGCTCTAAACCCCCAGGAGTGGTCCTTCCTAAGGCTACAAGAATCCCCCTAAAACTTGTGGTTTGGATCAGGAGTAACCTCTGAATAACCCTGGATCAGACCTCTTAGATCAATTCTCTAACCATTTCTTATATAGTCCTCTATAAATGTGGTGTTACTGTCTGCTACTTGCATTGTTCCTCCTCTGTTGTCCATTCAGTAACACAGCTCACATTTGTCGAAGTGGAAGAACCCATTTGGGATTCAGTGGTGACAGTCACAGATCAGTGGCATTTACCCAGGGAGAAGTCAAGTGGTGTCATAGAGGTGGAAGAAGTGATTCTTAATTCATTGAGGTTAACTTGTGAAATTAGCCTAATTTGCAATTTATGGCCCTTGACCATTATGTATTGGCCTGTGTAAAAAAATTCTTGCTGCCAGCATAATAATTGTAACTTTTCAAAAATGTAAAAAGATGTACACCGCCTTCCTCCCATGCCAGATGAAATTTAACCCTTTTAGGGACACTCTTTATTAACCTGGCTTTCCTCAAATCCTCCAAGGATGTTAGCTAAGATTTAGTATCATCACGCTAGGACTTGATCTTACCTGCTTAGGAGAGACACCTTTGCAGCCATACACCACAGACATTGCTTAACAGCAAGCCTAGACCATTTCTGTACAGCTAAAATGAAAATAGGAGAAGTACAGGTGTTGACATGGGCTGTTGTTATGAGAGAATAATTTCATTCCCTAACTAGATTCTTTGACACTTTGACAGGTCACTTAGTCACAGATGCAGATGAATGTAATTACACCCAGGAAGTGATTGCTGAAGTTCTCTTATTGATATGCGTGCTGGAGTACCGCTAAGACGGGTTCCTTTTTTCTTTTCCTTAAAAAAATATTCCCCGAGGGATTTACATGCCTTGAGTCAACTTGTCAACCATTATAAAAGGACCTCCACGGAATAACTAATGTGGAGGAGGCTTAGTTGAGTGCAGGAAGAAGTGGAGAATATTTTTGCTTATGAAAATGAATTAGAAAATATTTCCTCTCCCTCTCCTTCATTCATATCCTCAATGTGACCTTGATGCAGAGTGTCTGTGCTATCCAATTGCTGCAAGCAAGAGGCCAAGGTCCTGAGCAGAGATTAGGTGCTGATGGGATCTAGAAGTAAATGTGTGACACAGTTCTTATCCACAGCTCCTGTTACGCTAGACCCATGTGCAGTGTGACTCAGTACAGGCACAGTGAGAGATCTGTGTGTGACTAAATATAACAGCTCATCCTTTTGGCTCTGGAGGACCTTGCTGTAGTGTCATGGCCAAAATAATTAAAGGTCATACAAGCCTTAGTGGAATGGGGCACGGCTGCTTATTTTATAAGTACCACTGAAAGTGTAGGAGGAAGAACATGTTGGAAGCATGAGACTGATGACCTGTAGGTCCAGAACGGGTGGGTGGCAGCTCAGAGAAGCCATAAGGAAGCTGGTAAAAGTACAGCTGAAATGGCAGGCAGTAGGTTGGGCCTGGGGGAAACATATAGGTGTGAAAATGAATTACTACAGTGTTGCTCATTGGTATCTTTCAAGAGGTTGTCCCACAGTTGAATACAGCCTCCCTTCATCAATCCTAAAGGAGGTTCACTGGAATAGCACCATCTGCCTACTCCCTATCCTTCAAAATCACTACTGAGCTTAACACACATGGAAGTTTGCCGGAGTTTCTCAAGGAAGTAAATTTAAATAATGCAGCTCATTTATGGATGCCTGTAACTGTATTCAGCATTACCAAAGATAATGCACTGGAATAAATGACCCGTCAACCAAGGGCATTGGAATAAAAATCATTCTAATCCAAACTGGAGTAGCCTTCAACTAGACTAATATGAAGATGGCTGGTACTTCTGCAATGCTAAACCATGTTAATCATATCTATTTTTTTATCAATGGGAAATGAATTCACAGAATTTGTGTGATAATTTGGTTTTGAGACTTATAATGAGGTGATTGCAGGTAAAAAAAGGTAAATAAAATGAATATGCCTTTCCTTGTTCTGAATCTGGGCTCTGTTAGAGTTCTGTTAGATCAAATCATTCATGGTCCTTGGTAGGTCTCATTAATGGTGCTAACCACCTCTTACTAAATCAAAAATTCAATTGGGCCTTTCCAGCAGCTGAGGTTGTTCTGTGCTTCTCTGCTTGTAATTGCTTTTATAAAGAAGAATCAGCATATTGAAATGTGTTCAAGCCCACTTGTCAGCCTGTGAAGCAAAATGAAAAGGCAGTAAATCCTGATTGAAACTCCGACTTGATGCTCAGCCTTGAACTCTTTAATGCTGATGAAAAGATTGATTGGTGTGGCAGGATGTGATGCTCACTTTGTGAGTCTGAACACTGCAGGGTGACCCAGTTATGCTCAAACCAAGCCGCCCTCTGAGACCTGAGATGGTCAGATGCTCTCAGCTGAGGCTATGTTTAATTCTTTATGGGTTTAGAATTAAAACGTGGTGGCAGCTGGAAATTTATTGTGGAGATGGTGAGAGACCTGCAGCAGAGAGTATGGTAGGGAGCATAAAACTCATTCCTGTTCATTCCCAAATCATTCTGGCTTAAAAACAAACAGACAACAAAAAAACCCAAACCCAACCCTAAAATAACCCCCCTTGGAACCCCTAAAAATCCCCACCTTAGAACAGTAACAGTCCTGCTTCTCAGGACTAGTCCTTTGAGTACTTCTTTTTGATGGTTTGGTTTCTAGCACCCTTTTTTGGAGACCATGTTTTTAAAGGTTTCCAAAAGCTAGCACTTTTGAAGATGACTTGAAGTGGGCATGCCAAAAGAGAGGTCCTCAGGTTTATCTGTTTGGAGGGAATTTCCTTCACTCTTACAGAGAAGCCCATGGTTAATGCGCTGACACATTGTGGGGCCATTGGAAGTATTTCGTCTCTTAGATTCTTCTTGAGTTTTTAAGCTCTGAAACTTGTTTTTGCAAAATCCACTTTGGCTGGAGTTGCGCTGGAAGTTATTTTGATGTTCATGAAGCAGCTGGGGACTGATACAAGATTTACTAAGGACATAGGGAAACTTTTCCATTTACTAACCTTGCACGTTGGACCAGCTCCTTTGAGAGGAACATGTGACAACTTACTGGTGTGTATGTTCACATTACAGGATTGTCAGGAATATATTGTTTTATCTCATGTGAAGGAACTATCTTGGTCAACTTAGAGGTGTATAGCAGATACTGTGGCACAGTCTCATTCACCTTCTGTCAGAGTTTACAAGAGAAAACAATACTTACCCTTTTACGGGTCTCTGTGCTGCTTGTCAGAGTTCATTAAAAAAAAACCCAACCAACAACAAAACCACAAATAAAAATAAATAAAAATACTTTGTGTGAGGATGAGACCATAGTTAGTAATAGCTCACACAGGATGCTGATAACTGAAGAGAAGTTGGTTGCATGGTCTGAGAGATGTGGAAGTGAAACCCATGCAGTTTTTCCCTGAAATTATTTTGGAGTTTTTCCCCAACTTCTCTACACTGAAGCTAAAAGTGACCTTTTCCTACTCCCCGTACATGAAGGACCTGCACTGGCACCTCGGTCCTCACCTAAGTAGCTTCAATTCACTCTATTCCATTACCATCTGGTTCTGTTGTTTTCCCTTCTGGAAGCCAGGGACTAGAAGGATAACTGTCACGTGCACCCTCCATCTCAACACTGAGTCCAAGTAAAGAAGATGTCAGAGGTGCATCAGGGGTGAGACAAGGTCATGCTTTAAAATGTATTGGCCTTTGGCAGTGTTGTCAATTAGTTGGGACTGAAACAACCCAATAAATCACCTCAGGTAAGTGACACCACACCACTTTTTCATGTGCCTCCACTCATACTGCTTATGTGCTTGGTCTATACCAATTAGAAGCTTTGTGGGATTTTTATGTGAATATTCAGTGGTGAGCACAACGGTTCTGTATAGTCCTTCCCTGATATATGATGGTACTTGAAATAAGATACAGTAAAATTATTAATAGAGATGAAAGACGGTATGTCAACGACTATTGTGATTCATAATAATGGTGTGATTAACAGTAAAAGTGACAGCAATATCAATGACAGTAGTAGTGGAAAAAGATGAGGAATAAAGAGAAACCTCTCCCAGGACTCAAATCCTCTCAACTGGAACACACAAATGACAGGAAGAGTCATACTTGAGTGAGGCCAGCGACTGCTTAGACCTTTATAATGCTTTTGGTAGTAGTTACTAGCATATCTATCTCCATATATGTGTATATATATACGTAAGGAAGAGCTTCAGAGCAGAAAAAGCATTCAGTGCTTTTCTTGTAGATGTTCTCAGACCCAGTGACCTGGTTTGAGAATTTCCTGAGCTAGAGATGGCATCTTTGTTTAATATTTCTTTTTAGGTTTTTTTTTCCCCTCAAAATATGAAGCAGTGTAATATTCTGGCATGAACCATAGCCTGCAAAAAGGAGTTCCAAAGTTTAACTCAGAGTTATGTGATGAAGTTCTGGCTGCTCTGAATCCATTGCCTGGAAATTTCATGGGATGCCTTCTAATTCTTGCATTAAGAGAGGCAAAAACTAGTTATTCCTTGTTTTGCTTTCTGGGCTTTGGAAGAAATTTCCTTCATTTTTGAGCATTAACTGACACTGACAAGTAATCACTAGGGGAGTAATATTTAAAATAATGTATATTTGCCATATCAACCAAGTAAGGCTCCTTCCTTCAAATTTTCAATCTCAGAATCAATGAATTATAACGAGGTCATGGTAACAAAAGCAAAAATAAATAGATAAATAGATCAATAACAATAAATCCACCTCCACCAACCCTCTTCCCTCCAGTGCAGCATATCTAATTTTCCACAGCTGCTATTATCTTCTGCTCTCTGAAATGAAATTGATACATTCCACTGTAATTTTGTACATTTGTAGCTCTGGGTATTTTTGTCTATTAGGTTATTGGTGACTTTGTGCAAAAAAAAAAAAAAAGCTTTTAAAGACTAGCTCCTATTAATAAGGCCATTATGTAAATCAGCACTGCAGTCTGCTCTTGGTGTTGTATGAGGTACTGGCCATTTCCTTCTGGAAAGGATATGGATGACTTAGAGGGGATTCAGAAAAGTCTGAGCAAAATATCAAGCATGGAACAAAACTCCCTGTGAAGAAGCATAAGAAGAATCTGATAACTTAGAAAAGAGATGGATAAGAGAAGCCAAGATAAAAGACCAAATAATATAACACTGTGGTAGGTTGATCCTGGTTGGACACCAGGTGCCCACCAAAGCTGCTCTATGACTCCCCTCCTCAAATGGGTGGGGAACAGAAAATATAATGAAAGGCTCCTGGGTGGAGATAAGAGCAGGGAAAGATCACTCACCAGCTACTGTCGCGGGCAAAACAGACTCAGCTTGGGGAGGTTAGATTAATTTATTACCAATGAAAACAGAGTAGGATAACGAGAAATAAAACCTAAATATTAAAAACATCTGGTCTCCACTCCTCACTTCTTCCCAGGCTTAACTTCACTCCCAAGTTCTCTTCTCCTCCCTGCTGGTAGTGCAGCATGAAGTGACTTTTCCTTCCTGTGATGCAACTGAGACTTTAAGGTCTTTCAAAAGCAACTCCAGGAGTACTGTAGTTCATCTCCAGCAGAAACAGTAGAACTATACTTACAGTGTACAACCAGATTAGGATGTTAGAGGTCTATTTTCCTGAAAGATGCTGAATGTACCCATGTGAACGATCAGCAATGCAACCTCCTTATCTGTTGAGCAAGTTCCCCTTCCCTCCTTCTATTCCCAGGAAGCCCTTTGAACTGTTCCTGACTCTTGATTATTTATGAATTCATGGCTATCACATGGAGACATAGAACAAAAACTCTGATCTGACCATCCAGTCTATCATTTTAGACTCATTGCTATTGCAGTGCTTTGATTTTCAGTACAGCAAGCTCCCAAATATGTTTAATAATGAACCTGTGAGAAGTCTATGCAAATCAGGAAAATATTAAAGGATTAGCTTCATTTTTAGTGTATCTAAATCTAGTCCACTTCAGAATTGACAAATTTGTATTAAGCAAGCAGATATAGGTCTCCAACTTTAAGTACATGTTTATAATCCACTGAAGTGGGTTGAGATCAATAGGTTTGAGGAATGTGCTTAAAATGAAGAGTATACTTGAGAGCTTGTAGTATTTAGGCCTGGTAAAGAGCTCATCAAAGGTTTTCCTAGATGCGAAGTTATACTGATATAAATTTGAAAGTGATTTGGAATTGATTGGATTAAACTTGTTTGAAAGTTTGGTAAATGCATTTGATAAAAGGGAAGGGTTGAATGTTGAGAGACAAATTTTGCTACTGGAAGGACTAGTCAGTTAAAGACACTGCCATTCTCCCCCATGTCTTTGCCACTATCCTGAAGATCACTGACTCCAGGACAGACCAGCAAAATGTACAAGTCCCCGTCCCTCCACTGCTGTGTTTTATAGGCTCCCAAATTAACCAATCTAGCAGTGATTTTATTCTAAAATCTCAAATTAATAACAGAAGCAATTGAGATGTGTCCAAGTTCCCTTTTGGTCTTCCTGAATTAATGGCCAGTAAACTCTGGGAATGGGATAGGCAAACAGCCAGGAAGCCAGCACGTTTTCATCTGCTCCTGCTGTTTGTATCAGTGTATGTTAAAGATGGCAAATAAATGGAAATTAATCACTCAGTCTTTAATGTCTTCATGCATAAATGTTTAAGGAAGGCTTACATCAGTTTAACAGGATCAGCAGCCTGCAGTCACCCAAACCTCCCAAACTTTCACCTGCAAGGCTGGGCTGGGGTTGGGAAGTCACCAGTTTAATATTCTTTATTGAATGTATGTTTGTTTGCCAAACTGCAAAAATTATGTGCACGCTCACAGCTCATAGCAATCACAGTGTAAATTGTGTTAAATTCATGATTCATCAGAGAGCCATGTCATGGAAGCATGCTCCCAAAGTTTAATAAAAAACTCATAAAGCCTTTAACTCCCTGCCTGCCTGCACACAGTGTGCAAGTGTCTTTAACAGGGCTCTGAATAGGCACCACGCTTGTAATACATGGCTAATGTCAAAAGAGACCTCAGAAATTAGGATGTGGTTCTCCAAATCTGTGCCTTGGATATTTGTGACTGCAATGGCTTTCTATTCTGTGTCATGTGTTAGTATCTAGCATTCACTGCATTTCAGTCCTTATTCCCATTCTCATACATTTTCTTTTCCTTTTGAAACTTTTTTGTAAATGAAAATACATCCTTAGAAATCTCTCAGTATTCATTCTCCCCCCTGTAGCTCCTGGCAACACAGTCTAGTTCAAATTGAGTTACTTTTATTAAGCCTTTGATTCTGGGGGAAAATAAGAGGGTTTTTTTTTTTTCCATTATTGCCGGTATGAGGTCCTCAAATGTTTGAATTCAGTCCATTTCCCAGGAAACTCTCACACAGATGGTCAATAGTTCATGCAAGGAGGCAGCAGACCATATAAACAAGCTTTTGGTCTCAGGCATTCTTATTACAAGAGTAGTTCAGTAATAAGGCCAAACCCTTTGAGAAATTGTTCATTGCTATTGCTACCATTCAAGTCCAGTCTAATCTAGGATATTTACAAAATTGAGAATAAATCAGATTGCTGGAAATATTATTTCTGTTGAAGTTTACATGTATATATATATATATGTGTATTTGTGGTTTTGTGTATCGATATATATACAGTTGTAGAAGAGAATCAGAATTAGTCTGATCTGAGTGTATTTCAGTAATTTTCTAAGTGTTATGTCTCAGGTATTTTCCATAAGTTTTAAAGTAGGCAGGTTTTATTACTCCTAAAATGCGTGTATGCATGGTGGTTTAAGAACAGAAGGAAATCAAGCACCACACAGTCACTCTCTCACCCCCTCCTTTCTCTCCCCATCCCCTCCTCCAGCAGAACAGGGAGGAGAATCGATGTAAAACTTGTGCGTCGAGATAAGAACAGTTAATAATTGAAAATAAGGTAAAATACAATAATTAGGGTAAATAATAAAAAGGAAACAAGTTATGCACAATGCAACTGCTCACCGCCCTCTGACCAACACCAGACTCCCCTTTCCTCATCCAGCTCAACCCCCCTTCCAGGTAACTCCCCCTGGATTACATATCGAGCATGACATTCTATGGTGTGGAATAGCCCTTTGATCACCAGTCCCAGCTATGCTCCTCCCACTGCAGGGCATGAGACAAGTGACTTTATCCTTGACTTAGGATAAATACAACTTAGCAAAAACCAAAACATCAGCATGTTACCAACACCATTCTCATTCTGAATCCAAAACACAGTACTGTAACAGTTACTGAAAAGACATTAACTCTACCCTAGCTAAAACCAGGACAGCATGCTATAAAGTGCAAGCAATAGGAGATAAATATGAATATGTATATATACACACACACATATATATATATTCTTCTAGGAGGAAAGACTAGACACAAGTAATACACTCCCAGTTAATCAGAAGGAAACTGCTCTTTCAGAAGAAGGATTATTTTATTTTTATTTTTGGCTCTGCCCACTTTCGATTCAGGATTTGAGCACAGGTTTTTAAATCTCTCTGGATACTGTGAACTGCTCTTTAGTCCAGCAGTGATAGCTTCAAAGCTCTGCAGTCTCATTTCTCTAAAATATTTTCCTGTAGACAGATCTCCCCAGAGTGCCAAAGAACAACAGCACTGTTCTTACACCAGCATTTGGCAGTGCC
Organism: Corapipo altera; assembly: GCF_003945725.1. Lineage (NCBI taxonomy): Eukaryota > Metazoa > Chordata > Aves > Passeriformes > Pipridae > Corapipo > Corapipo altera. The sequence goes on along the minus strand of NW_020884896.1, from coordinate 8,621,550 downwards.
TGCAAAAACTATTGCAATTCAAGGCAGAAAGGAGACCATTGTACTTTGTGAAAAGGGAAGCCAGAAAAATGCAATGGTGCTGGAAACCAACTTTATTCACTCTAAGTGGGTTTTGGTAATGGTCTTTGACAAAGTAAGGAGTCAGCTGGGTCATGGTGAGCAAGTGGAAATCACCTTCATAATGTTCCTGCTCAGGCCTGTAAGGGAGGGTGGACAGATGAAGGGCTGCTCCTGGTCTTTGGACTAGACTCATTCTGTGAGACAGAAGGTGGGCAGAACAGTGTGACTCCAGTGCAGATGCATTTCTGCTCCCCTTTCCACTCCCCCATTTGAGTTAGCAAGGGAACAAAATAAGCAATACTAATAGCACTTTGCAGAGAGCAATGAGGTTTTCTACTCTAGTGTCTACTTAAAATTCTCTTTGGCACTGACAGAACTTGAGATGCCCTTCTGTGTACTTCTTTTATTGAGTTGTGATATGAAGTAATAGGAAAAATGCATAACTGCAAACACTCTTGGGCTCTCTAATGGTTAAGGAACCACACTAAAAACTGCTGAGTTCCCCAAAAACCATTCTTGCACGCTGCCTGAGGAGAGACCATTCATCAGACTGCACACATGCATCTCTTCTTAACAGACCTCAGCATATGCACTGCCCATTGGAGACAAGTCGGAACCATGTGAAGTTGCCTGCTGGCAGGCAACTTTTGCCTGTTCACAGCAAAACAGAAGCGGTCCTTTTGTACATATTGTCATATCAAACCCATTTCAGGAGTTTATAGGTATGATCTCTCTTCCAAGAGATCCAGAAATGATCTGGGTTACTTGTATAAAACAAGAATCCACTATGGGAGATCAATTACAAAGACCTCAATTCTCTCTCTGGAAAGACCTGATTGACAGATTTCTGGATCTGGAGGAGCATTTCTTGGGGATATAATTTCTGCTTGCCTTCTCACTGTTGGCTGCAGCAGGACACCAGTTTTCAAGAAGCCCAAGAATGAGGACCCTGGAAACCACAGGCCTGTCAGTCTCCCTTCAATGCCTGGTAAAGTTAAAGGAGTTATTAAAAAAAACCTGAAAGACAGTGCAGTCACTGGTCACAGCCAGCATGGCTTCATAAGAGGAAGGTCCTGCTTATGAAACTTGATTTCCTTTTATGATGACGTAACCTCCCCAGGTGATTTGGGGAAGCCAGTTGATATAATCTTTTTGGATTTCAGTAAAGCTTTTGATACTCTCACAGGATTCTTAACACACAGCTGGATAAACACATCATATGCTGGGTGAGCAATTGGCTCATGGGTCAAGCACAGAGGGTAATAGTGAATGGGATGACATCAGACTGGTGACCTGTCACTAGTGGGGTCCCACAGGCCTCCATCTTGGGCCCTGTGCTCTAAAACATCTTCATAAATAACTTGTATGCAGGACTGGAAGGGACACTGAGTAAGTTTGCAATGAGACAAAACTCAGAGGAGCTATTGACTCCCTTGAAGGCAGAGGCCCTGAAGAGAGACCTCCATGTATTAGAGGACTGAGCAATCACCAAACACATGAAGTTCAACAAGTGCAAGTGCTGGATTCTTCACCTGGGATGGGGCAACCTTGAATGTTCCTATAGGCTGGGAAATGAGATGCTGGAAAGCAGTGCCAGGAAAGGGACCTGGGGGTCCTGGTCGACAGCAAGTTGAATATGAGTCAGCAGTGCCCTGGCAGCCAGGAAGGCCAACCATGTCCTGGGGGGCATCAGTCAAAGCATCACCAGCTGGTCAAGGGAGGGGATTGTCCCACTCTGCTCTGCAATGGGGTGGCCTCATCTTGAATAGTGTCTTCAGTTTTAGTCTCTGCAATATGAGATATTAAGCTATTAGAGAGCATCCAAAGGAGGAGAAGAGCCCTGAGGGGAAACCATCGCTTAAGCAAGGAGAGGAGGAAACTGAGGAGAGACCTCATTGCAGTTACAACTTCCTCATGAGGAGAAGAGGAGCGGCAGACACTGATCTCTTCTCTGCACTGACCAGTGACAGGATCTGAGGTAATGGCCTGAAGTTTTGTCAGAAGAGGTTTAGGTTTGGATATTAGGTTTGGATATTAGAAAATGGTTCTTCACCCAGAGGGTGGTTGGACACCGGAACAGGCTCCCCAGGGAAGTGGTCACAGCACCAAACCTGACAGAGCTCAAGGAGCATTTGGACAGTACTCTCAGGCACATGGTGTGACTCTTGGGGATGGTGTGCAGGGCCAGGAGTTACATTCAGTGACCCTTCCAACTTGTCATATTCTGTGATTCTGTGATTTTGTGAAGTCTTTTGTGTGATTTTCTTATAAACTAACACTGGGGAAAAGCAGAAGGGCTGACTTTGCTCTTAGTGAACCATAGTTAGCTTTGTGTAAATACTGAACAGTCCCAGGTGACAGCAAGGACTGGTATGGATTTAATGTCCTACAGCTAAGGAATAAGTTAGAAGGTTTGTGTTTCTTGTGCAAACTATGGCCATCTTGTGTCCTAAAATACTCTTTGGATCTGCTGTGACATTTTGGCTCTGTGCTACTTCTGTACATCATGTTTCTGAAAGGTGATGGGCCGTAGGGAGAGATTAGGAAGGGGAGAAACTGCATCTTTACCCTTCCAGTGATGATCAAATCAATAGTTACCTCTGAGCCTGAAATCACACTTGTCTCATTAAAAACTGACTTACAGCTTGTGTGTTCTGCTTCTGCCATTCCTTCACTGGTTTTAGGGTAGTGTTCCCAAACTGTGTGCAGTGGGCCAGTCCTTTTGTTCTGGCAACACACATGATTTTTTTCCCCATTTTCCCCCTGCAATATCCCTTTCGACACATAAGAGTTTGCATCTGAACGTGCCAGGGGCAGTGTTAAAAAATCCATGTTTGCCAAGAAAAGAGAGAGTACTAACATTTAGAAAAGTGGAAAGATGAATCTTCACTGGAGATACAAAGTCGATAAAGAGACTTGCAGTGACCTGAGCATAGGTCAAGTTGACCTATGTGAGAATGAAGAGAAAAGAATGAAAGGAAAACAAGTTAGAGGAAAAGCCAGCACTAAAAATATGAGCTGCAACCATTAGTTGCAGTACTGTCAGTTCTTAAAGTGCCTGGACAATACTTTGCCTTTCTTTGTCTCCTGGGCCAGGATGTGAAAGCACAGGAGTGAATCAACCTGTACATTAGTCTTGCAGCAAACAGAATAAGTCTGTTTCCCTGAACAGGGAAACCAAGTCATGAATCAGAAAAATGTGCTGCACTGGGACACGTGATAGAGTGTGTCTGGGGACAGAAGAAAATCTCATGAGCCTGGGGCTCTGTTCAGTTCTGACCATTACGATGCCATTTTTCTCTCTGACCATAACACTTTGAGTAGAGATCCTGATCCTCTATTTTATGTCATTATAGAAACTGTGCATGCAGACTGGTAAGGTAGGAGGCATAGTTAAAAAATAATCTGTTTATGTCCTTTATTACCCAGCAGTCTTTGTAACTCTTGGCTTTATGTATTGCAGGCTGGCATACTTCTTATTGAGGACCAAAAAAGAGAATTTGGATGAACTGCAAAGTAGATGCAAGAATATTATATTTCCTTAACTTTTACATATGTCTAAGATACCAGTTGCACAAAGCACAGGGTGGTGGAAGGAATTTCTTACCATGTGATTTGGAGATGTTCATGGGGATTTTTCTTGCTCTGCAGAGAGATGGCAAGGGATCAACAGTTAGGATACGTAGGAATGTCATAGTCAATTAATTTTCTGAAATTACACTCTGAAGTTGTGTTTAGAAAATGAATTAATATTGGTGAAAAGCACTGATATCCTTGGGTAAAGGGCAACAGAGAAGAATACATTGTTATTATTAAACTGTTGTAGAAATCCTCTCTTTGACTGAATTATTGCAGTGAGTTTCCTTGGTGATGTGACGTAGAATTTACTGGAGTGTTTGTGCTGTATAATTGAAAATGACATTACCTTTATTAAACCATCTATGGGACTCCACTCTTTTCTGTGCTGCAAAACAGCTTTGCCAGTGATTCTTACCAAGGGTTCTGAGCCAGCAAAGTGGAGGCTGGTCAGACATCCACGATGAAATATCTAAATTACGGGAAGACTAAGGGCAAAAAATACATTCCTTACTTGAGGCAAGTGAAATAATAGTAGATGTATAATAAATGTGGCTGAAGTCTCAATAAACTGCTCATTAAATTGTTCCCCATTGATAACAAAGGAAAGAGCACAATCACTTTTCATCCTGTCCTTTTCTCTCTCAAACTAAGAATACTAGGTTCAGGATTTAGAGACCTCTTCCCAAGTCATCAGTTCAGAGCCAGTTTTCTTGGCATTACCAACATTGGCTGTCACCAATGGCTGTTCATTTATCTGAGTAAAATGATTTAATGGTTCTAGTCCAGTTTTTCTTAGATGTCTGCATCATAACGAATCTCATCTCAATCAACGCTAATTGCTGCTTCTAACAGCAGCCTCCCAAGAGAGTCTTTAGGGAGTGAGTGGGCTGTGGAGCTTAGATCTGGTGGGATCACACACCTAGGGATCATTAACAGGGCTTGCCAGTCTGGCACTAAATTCAAGTACTGGAGACTAATATTGTAGTTTGAATTTTTCTCATGCCTGAGGTGCTAGACTGCTAAGAATAAAGGTGTCCAGCTTGCTAAATGTTAGTGCAAATTATTAAGCTGTCTTTTCAGCAGTGCTCTCTGTTCTAGTGTAGCAGGGTGGTAATGCGCTTCACAGCTGAACTCCATCCTGCGGCAACACTGATTTTATCACCCAGGGTGCAGTAGGACCCTTACATTTGGAGTGACTGCAATGCAGCAGTTTTGCTCTCTGATGGTGGGGTTTACTGGTGTTGCATCTATGGTACCCTGTGGGATTTGACGAAGAAATGAAGGCCTAATGATGTTCTCCAAGTATGTCCTGATCTCAAAAAGAAATTACATCTTTGTAACAATATAATCATTCCCTTGTCAAATTAAATTGGGTGAATTTTCTCCTCTTAAGTTTGATTTTTGTAATGACTACTTAGTCCTACCAATATTGGTATAATGGGAATATAGATACACTTTGATTGAATGTGGATCCTCTCCTGGTTACCCTAACTTGATTATATATCTCAGTGGATCCTAAATAGGAAACTCTTCTTTCCTTAAATCAAAATAGTTGCCTCATTGCTACATCATCAAAAAAAAGCCAGGAGTCTGATTAATAGCTGTGCTCCAGGCTTCTTTCACAAAGACAAGAGAAACTCTGCAAAGAAATCAACAAGTACGTTAAATATTAATATCTGTGTGTCTCTGATGGTTTGTAGCTTCTCATTCTGGAATGATAGAATAATAGATAATGGAAAGAAAGTTATTGTACAGTATAAATACATATTTAATTAAGGAAATTTAAATTATTCCCCCATAAAATTGTGTTGTTACCAATAAGTCATTCTCTGATCTTGGATATTGAAAATCTAAACTGTTTGATTAAACCAGAAACAAATTTGCCCTGGATGTTTTGGAGGGGTCTTAAAGGTAGCAGTTTTTTATTTTAGATTTCTCCCTAAACTTCCCTTTTACACCCTGAAAATTAATGGCTTAATAGAATGCTTGACTTCACACTGGAACAGAGCAGGCCAGACACAGCAATTGATTGAATCCTACCTTTGTAAACCCAACAGTATTTGTCTGGCAGTTTGTCTGCCGTGGGCTAGACCCTCTCCCTTTTTTTCTTTAGTTTGTGAAACTACTGAAGTGTCAGATTCAGACTGGCATGATCACTCTCAGTACAGATTAGGGCAGAGTGTGAGTCAAAACTTGATATTTTGCTAATGGTTTGCTTACTATCTACATCTTTCCAGCCTCTCAGAAAATGCAAGCTTTGGAGAATAGGAAGAATAGCAGCTGGGTCAGTTGAAGTCAAAGGAGAAACAGGTCAGATCAAGTTCCCAACTGGGTCAGAAGACAAAGAAGTTTATTTCTTTTTATGTTACCTATATGTGTTATCATTACAGATCAATTAATTCTAACATACTGATGGTAATTCTGGGAATAAATGCTTGATCCTGGGACTTGGTGAGTATTTTGTGCCTGGTGTGAGATCCACTGAACCTATTGAAAGCACTTGCTCTGGATCAGGCTTTGCAGCAGAAGATGAAGCTGCTTCCAGCCAGACGCTCAGGATCTGACTTTCTCCAAGAAAGCTATTTTCTTTCTTTTCTGCCCAAAGTTATAGAAATCTTTCCTCGCTGGAATATGATGTATCTACAAAATTAGATCCTTTATTAGTTTATTACTCAATCCAAGGAATTAAATTATTTTCTCTGTATCACTGGAGGAGTTGGAATGAGACAAATGAATGAAATAACTCACCAGTGTGCTAGTTCCCTTTGTGTCATCCAACAGAAAAAAATAGTGTGAAAGGACAGCAGGAAAAGCAACTAAATAAGCTTAAAATAACTGCGGGCTTTTTTTCCTGTTGAGCTCTTGTCTTGGATTAATTGGATTTTTACCTTTTAATGAGTGCTTGTGAAGACTACAAATGCCAAGAACTGCAACATACCCTGTGCATCTACTCCATCTAATACAAGCCATGTACAGTTAGAGAGTGGAGCTATAGCTTCTAATCTCTTCTGACTTCCAGATGAATTGAGATATTCACTTGATACATAATGGGTCACAGGTTCATCTTATTCACAGGGACAAGTGGGTGCTCTCTGCAAACAAACTAGGAACTGCACAGTTGAGCCAGGCCAGATTTGTTATTCCTTTTCTTCCAGGTCATCAAGTTGTGGTGAATTGCTTCAGAGCCTGGTGGACTCCACCCAAAGCCTGCCTTTAGTTTCAGAGGTCCGGGCTCATTATGGTAATTATCCGTGGTTTCACCCAGGTGGCGGCTAAATGTCTAAGACTCACTGAAAATATTTTAGTTTAATTTGGATTAACCCTCAGTGTTAATTATGTTTTCAGGTCAGGCTTTGTCTCCTGTTAGCTCACAAAACTGGCTTTGTGACACCGATGCTGCATGAGACATTACATCAGTTCAGTGTGGCTGGATTGCATTGACTTGCTCTTTCACATCTACGTACTTGAGCAAAATCCTGAGATGTCCATTAGAGTTTTCTTTCCTCCTGGAAATGCCTATTTATACATTCTAACACTTACCATCTATGGATGCATAGAGTCTACTTACAATTACTCGAAACTGATGATTTCATATCCAAGCATGCAGTGCATTTGAGCTGTGAACATGTCTAAGAAGCTTTGTTCCTTTTTGACACCTTATGCCCTGAGGAAAGAATGAAAGGAAACACATGTGCATTTTTGAGAAGGAGTAAAAAAGGATTGCTCTCAGGAGACTTTCTCCTCAGATTCTGTGATGAGTAATGCTCCTGTCAATTACTGGCTTTTTTTCAGAAACAAGGTAAAAAATGCTTGATTTTAGCTTCATTTGCTTTTTTGGATTGATGTCATTCCTACTCCTGTGAAAATAGGTATTCCCCATGGAAACAAAGAGCTCTGAGCTGGACAAGAAATCAATGCCAATTAAGATCACAGAAATGATTAAGGACTTCCCATCCTGAGTCTTCATTTGAGATTTTATTAAGACTTTTGTAGAGACGCATTCAAGCAGTTGTGAAGTTTCTCCACAATATTACATATAAGTCACAAAGTGCAAAAATTAGTAATTTTCTTCCTTTTAGCTATGGTTTCTTAGCATAGCACTAGGGACTATAATGACTTGATGGATTCATATCCATTATTTAAGACCTGTTCTTGGGAAAGACAGAGTGTACCGTGCTTTTTGAGTGTTTGTTCCTTTTTAAATTTTTCTTAATTATTTGATACTCTCCTTCCTTAGTAAAATCCCTCTCCCAGGATAAGAAGTCAGTATGAGATGTAAAACCCATATTGATGGCAATGAGAATTTATGTCTTGTAGTTTAAACAAACAAAAATATATGTCTCTATAGCAGGTTTGTTAGCTAGGATCATTCTCTCCCATGTAAAAATTGCAAAGCAATTCAGTCCACCTATTTTAGATACCAGTTTTAGAAGGAAACTTTGATACCAGGCTAAGATGTTGGATGCATAATTTTTACATGGTTTTATAGAGCTTTAATTGGTGTGTGAATCTTGCCTCTGGTGTGTTTAAGAAACCCATGTCTCTTCTCCAAAGAGCTGTAAGGGCTAGGAGTTGGCTACCCTGGTTTGGAGAATTTTATGTCTTTTTGTCCTGAATTTCACTGCTCTGCCCAATACTGTTGGGTGGACTTTGCAGTGATTCACCGCAGAAGCAACTGCATTATAGCTGTGGAGTAACTAGTTTAGGTCTGAAACTTTTAAACAATTCTAACAGACAGGTGGTCACAGGACAAGGGGCTGTGCCTTGTAACAGTATGGAGTGCTACAAGTCTGCAGAAATTTGTGCGTGGATATTATTTGCTTCTTTATTTTGTTCTAAATTGCTTCAACCTGCTTTAGTGAAAGGGCTCAGCTCTTGCTGGTGTACGTGGATACAAGATGGTGTTTTACTTTGGGAGCAGGTGAAGCTGTAAAAGTCACAAGAGACAGCTAAGGTCCTAATTTCCTTTCAAAGTCAATGGGGCTCATGCCCTTAAATGCCCACTGACTTAAAGCAGTTTTTCTTCTGTTGGAAAGAAGCTCTAGAGTCCAGCACAGACACTGTGTTAAAGGTGCTCCCTGATTTTAGTAGCTGAAAAGCATCTTGTGAGCAGATATTCAACAGACAACTCAAAAAAAAAGGTGAAAAATAAATCCTTCAGAGAAATTATCTGAAACTTTTTCCAACATCTTTTTACATCTCTGTCTTCTGAACCCTTATTAATACTCAGTCACAATTCAAATGAGATCGTGTTGGTGAGATTCAAGAAAAAAAATAAATTGAAAAATTTTTTGTTACCTCTTAGAGGGAAGGTTAGAGAAAATGGAAAATAGGAAAGAAAAAAACAACCAACTAACTCACTAAGCTAATTTTGCCCTCTGATGTGTTTGGTATTCACATTATTCAGTGCAATCTGATATGCAGACTTAGGATGTAATTCTATGTTGTAAACTTATTTAAAATGAATGAGGCTGCCAGCTTACATTCCTCTAACAATATTTTATGTGCCTAAGTTTATGCGTTGATCCTGTGCCCTTACTGGATTTCTTAGTCCAGATATCCTTCTGATTTCAAAAGGAGGAAAAGAAAGCTAAGTGTCAAGGCTTGCAGCTGAACCCTCCTTGTCAGGTGTCCCCTTTGCATTCACTCTCCCTTCACATCACTTCCGAAGTCTCTGTTTTCTTTCTGCTGAATGAAGCTGGGGAAGGGCCAACAGATCTGAGAGCTGAGGCTTGGATCTTCGTGTCTAGGCTAAGGATTTTTGAGACCTGAGCATGGAGAAGTTGTTTCAACAAGTTAAATGTTGAGGTAAGTAAAATTGAGAAGGTGGTTTGAGCCCTCACCTATTATCGCAGAACTCTGTGTCTGAGAACAGTCACCATTTCTGCACTTATTGCAGAATCTCCCAAGAGAGCCCTGTATTGTCGAAGAGAATAAATTGCTTCCTCGCTTGTAGAAGTGGTCCCTGAAGTTCAGCATTAAGAAATGAACGGGAGGCATCACAAGAGAGATTTTGCTGCCTCTGTCTATAATAAGGTTAAAAGGCAACCTGATCACATTCTCTAAGTATCTCCAGTGGGGATAATTCGTATAAAGTGCAGAGGTGGGAAAGCTCTCATTAATTTTAGACAGTCATAACAAGAAATGGTAGCTGGAAATTGAGACTAGATGAATTAAAAATGAAAATAAGATCCTTTTTATTTCTGATTTATTTATTTTCTTAACAGCAGAGATAATTAACAACATTGGCTGACTGCTCAGAGGAAGAGGAAGGTTTTCCATTGCCTGCAGTCTTTAAATTGCAATAAGAGTTCTTTCTAAGAGGGGATTTTTAGCCATGCCAGAAGTTATTGAGCTGAGTGGAGGAATTCCTAGGTGAGATTTAGCCATTAATATTATCAAGACTTTAATTCTGCAGGATCACATGGGCCTTTTGGCCCCCAGACTTTCCTTGCATTGTCCTCTCCCTTTAAATTACTATTTTCCCTTCTGTATGGGCTCATATCTCTGACCTCAGTCCAATGAGGATATAAATTATCTCCTTCCACATTAATCAACTATTTTTACTCAATAGCATCTTCCAGTGGAGATTCTGCCCTGCTGCAGATGACAAGCAGAGCATGGAGCTTGCTGGGGCAGGCAAAAGGAGTTGAGATAAAACAAAGGTTCTAGTTAACACCCATATCAGGAACAAAAACTCATTTTCAGAATGAATTTGCCTATGTTTGTCATCACCACAGACTTTCATTAGGAGGATGACAGCTGAGATTTCTGCATCTGCCATTTCCATGGTACTCCCAGCAGTACGTTGCTCGAGGAAAGATCTCTTACTTTAATCACTACTGTGAAGCATTGGGTTGTGGGTGGGACTGAGGTTGTTCATGGTGAGAAAAGGAAGGAGAGGGAATTAAAAACAAGCTTACTGTGCTAATGCTTGTCAGCTTAGCACTAATATATGTGTTCCTGAACTCTTCTTAATTCACCTCTTTATTGATTTGTTTGTATGTGTGGTACTTCACGAAGGAATATCGTCCACCCTTTCTCCTGAAATATGGCTGCCTCTGTTGTGAGTGTGACTGGTTTTTAGCACTAACCACACAATATGACATTTCCAAAGAAGAGAAAGGGGAAAATAACAAATTTGCCCAAAGTATAAGGGAAATTAAGGAGGTAAAAACATTTCTACACCACTTATGGAGCCCATCTAAACAGCTTAAAAATGCGGAACCCTCATGTGGCCCAGCAGGTTTTATATATCACCAGCCTGAGGAGGTACAAATCTAGGCTTTTTAGCCACACAATTCCAGATTTTGATATTCTCAGTTTGCAAGAAAGAATTCTTTTGGAAGGGTGTGTGTTGATAACCGTCTTGCCTACCACTGCTGTCCCTTGGCATCTGGGGGACTGTAAGTAATCAGTGTGAAGGAACATAGAAGTGCAGTTGTTTTTCCTTATCTGAATGGGATTTATCTGTTGAGTCTTTTATCATCTGCTTTGCAGCATAAGGTATTAAAGAGCTGAAAAAAAGTGATGGTTATATGTAGATAGAAGCTCCTAGCAGCGGCATGCACACAGTGTAGCTTGACTCAAAATGAAGCAGCACTGAGGCTCTGCTTTGTACACTTCAATTTTTCCTGCCTTTGCAGGCATCGGTACCAGGGGAGGTCTCATGTAAATTGGAGACAGAGAAATGATTATCTGTTTATCTTGCTTTCCTTTCAGAGCAGTACAACGAAATCAGCAGAACTCTCCTCCCTCCCTCTTCTCCTCTCTGCCTACCAGATAAACCTTGTTTTTGAAAAATTAGAATGCACTCTGGATAAAGGAAGGTGACCCTAGGTCTTGGATCTGTTTCCTTCATTAGCAGCAAATCGGCATGTACCGATTGCTGCTTCTAGTATCAATGCTGAAACATTTAACTAGTCAGAAGAGTTTATAGATGCCAGAAGAGAAAGCCAGTGATGCATATAATATATCTCTGGAATCATAAATAGCTGAGACAAGGGCTAGTTATTGCTTATTTCAATATTGTTGTTTAATAGCAACTCTAAATACACTCTGCTGGGTTAAATATTGTACTATTAACTCCAGAGATAATGATCTTCCTAGACTGAATGAGGGACAATCATATTATGGTGTGATGCATTTCTCTAAGCTCCCCATATGTGAGCAGGGTAATTGAGGCGACTAGCAATTCTGTAAGCCATTCTGAGGGTCAAACTCTCTGATTGTAACTCTCTGCCCATTCCTAGAGAGGGTAGAAGGACTTACTTTATGAATACAAAAACATTAGATGACCCTGCTTTTCACATATTTGTAAAGCACTCATCAACCCAGCATCTCAGTCTGTGGATATTATCAATCTCTAACTAATTATAAGATATCCATTCCACGGTAGTAGCTTCAAAGGTAACAATTTATTCAGGCCTTTTCCTCATCCTTTCTTATAGGTAACTGAATGAAGAAATGAGTTGTCTTCGTGTTGATCTTTCTCTCTCGTGCCTGTCTGAGCTTGAAGAAAAATGAAAAAGGACTCAGCAGAGAAAGGAGCCACGTTTCTGAAAGAGCAGTAATGTCCCTAGAAAATGTCCTACCCTTAAACCCAGCTGAATAGTTCAATGAGAGTATAGATCACATAGACAGTCAGAGTGGAAGTGTTTATGATATTTTAGGAATACATTTTTAGCTGGCCAAACAAAAGAGGGATCTGGAGGATGAAAGAAATGCCCGCAGTTTACCTTTGCTTGCAACAGCCTATTCACTTTACTTATATTGTGCATTTGATACCAGTGTCCCTTCTTTTATTTCTCATGTTCTCAGCTACTGTTTTGTTCAGTGCTGTATTTAAGAGTTTCATTTAAAGGATTAAAAATTATTGAGGAGAGGTAATTACACTTATTTTTGCATATAAACATATGCATCTATACATGTGCATGTGTGTGTGTATATTGACATATGAAGTTCTCAGTAGCAAAGCCCAATTTTATGTAGACTTTTCTGTTCCCCTCAGAGTTAACACTTTACCCTCATTACTCTTATATTTTCAATTCAAAACCATTAGAGAACAACTTGATATTGTCTAAATCCACAAAGGTTACCAAAGGCTGGCATCAGCAATCAGGAGGCACTTGGACCTCAGTGCTGTTATCTCTCCTTCAAATGACCACTTTAATTTGCATGATGGACACTTAAGCTCTGCAGAAACTCCACACAGACATATTGTACCAGGATTGTGCTGGTAAGTAGTGTAAGTATTTTACAACCTTCTGTTTTAAATCTCAGAGTTTGTGAATCTCTCCACATCAAGATTAAACGTAATTTACCTTAGCTGTTTGGTACTTTCCTGGGTAATGGTGGTAAATCAGGAACTATCCAGCAATGATTATAAAGAGTTGGAGCTTAATTTATACTAATCTATCTGTAGAATGACCTCTGCAAGTCTTGCTTATTGGGGGCATTAGGCCCTCGTACTTATTCTCAGGTTGGGTTTCTTTTCTCCCTTTGAAGGTCATCTTAAAGGTAGGTTATCTTTTAGTCCTCTTCCTTTGTGGAGATGAGGATTTATTTTTGTTGCTTTTAAAAGTGGGTTAGATGTCTCTGATTTGCTTGCTGGTATCTTTTTAATTTCATCATGGGAGTCTTGCCACCGGATGCAGTGTGATTTTGAGTCCTAATTTTATTGCCTAGGTAAAATGAAGGACAAATCTGAAATGTTTCCACTTGAAATGCAAGGATACTTCCACACACAAGCCTGCTGCCAGTAAAACTACCTGCTAAGTAATGACTGCTAAACTCTGGTGGGCATACCCAGATGTAACTGTTTAGTATGTAAATCTTCACATGATCATCAGCCATGGAAAAATTAATGATATAATAGGAGAGACACATTGAAACTATAGGCTTGTTAGTATCTGAATGAGAAGATTCAGAGATTCCCTGTCCAAAACAAGTTGCTTCTTTGCTACCTTTGCAAAGACTTATGAATTTTTATTGAGGTCCTATTGTTCCTATAATATATTTTTTTCCATTTTGTAGCTTTTAGATTTGCCTTGATTCCCAGATTGAAGAATGTCCATGGGTTTGGGATTTTGATTTATACTATTGAATAAATATTCTATTGAAAAATATTTCATTGAATATAAATATGTTTTATTCTATTGAAATCCTAATATAGAAGAATAGAACATAAAATGATAGCAGAAATAAATAATGAAAAAAAATTGCACTATTTTTTGACTACAATGGTTATGAGGAAAAAATGAAACTCATCAGATAATTCATGATTATATTATTGTGCACCAATTCAAGACTTTGTGTCTCATATGTTTTGATTTTATTCTTTTTTTTTTAATTAGAAAATCTATCTTTTTTCCACAAAAGCAGAAAGAGTCCCAAATTCCACGTGGCACTATATACCATTGCAGAAACCAGGGAGGTACTCTCTAAACTACTTCAATCTTCATTTAAATAACCCTCTACTTATTCTCTATCGAATAACTACAATGTAGCATAATATACAAGATCATAACATGAAGAGGCATCAACCATCCTCATAACAGATAAAACAAAAATTATGGGAAGCTATTGAAATTACCACAGAACAGATATTTCTTTTTTATGAATGGTATAGCCATTGACACTGAAAGAAATGTCTACCCACCTGAACTGACATCATAAGGTAACATGCCAGACTACTTTGTTAAAACTTTCACCAGAGATAAAGGGTCACACTGTTTTGGAAATGTCTTAGTTGTGGTATTCTTTAATTTTAATACTTGAAGCAACCTTAGGCTACCTGTATCTATAAAGTAAGGATTTACCTCTGTTTTTTGAGGGGGAAGGAGGAAAGAACTGAAAGGGCAGTGTGGGGGCATAAGATAAATGCTTCCAGTAACTGGGATAAAATAAATGTGTACCCAAAAGAGAAGGGTACAACTATGTATCAAAGGTTTATCTGCCATGAAATGATGCCGTGCCACTGCGAGCAGAGTACACACAGCAGCACAAACTGACAGGTTTACCCTCAGACCAGCTGCAACATATGATATAGGAAAAACAATAAAACATTCTGGAGCCATTTTAATACAAGAAGAAAGAGTTCACAGAGCCAGAGCCATGTCTGTTTCTGGGTGGAGTAGTCAACTGACATCCAGGAAGGACAATTATAGATGTGTCTTTTGATGTGGATAAGATGTTCTGTAGCATTTAAAACTAAGAAAAAAGCTTTCAAGCAACAGGCATTCCATTGATCTGCTCCCAGCTATGTATAGAGGCCTAGAACATATTTGGACATAAAAATAAATAAAAACCTGGATTTAAATAGTGATCACAACAACACACAGCTTGAGTTTGCTAAAATTTGGTCATACTAGGCAAATGTAATTTTTTTTTTTAAATAAACATTCCTCTACAGAAGGAAAAAGCAGATCTTCTGATTTTAGTTCTTCATTAAAGTATTTGGTATAGGACTACATGAAGACTTGTGAGTTAAAAAGAAGATAGTATTGAAAAATGAAGGAAGAACTGGATAAAAGAGACTATTAAATGGGAACGGTTGGACTGGAGGTAGGCTCCTATTCAATTTACCTAACGACTGGTTTTAGGCTCAGTTTTGTGTAATATTTACATTAGGGACTTTGATTCTGCAGGAATTTGGAGACAGCAATACAGAGAAGCATTGGGATATTGTTCAAATGAACTCAGTGACCTTCAAGGGAGGCAACAGAAATGGCATGAAATTCAAGCTAACAAAGGACAAGTTCATACACTGTGGGACTAATCGTAAGATTTTCTTCATTTACACTGGAACTCTGCAGTGGAAATGACAAAGGAGGAAGAGCAAAGGAGTTAGTTGAGCATAGGATGACTGCGAGCCCTCATCTTGCTGAATTTCAAAAAAGACAAATAAGATCCTTCAGCCTATCAAGATAAGTAATATCCAATGGAGACAGAAAAATGCGTATTCCATGGGAAAAGGCAGTGGTACAAAACAAACCATCACAAAGGGATGGTGAAATGTTATCTGGAATCCCATGCTGAGCCCTGGTGGCTCCTTGAGGAGAAAGCACAAGGGCTGAAACAGCTACAGTTAAGGTCTACCAGGAGGAAAAGATAGAGAAAACGGACACAGGCTGGTTTGGCAGCCACAGTGGAGCCTGATGAAGGCCTAGATACATGCATGGAGGTTAAGGAAACTTGTTTGTGTTGGACTAGCTCTGTGTGAAGGGCTCAAGAACTGGAGTTGTTGAAGTTAACATCCTTTTCTGTCCATCTCAGTAGTTATATGCAGCTGTGCACCTGCACAGCAGCTCCAATGGACAAGTAGCCGTGGGAGACATACAAGTAGCCAGGTCTGGGAGACTGGGCTGCACTCTCCGTTTTCCTCTTGTCTGGGCTGACTAATTCTACCATCTGGATGAGCAGGGTGCTACAAGCAAATACTGTAGTATAGTGTCCATGACTAAAGGGTGTTAGGCTTGGGTCTGCTCCTATAATACACTTTTCCCATCGCTGGTATTTTTTTAGTCCAGTGGTTTATGCTATTAACTTTCATCCCTGGGGGGCTAATTATGGTTCTGCTTTAAACGTCTCCTGCCTCCAAGCTGATGAGTGTCAGGGTGCATACTGGACCCAACACAATCTTTCTGGTCAGCTGCCAGACTGTGTCCAGACTCAGGCACCATATATGAACTTTTACATACCTGGAAAAAGGTTGACCTCTTGTTTAACTACACTTTTGAACATCATGGGTCAGTTTTCTCTGGTGTTATCTGGCACTTCTCAACATGCCACACCACTAAGTCAAAGGTTTTGAATAGGAACAATAATCTCAGTCTAAGTCATCTTTACTGCTAAAAATTAATTAAACATTACAAATTTAGTCACAGCTTGATGAAAAACAATGTCTGGGTATAATTAAGATACAAAAATTATCACAAATTAACAAAAATTTCCACCTTACTGGTAGGCAAAATCTACTTCCACTTGATCTTTTTATGGATTAACTTTTTAGGCTTAATAATAGTACTATAGAATGCAGTGAGGAGAAGTGTAAAGCTTGGCACATATGAGAAATTCAGTACCACAAGTACAAAAAAGGGATCATCTGGCTCAGCAACAGTACTCTGGAAATAATATGGGGTTATAGAATAAGGTTCGGCACAAGCTCCGAGGGGGAAAAAAAATCATATTCCCTTAAGGAACAGCAGCTTGATGCAGAAGATAACTGTGCTTTTTCCTCTGGCCCTTTGAATGCTTCAGATTATAGAACAAAACTTTGTAGGTAGCTTGGTGGTCTAATGCCTGAAACAAACATGCAGACAGAGATTGAGTGCAAAAATCTATTTCCAAAGCTGGGAAGTATCTCATTGATTAGCAAATACCATGTGATAGCTAAATTAGGGTGAAATACAGCTGAAAATATTTCTGGAAGGATAATTCTCTGATGAAATTATCAGAACTTCCCACTTTAGATAACTCTCTTTCTAATAACTTGGTCTTTCAGAGTGCAGTAAATCCCTGGCAAAAGTCAAGGAAATGAAAACTGCACACAAGCAATGTATGCCTTAGCAGTTCACTGAATCAAGCCTTAGAGCTACTACAAAAGACTCCATAACTTAAAGAAAATGCCACTGTTATGATTACTTCCTTTATTCTTGGAGGACTTGCCTTTCCTAGAAATCTGTTTCAAATTCATCACATATAAACATTGGGAATAAGACATAAACAAAGCATTTTTTTTCCACCAGGTGAAATTCCTTTTTAGCTTGGAAAAGACAAGCTAGCAGGTGTGACAACTAACTGGATGAGGAAACTCTGATGATGGTATCTTCCTTATAGCAGAGTTTTTTCCTAATGGGCCTAGAAGATTTCTTACAATTAACTTGAGACAGATTTCTAGCTTCCACAGACTGCTTCCAACACACCAGTCTGTTTTTCCAGGCGAAGGTGCAAAGAATGTGTTTTCTTCCTGATGTCTGTCTTCAACATAGATCTATATTTTATATCTACAGTGCTTAATTCACTTGGAAAATTTGTACATTAACTCAAATCACATCTCAGCTTACAAATGGGTAGTGTTGCTCTGGCAGAGCTACACACACAGTGCCTGCTCCTCTATTTGCTGTAGGAAATACTACACAGAGTCAGAGAGAGAGGGTTTGACCACATATAGATTAGGTTTCCTTCCCTTTTTCTGTAAAGGTCTGAAAGGAAAGTGTCTGCCAGTGTTTGCACAAATGTTTAGAGATGGTTGATGCAGATTCATACCAGCATGTCAGGGCATGGGGAGTGGAGCGGGAGGACAGTGTCACTGCCTTGTGGAGTGACTCCCAAACAACACAATTGGGCTTCCAGTCCAGCTGGCAAGTCTGTCGAATGCTGAAGGTGACATAATGATTTTGGTTCAGGAAAGGGACTGGTGAATAATGGATTTGAAACTGGACCTCCCATCTGTTCCCAATTCATCTTTCACAGAAGCTAAAGAGTGGGAATGAGCAATCAGGCAAAAGCTTCATCCAGCTGCCTGGAGATCATGTCCCCAACTCAGACAGCAGTAACATTCCCCTCTCAAAGACCACTATATGCTGGTACAAATATATTGTTTCTTCATTGCTAAGGATTTGCTAGATGCTTTGTTGTTCTTGAAGGGAAGGTAATATTTCTTCCTTCATAAATGTGACCTTTTCTTTCTGGGTATTTTTTAGCCAGCTATACTTTGCTTGTATAAGATAAATGTGTGGAGCATTACAGAGAGGACAAGGTCCCAGTGGAAGATTAATAAGGATTGTCCTGCATGGTGAGGAATACTTAGCTAAAATCTTCATATAGAATACACCTACAGAGCTGTGCTATAGCAACAAATGGCCATAGAAAATCCTCAGTTTGAACTGGGGGGAGGGAGGGTTGGAAAGCAATGAATTTTAGGAAAAGGAATATACCATATCCTAAATGATTTAATTAGTGATCCTTGCTTAGAGATAATGACACTTGTATCCACAGAAGTTCTAGCCACAGCTACTGCAGTCAGGGACCTGGGGCTGTGAGAACACAGACCCCAGGATGACATGGAGCATGTACCAAAGACCAGTTTGTTTGCAAGTGATATGAGTACTTCTTGTTTTGCGAAAAAGCAAGTCTGCTCCAGATTAGTTCTAATTAGCCTCCTGTCTCTATGGTTGCAATTGAATGATGTGGGGCTTTTTAGGCTGTAAATCTCTTTTTAGTCTGCAAAAAGTCTGTCATTTATTTTCAAAGCAGCTGTGTTTTTCTGATAGATAGAGAAACATCTGTTCTAGTTATTTTATCAGTGCAACACATTCATGATGGCTTTCCCACCACCTCACTATGCTCTGCTATTACCTCCTTTCCTCCTGAGAGGAGGCAGGAGGGAAGGCACCTTTGATCTTTGGAAGCTATGAAGGTTAAGGATGCTACATGCATGATGCTTATCTGAATTAGGTGAAAACGCAAACGACCATTTTACAAAACACTTTGAAATAATAACTCTACTCCCTGCAAACTAAAAAGCTCCCTATGTCATTCAAAGAAGCATATTAGGAAAGAAAATGCCAGGTAAAACTTATGCAAAGTGAACAGACTACTTATTGGAAAATTGCATTCATAGAGTACCTGCTAGTGGTACTCTGCTACTCTTCAGATTGGAAGAATGTGTTACACCGAGTGCACAGGGACTACCTTAGGACTAGTATTACTCACAATTTTATTAGTAATTTATTAATAAATTAAACCAAATAATTATTTTATTAGCATCCTCTGTGATGTAGGCAGTAGAGCTTACTGATATGAAACTCAGAAAGTCTGCAGATGCCACAGACATGGGGAAGAATTCAAAAGGAACTTCATAAATCAGAGGAACTGAGTGCAAGGAAAAAGCCTGTCATTCAGTAAAAGCGAATGCAAGTATCACATTGAAGATTACTGTCTGTGGCATTACCAAACAGCAAGAACCAATGTAGAAACTCCAGAGAGTTTTAACCTAAAAGGAACGAGCATTGTGTATTTAAAGAACCTCAGCTGCAATGCTTTCTTTGTTTATAGGCTGCACATGTTGACAAAAATTAGGGAAAACTGAAAACAGTCATAGAGGTGGCCATAGCATACCAGCATCTAAAAAGAGACCTAAATATGGATTATGGAAACTTCTCTGGAGTTTGTAAAGATAAGGTTAGATGTAAACACAGTAATACAATAAGGGAATAGACCAACTGATACCTCAAAGTCATCTCCAGCCATACTGCTTTGAAGTCAACAATTTTCTGATTTTTTTTTCTATTGGAAATTGGATTTTCCCCACCTTAAATGAAAATCAGGATAATTTTTTTGTACCTGGATTTAGAGAAAAAAATATTGTTACTTCCTATGAATGAATATTAGTGAACAACCCTAAAAGCTACTTTGATCCAAAAACTGGAAGAGATCCATACAGTACTTTAGAAATATCTGTATCACTGATAGAATTACACAGGATAAGAGTGCCTGATATCAAAACTTCAGGAATTAAAATGTCAAACTCGGACTTCTAATTTGGACAATGTTATTTATAGCCCAATAATATTGAGAAAATGGAGAAAAGTCAGGACACTAAAGCAAAAAGTACTGTACAAAGTTTTAAGTGAAACTTCCTGGTCATAGAACAAGGGAAGTCCAGTGTGAAGGATGTGTGAAGTCCATGATCCTCAGACCAACAAGTTCAGCAGTGCAGGAAATGGCATGAAGTCGGCTGTCCCTCTGCTCGCCTTGCTGGAGGCATCCATCTAGATTTTGTATTTAGAGCAACATCTGCAGGTGAATCTGCTGCAGCACTGACTGTCAGTCACACCCCAAAGCTGCTGCAAGAATTCAGCATAGTCTTAGCTTTTGGGCCTTACTAATGTCTTACTATGCTCTTGGAGAAAGATGATAAGAGAAATTAACTTCCAGCCTATTGCCTGAACCTCCATTTTTTATTAAACAATATTTTCACTGTTTGTAGCTGCTCTGCCTGCCTCTACCTATGAAGGCTTATTATGGTTGTGATGCTGAGGCAGTTTTGTGCCAGCCATCATAGGAATCCCTCCACTCCTTTCATTATCAACACAGCAGCATCTCTTTTTCAAACATGGAGCCAAAAGAGAAACGTACTCCTCTACTTAGGTATCCTGCAGCATGAAGATCAATTATACAAAATCCATGCTCTTGGGCTTTAAAGACTGTAGATAGTGGGGATTTTGGAAATTAGATTGAAGTAGTTAAGTGTTGCAAATTTCCTCTCTTGAGCAGCTGTGGCTTGATACGGCTGCTTAAAGGATTCTTTGGCAAATGGATTGCATCTCCAAGTGGGATTTGTGCTGTGAATAAATAAATTTCTATAATCAACTACTGATACCTCTGCAGCCTTCACAGCCTGCCTTTCAACAAAATACACATGTGTATAAAAATTTCTGTTCATTTAAAATCAAGTAAGGCATAGAACTGGAATGAAAACCCCACATCGAGCAAAAAAATCCATTGATTTTTTGCTTTGCTTTGTAAATTCATGAATTTTGTTAGTGCCTTGGCCTATTTAATACTAACTAAGTGTCAATCAAATGCAGAGCTTACTTGCCAGTGGGAGTGCTCTGGAAGTGAGAGGTAGCATCTTGGAACATCTTGCATTTAAAGAGTGATATGCCCTCAGCTTTCCAAAGATGTTTAATTTCCTTTTAAAGTGGTTCTGTCACAAATCCAACAGCTCTCTTGTTTCAAACAGAAGCAGAATTAGGGAATGCCAGTTTGGAAGAGAGGGAGCCTGAGGGAAGAACTCCCCAGGCTAGACAATAAGAGATCTTTAGTCATTATATTTATGTTTAAGTTGATGGTTGAGCTTCCAGAATACTGATAGATCTGGCTGCAGTTTTGGCATGTCTTTCGGGGATGTTTTTGTTTTGGGGTTTTTTTGTGTGCATTTTATTTTCTTTGACCTTTGGAAGGCCTTGACACTTTATATGTACCTAAATAAAAAGGAACTGAAAATCTGTCACTTATTTGGTCCTGAAATGGAAAGAAAACTCTTCTGAAAATACTGTTTTCATAGCAGCAGCTGGTATCAGGCACAGGGCTAGGGAACCTCCGCAGTTACAGTTTTGAGTCTTAATAGTTTCTGACATAAATAGGACTGACTGTGAGAAATATTTCCACAGTTTGCATGTTGAACACAGTTGATGATGCACAACATTGTGACTGCACCACTGTTCTTTCTTAAATAACTTCCTCTTTGAGTCTTAGTGTAGCGATGCCAGTGCTTCTGTCAGCTTGGGGCATTCAGTGCTAACCAGCATGAGTATTATCTGTGAGCTCATTAGTGCTGGCTCTCAGAACATCTTGTTCTTGATCTGCCAGCTGTTATAGGATCTGATCTATTTTCTTGACAAGTTGGAGTAAATAAATAAATATCTCACCTCTGGCAAATACATGCTCACATTTGATATCTACCATTTTCCATAGAAGCTTTTGTTATTTCACTTGTTTGCTTTTCTTCTTCTCCATCCTCTCCCCAGTTCCTCCAAATATTAACTTGACCTAAAACCAGAGCTTACTAGAAAGGTTTTTCTAGGTGTCTCTCCCCTTTGGAGAAGTGAATGGCATTCTCCTTTCAGAAAATTAGGCATACATTTTCAGTCATGCCACTGTGCTATGGCCACATGCACCAGGTGGTGCTGAAACTGCCAAGCTCAAAAGAAAATAAAGTAAGGGACACACACAGGTTTGCCATCTCAGAGCCCAAGAAGAAGGTTGAGATTCAGTCCTAGTCCTGGCAAATAGACTGTTACCTTTTCTGATAGAAAAGAAAGCATTTAAACTTCATTGGAAAGGGGTATAATGGTGCAAAGATGGGAACTTAATTCTCCTATGTTTTATCTCCAGTGACTCTGAATTAGTAAACTAGATTTGTCTTGCCTTTGCCTCTGTTTTGGCAGCAAAGATCTTATTCAAAGTCCCTCCATGTAACTACAATACTTCTGTTTCCCCAAATGATCTATTACGTTAGCAGAAGATAACTACTCCTTTTTCATTAACTCAATACTGTACTTGATTAAACACCAAGGGCCTAGAGCTTACACATGCACATAAATGTATATATAATCAGCCTAAGAAATCAGATCTTCACACATTTTCTACTTGTTTGACTTTCACTGACTGAGGCTGAGGCATTTTAAAAGGCAGGGAATTGTCAGTTGTCACTACTCTGTCACAGTAATTTAGGAGCCAGGCACCAGAGCTCAGGATTCCAATTGTGGTTATATCAAAACTGTACTGCCAATTCGCAAGGCAAACTTTTAGTGGGGAAATGATAGGAGAACAGCCTCCTCTGCACAGAGATTGCAACTAAGACAGAAGAGCTTGAGCAAGCAAGGGAATATTTCAGTTCACTGAATCCCCTGATAAGGGGAGTTACTCCCTTTCTTTGTACCCCTTCTATTAATAGAACCCCTTAATATTTCTTATCTATGACTTTCCACAGTAAAGCTCAAAGATTTTTCCTACCTTTATTCTAGTCCTTGCTTACATCCTCATATGATTATCACTTTTAATGAATCCAGCTCTCATGATACTAACACAAGCCTGTACAATCTGGAGTTTGTCTTAAATCCTCAGCTGAAGTTGTGGGATCAAATTAAACTGTATAAAATAAGAGTTTCTAGCCCTGCTCAAAGTTTAGACTTTATGCAAAGTGTGCTGTGCAAAGACCACATCACTTTCCAGAGCTCCAACAACCTAGGAATGACTGGCTTCCTTTGAGAGATAGGAATAAGGTTGCTTGGCAAAGACAAGTTCAAAAGTAGATGTCTGTTTTCAGAAGATGAACTGAGGCATCTGATTCCTATGGAGTGTGATGGAAGCTTCCTCTCTCCTGCATCTGCTTATGAGGATCTTCCATGGAGTCCCTGAAGCAGATCAACGGTACTGCCTAATGAGTAGAAGTGGTCTGAAAAGTGAGTTTCAAATACTGAGACAACCTGTGACCTATTGTATACCCTGATGAGTCACCAGCCCACCTTTCTTTTGCATAGCAAGAGGGTTTGGGGCAGTGGTTTTTTGTCCAGCTAATGCTGTCTGGAAGTGAATTCCTGAATTCCATGTGGCAAACAAGGTGTGATTAGAGGGTTGAATTGGTGTTGGCACATCCAGCTGGCATGCTTGTTTAAATCCAGTGTGCTTTGGCAGCAGAACTCCAGATGCTGGTGCCAAAGAGGTAGTGCAAGAAGCCTTGAGACTCAGAAGGTTAGTGGTGGAGGAAGAGCAGCAGATGCCAGGAAAAAGGTTAAAAAAAAAAAAAAAAGAAAAGAGGAAAGAAACAAAAGCATCCATTAATTTTTGATGGCAGTACTTCGTGTTCAGCAATTAATGTAACAAGTACTGTCCAATTGGCATGGACAGGAATAAAGTCACAAATAACTCCCTTGACAAATTAAACTTAATTTTCTCCAGGTATCTTCACTCATTTACCGCCTCAGGAATTGCTCCCATGTGCAAGTAACTTCTTTCGTTTTTTTTAACGGGGGGATTTGATCAGCATGTCTGCTCTTGAATGATAGTTATTAGGGTTGGCTTTCCCATCCCAGTGAACCTGTAATTTCACAAATAACACCTATTACAGCTTCATCTCAGGAAAAAAGAGAAAAAGAAAAAGGAGCTGGAAGAGAGCAGGGGAGCAATTTCTATCAAACAAAGGTTTTGGGCCAAATTCTTAGCTACTGAAGAACAAAGCAGTAGCTAAGGGATGGCACCATTCCTAGCTCTTTCTGTGTCTTTTTCCTTTACTGAGGCTATAGGTGCTATGATTTGTCCAAACTGTAGACAGTGACTCCAAAGTGATGTTCAAGTTTTGGTCAGGAGGGCTTGAATTAGCCAGAAGAGATGATTCTCCATCCATGGCTTATTTTGCGTTATCTTGCTATTTCTTTAGATAAGATATTGAACTAAGCTGGATTTACTGAAGCATCTGTTAATGTAAAGCTCTGTCTGGACGGTCATGAAGTGGAAAAAATGAATGACTAGCAAATGAATTCCTCCCAGCTTCATTTAACTGGAAGAAGGATCTGCTTAAACAGAACTTGGAATGGAAGATTTTTCCTTTCTTTTGTTCTTTTACCATATCAACTCCCCATCACAGCGTTATTAGAAGATCAACAGCATACAGCTGCCACGGACACAGAAGGAGCATCTCTGATCCTAATATTGTCTGTACAAGCCAGGGAGGGATACAATAGTCTGGACACTCTCTGCATTGATACCTTTGCTCTTCACATCTGTGTTTAGAGTAGTTTTTGATGAAATTACCTTTGTGCCCTGAGGTAGTAGGACTAGTTAATGCTCAGTTTTGGGTTGTTTTCTTTATTTCTTTCCCCGTTGTCCCCTCTTTATTTTTTTTCCCACTGTCTGGATTATACTACTCCTCCAAACCTGCGTGACTTTTCTTCTGAAACTGCCTTGAGCCCAGACAACTCAGCTCATATGCGGAACTGACTTTTGGTCATTCAAATCTATCTTTACTTCTTCTGTGATCTTACACACATTATACATTCCATTTCTTGATTATAATTTGTGCCTGTGTGGTGTTGTCACACTTCCCAGATGACAAAGGCTCATTAGAGTTGTATTATATGTTTGCGATCATCTTAACTGGCTAAGAAGGATCTCAAAACTCATTTGTAGTTCCCAGACGTGATATATCCTGGCCTGTTCCTCTGATGTCTCTCTCAGTCTGATGGGCATATCCTGACCTACAAGGCCAATTCTTCTGAATCCCACTAAGTGTGTGACAAATAAGGTATTTCCATAGGAAGGTATAAAACTAGGACCAGAAGAGATTTTTGAGTCACTCAGTGAGCTCCCCTGGAATCCAAGGTAGGCATATTGTTTGATTTCTTTCATAAACCTCTCAAGCTTTTTCATCCTAGAAGTAGTTTGGCCTTTATGGGAGACCCAAAAGGGATTTGAAAGGGTAAAATATATCCAGAACATTTGATGATAGTGACTGCACAGCTTTAGAATGGAAAGCCATGCTCTGTATGATGTTTGGCTTTACTCCTGTGTCCTGAATGCAGCTGTAAATCTTGGCATTAATAATGATAAAATTAGAGCTTTAAGGATAAACCCCCCAACTTTTCAAAAACTTTGTATCATTCCTTTCCTCTCCCAATTAATAGCTTTTATTTCCCAATGAATTGTATCTTTTGGCCTCCACAAAAGGACCTCCAAAATATGACTTCTTTCTCCTTTCCCTTCCCCCAAAAGTTCAAATTTTATTTTACAATGAACAACAGTGAGTCCCAGTGAAAAAAAAACCCAACAAAAAAACAAAAACAAAAACAAACAACAAAACAAACAAACAAACAACCCCCAAAACCAACAAACAAACAACCCCCCCCAAAACCAAAACAAAACCAACCAACCAACCAAAAAAAAAAAAAAAACAAAAAAAAAAAAAAGAAAAAAAAAAAAAAGACAGGGCTAAAATAGTCTCTGCAACATGAAGAAGAGACTGAGTTTTCACTTACAGCAAATTTTTGGATCGAGTAATAAAGTAGAACATGGATATGTTGACAAAACAATAAGTATATTGTAATAATAGGTAAGTAATTTAGCATTGTTGCCATCACAAATTCTCATAATGAATAAGGTGATGTAGTCTGCTATTTAAAGGAAATTCAGCAAACAGAATCCTGAAATTATTCCTAAGGTACATTTTAAAAACATCAGCAGACTCTTGCTTGGCCAGTAGTTGAATGCAGTATCATGATACACGATTTCCTTCTTCATAATGTTTTACTTTTCTTTTTGAGCTATTGTTTCATATCTTAGCATAGATACTAATTTCTGATTTTGTGCTAGTACATCTTTTAGTCTATTTTTATTTGAAAGAAAGAGAATGGAAATTTTTATAAACCATAGGTGTGATTTTAAATATCTTGTAAATCTGGTTTTTGTCTGTGATGGTGGGATGGATCGGGAAGTTGTATGTGCTATATAAGACTTAAAGAATACATAGACATCACTTAACCATCAGCATCCATCTTCCAAGCAGTCAGTCTAGCCACATTTTTGTATGCACAAAATTTGTGCTGAAGTCAGACATGGCCATTAAGAGAGGTCCCACAGCTTGTTCTGTGAATATGAGAGGTTTAGGCAGGTTAAAGGGATGCTTTTAGCTATTCCCTCTCCACTCTTTGCCTACAGGAAGCAGCATATGGAAGATGTCTGCTGTGTCAGTGTTAAGCTGTTTGTAGAGTTATGAATTTTTGGTACCTTTTGCCTTTTTTAGTTCACAAGATGGCTATAGTGCCTAATGCTCTAAATTTTATAAGGAGTCAAATCCCAGGAGTCTTAAAGCCTGAGATGACAAGGAAAAGTGACTCAGTCCTTTAATTTGCTGCCCTTCAATTTAATGACAGAAATGAGAGAAAATTCAGTTCTGGTTTACCTGAGGGGGGCCCTTGAACCAGTCTGAATGAAAATTTCCTGTTTTGCTCAAAAATGCCCAGAAGGAAATAATAGAATAGCCAAAAAATGCAGGTGTTTGTATGAATAATTAGTTGCATTCTGGTCACATTCACTTCCTTGGCAGACCTCATGAGATACCCTCTAGCTGGGAAGCTTTGCAATTCAGATCTCCCTTTGACAACATGTAGCCTTAGCAGTGAGAAATCTAAATCTGAAGGAGTTGAGGCTATTAAAGACACTAGTGTGATTGAGAATATTTACAAACATGCTTTTGATATGGTTGTTCATAACACAAGGGGTTATAAATATGTCTCTTTCTTCCTTCTGTCCTCTTCTACCGACATACTGGGGTCTGTTGCCTAGTCTCAGACAGTATACAAATATATTTTAGACTTTCTTCCTTAAATTAGGGAGTTTGGGTGTTCTTTTGCATTTTTTATTCTTATTGTTCTTTATTTTTTTCCAAGTGGAAAGAAAACAAATACTGGAACCTCTTCTGATAATATGATCTTGGAAGTCAGTCCATCTGTTTCTGTTTATATGCTACCCAAAAAATTGTCTATTTTAACAACACTAACAGCCAGCAAGGTCCAGAAGTCCTTTTCAGTAATTACATACTTTTGGTCTTTAGAAAACACATTTGGTAGCCTGCTGACCCTAGAGGAATACCATTTTATAGAGGAAATCTTTGCTAGCAGTAATTGGCCAGCTGGAAATTTCCCTTGGGCAAGTTTAAAACACATCCTCTTTATCTACAATGGAAAAGAAGTTTGTCCTATTATCCTCCCAGACATAAAGATGTACTTTAGCCTCACAGATAACTTCAAAAACATTCCCATTATAGAGAGCTCTGCTTATGGATGGGAGGGCTCAATATGTTTAATAATTATCACACAGAGTACATTTGCAGAAAAATGGGAATTTTGTGGCTTGGCAGTTCATTTATTTCTCAGCCAGGTCTACCATTTGCTGTCACATCTCTAGACTCTTGGCATCATTTTAGTAAATAATTAAAATAATTAAAATACTGACTCTCCACTCCATTACTGGTCTTTACAGTGGTAGAACTTCATTTAACATCCCACTGATGTATATTTGTCGCCTCCTGGAGGAGGGGGTAAAGCATAGAAATCTCCTGACTTGCAAGACAGACATTGCTAAACAAAGTTCTGGATGGGAATAACAACTTTGAACAAAATTACAGAAAAGAGGAAAAAAAAAATTCCTCATCAACTACAAGTAACCTCAAGGATAAATGGTAATATCAGAAGAGAAACCAAGTTACTTTAATTTCAGCATCAGGTTTTAATGAAAAGAATATTCTTTTCCCTGGTATTGTCACAATTAGTTTCTAGAGGGATAATTGGAATGAAACATGATTGATTTCAGGTAGGAAAGCAGGCAGCAGGGGCAGATGAACTTCTGAGCCACAAAGCTTTTTTTTTTTCTTTCTGTTGTCATTAAGAAGAATAATTAAAAGGCAGCATACCTCAGCCTCCTTCAAGATATGATATTTCAGCAGAAGTGTCCCTAAAATTAATGTTGTACAAGTTTTCCACCAAGTTTCAGCAGCTATTTAACTTCTGATCTCTCTCTTTTGTGCTGGCAAACTAATACATGTTCCTTCTGTTAACAGCAAGACCATCCATAAGAAAGACTGTTCACTCCCTGTGGTGGACAGGTGTAGGGAAGCCTGCTAGGACAGGGAGCATTCCTGCTAATCTGCTGTCTCACTTGTGTCACTCATCCAAATGCAGGCTTGGGGTCTGCCCTGATGGAAGGGTGGGATGGAGATGCAGGTTTGAATGAGAAAGACCTGCCCCATTTGATTTTCTCATACTGGTTGGCAGATGTAACAAAACCTTTCAGTCGTGACACCATTTACCCTTTAGACACCTGTGGGATGAAGGCTGCTCTGGTACTGTCTCAAGAAGGAGTTTTCATCAGCCAACATCATTCCAGCATTTTCACACAGACTAGCACCCATAACAAATCTAACCCATTTTAGCTGATGAACTCATGAACTCATCTTCCTGATGGTACAGGTACACGTCTTCCCTAAGCATCCAAGAAAGAAATGAGCTATGTATGGGATGTTTCAAAAAAACTCCCTGCTGCTATTTTGCAATTGGTCCTCTAAATTACAAACTATTTTTTCTGCCCCGTGGTGAGATGATCGAACATAACAGAAAGAATACATTGTTGGTGAGATATTCATTTGAAAATGTCATTTCAAAGATGCCAGAAAAATTTTTTTTTTGTTATTTTTCTTTTTTTTTGGTGACTGAAGATGACTGAAATCTTTCCTTGGGGAAATCTGACTGTGCTTTGAGGCACAGCATCGTGCTCTGAACTTTTTTTTCTGACGCATTTTTGCCTTGCCCAAATCTTGTCCTAGCCTCTCCTCACTTATGTGTTAAGCAAGAAGTTTTTCATGTGGTATTAAATGTTTCAGCTATTTACTCTTCTTTATTGTTGCTTTTGAAATTAGTTTTTTTTCCCAAGAGAAAACCTTTCTTCTGTTATTTTTCTCCATTTGATGAAAAATGTTGAGCTACTGTTATCCTGCTCTAATTCAGGACAGAAACAATTCAGAAATCTCCCATATACATAGATACATATAAACACACATGACAAGATGGTAATTCTGGTTTTTCTAATAGCACTCTTACTCTACTTCTTGCCTACTGTGTACCCTCTTTCAGTGGTCTAATTTTCAGGAAAACACTTTGGAGGAGCTGTTTTCTAGAGAGCAGTGTGCTGCAAGAAGGGTGGCTCAGGGAAACAGTCCTGAAAAGGTGTGTCGCTCTTGCAGATATTTCAGGGAGTTTTGCTTTAGATCAATTTAATGGTGTTCCATAAGCTGAAAGCCTATCAGCAGCTGGACTGGATTGGTTTCATGCTAAAGGAGTTGAATTCACATGATCCAAGGCTATGTAGCGCTGTAAATTAAAATTCTGGAAGCGGGGCTGATCAGGCAATTAACTCTATTTTAATGGGTTACTGCAGATGCAGTCTTAAATATTGCCTTCTAGCAACAGACCTCTGATATGGACACTTCATTTTCTCTTACATTTTACTGTCTTAAAATGTTCTCTGTTGCAAATTTTTACCTTCTGGTTATACAGAGCATGGCAATAAAGGGTGTCCTATCAGGCTTCCGTGATGATCTTGCATTTGACACATAGAAGGAAAAAATACCACCATTTATTGTTATTAATAGCAACTATAGATGGTGCAATGGCAATGTGAATTACTATGAAAGAAGGGATATCCATTATTGTAATTGTTTAGAAAACTGTAGCTTTTGTTAAATAAGTCTGAAGGCAAATTTGGAGAGCTTAGTCCTGCTGGTTTTAATCTAAATAAGTGTAATTACATGATCCAAGAGACCAAGAACCTTACTATTAACTTCCAGAAACATAAATTGTTTTGTCAAGTTATTAGTGGAACTGACAATTTGACAGTTTTTTATAAACGCTGACATGACGTGTACATAGTTAAGTGGTTTTACTCTGCAGGAAGTAGATTAATTCAGACTCCTTATTGCCCCACAAACTGTCATCTTAGGGAGATATTTTATTAAATTTACCTGAACATGAAATTAAAATGTGAGTGATGTCTTCTTATTTGATACGTATAAT
This sequence comes from Corapipo altera, assembly GCF_003945725.1. Taxonomy (NCBI): domain Eukaryota; kingdom Metazoa; phylum Chordata; class Aves; order Passeriformes; family Pipridae; genus Corapipo; species Corapipo altera. Next base: position 8,590,783 of record NW_020884896.1, on the reverse strand, counting down.
TTTGTGATACCAGTGAGAGGTGTGTATTTTGAACATTATGTACAATAAGAATTTGGTTGCAATTAAGTTAAATAGAGAATAAAGAAGCAGTGGATATGGTAGGCATTTAATGTCAAGTTAGCTCTTGTAGTCTCAGAAATGGTAAATAACCTGGGAGGGCCTGAGATTTCTCTAGCTATTGAAATTGAACTGTCTTCAGGGAGAGTAAGGGGGAGCTTCTTGTCCTTGGAGGACAGTTTCTGAAGACACTGGCTTTCTGCCATTTCTCTCCAGTGAAGTCTCTTCACATTTACAGTGCTGCCTTATGCTTTTATTGACCTAAATGTCTACTAGAAGAAAATCTTGACTGGAACATACCAGGTCCTAATTTTCTGAATGTGTTAACAGTACTAGCCTGATAATGTCCAGGAGCATGGCCAGAGATAGGGTAGTAAAGTTCAGCTCTACTGAGCTCAAAATGATGACGATCGTTCATCTCAGAATGAATCCTTATATCAGTACTTAAACACATACCCCTTTCATTTTCTGGATGGTTGAGAAGAGATTATTAGTTACTACTCAGTTGTGTTGAAGACATTTACAAAGTAAAATCTTCTAGATAAATTTTTTGGAAAATGATCTAAAATTCTGTATAAATGACAGAAATTAATGAATTAATGATTTGGACAACTTCTTAAAATAGTTAATGCCAAAACTTCCTGTAGTGAAATGTTCTGGCTGAAAATTAACGTACATAAATCCAAGACAATTTAAAATGATAGTTCCCATAGCTACTGTAACTCATCTAGCAATCCAGTTAGGCAGTCCTTGATAAACGTGCATCTGTCTGTGTCTAATTTGGAGTTTTGGAGATGGACATGTTAACTCCTTAGTGGAATAAAGACAGATAGATAACTTGGGATTTTAATTGACCACATACTCTTTGAGAAAGCATGAGAGTGACTCAGCTAAATTTTACTGTAAAAGTTAAATTCTGTCATCCCCTGGACACATTATTGTAGAAAAAAAGGCTTCTCACTTCAAATGAAGGAATCAAACTGTCTGCAGGGGGTTTTTAGGGGTGACGGCCTAGAGACGTTGTGGGGATTTGCATGTTCTGAGTGGATGCATACTGCAAAAATATTTTTCTAGTCTGTCTTCTGCAAACCACAAACATCCTTTCTCCTGGGCAAGCTGATAATAGGGGAATGAATAAACACCAGTTAACATTTCCCTGCCTGTGATCAGAGAAAGCCATCATTCAAAACCTAACTGCAGCAGTACAAGGAAAAAAAAGAATTAACTGTTAGATGTGTGTTTTCAGCAAAAGTGTCTTCTGAGCCTTTGGAGACAAAATAAATCTTAGTATCCTGATGATAGTCTCTGAAATTTGGTAGTCTATATAGTTCAGGGAAAATGGAATCTTCTGTACTTGACAGCATAATTATTATGCTCTGTCAGATTTCTACAGCTCTTTCATAAGGAACACTTAATACTTCATACGGATATTACTTTTCCCATCAAATATCACTTTAGAAAAAGTTAATAATTCAGGAACTTTTATATTAAAAAATGGCTAATTCAACAGATGCATATGATACAACCATCAGACGTTGCATGAAGCCACTATAACTTTACCCTTTCACCTTGAAGCAAATTTGGTGTTTATGCCAGACTCTCTCAAGCTTGATGATCCTGAATTTCAAGAGTTCTTTAAAGGTACCATACAGAGGATAGATGGGTGCTCCCTTCAGTATAATTTTGTCCTGAGATCATGGCCAGCTTACTCCCTGTACATTTCCTTTGCTTTGATGTATCTCTACCCTCATCAGAAAAAATCCCAAATTATTCTTCTCTTCAAGTCTTGATTTTCAGGTTTATCCCAATTTCATTGGCACAAAAGATTGTCAATAATGTGTATCACAGTGTCAACACTACCTAGAGAAGTAATAAAACAAACCTTTAATATAGTTTCTGAAAACTGGAAAGAAGTGTTGGCTCTCCTGTGAACATGATAAAGTTTCTTCCACTAGTTCAAACAGTGAGTATTTTCCTGATTTAGAAACAAGAAATAATTCAGAATATATAGCATAAAATGAAGACTTGTGAGGAAAAATAAAACCAATTTAAATCCATGAAGATATAATTAATTTGATTTTTTTTTTCATTCATAAATGTATGCTGAATAGAAGCCTGAATGGGACTCCTTCGTTAAAGGAAAATATAAATTAAGATTTTTTTTTTACTCAGTAGACATACACATACATGTACTTGCTCAAGTCGACATTTATACATATGTAATATGCATGTACATGAGCTTCTTCTCTCCTAATTTACCAGTAACCCTGAAGAAAACAAAGTACTGTGAAACCTTGCTGTTCATGGAACTGGATTTGGAAGGAATAAATATCCAATGAGTAGTTTTTTAGGACATCACTAAGGCTCCAATCTCAGTCTGTGAAGTCAGAGGGAAATCTGGATAAGACTGAGCAAATAAAAGATTGTTTCTGAAGTGCCTTCCATGGGAGCTTAAATATTTCATCCTTGACATTGCAAATGTTCTTGCTCCATCAGAGACACCATTGCCAAGTCAGCCTCATTGATTCTCAAGGAAAAGAACAGTAAAGCCACTTCATTTTTCACTAATCTGTGGAAAAGTACAACAGACCCACTGCAGCACATTAAGTGGAATTAAGGGATGTTGCATCTTCCCATAGCAGTTCCTGAGACACCCATCAGTCTGTGTCTTCTGCTCTGCACAGGTGATGACAGATGATGCAATACAAAAGCTCTGCTGTTGTCTAATTCAAGCTGAATGCCAGTAATAGCCAAATGGACAAATTTGATCAGTTTGCGGTGAGGATGGTTGTTAATTGTTGTGGCTTTTGAAAACCTAAGTGCTTTGTATAACAGACTCATTTTTCTGCATTTGTCTCTTTGCATCTCAGAAGGAGGCAAAGTAAATCACACATTAGACAAAAAGTAGACACATATAGCAGTAGGAAGTAGGAGGTTTTGGTAGGCAAGAATTCCTTCAAAAAGCGTTTGAAAGTGTTCCTCTTCCTTACCAGGTAGGGAGTTTAGGTACTTACTTTCAGAGGATTACCTTACTTGGTATTTAAATTATAAATGACTTGAATTTTGCTGTGCTTTTTCAGGATCTATGAGTTGTATCAATAATGGAGTACAATACCTAAAATCTGTAGGGTTATGAATCATCTCTGGAGATGGCTCACCTGATTTGATTCAGAAGTAAGGAATAACTTCAAATAAGGATCTTAACTGCCTACGGTAAGTGAAGCGACTTTCCCACTTCCATTCTGTTTGCAGTTAGACCATAAACCAGCTTGGAAATCTGAATTTTGGTAAATGCTAATAGGCAAGCATAGATCTTTAGTCTTTGAGAAATCTGATTCCAGGTGAAGGGAAACTCCAGGAAACAGGCATGTTGTCAGCTCATGGGGGCAGTATTTGCCATGACAACTGTGTGCACATATACAGGCCTTTGGATTACACTAACCCGCCATCCCACCCCACAGTGGCCACTGCCAGTTCACACCCACCCATGTTGGGTCTTTCAGCATATTCTACACTTCTCATTGCATTGCTTCACTACAATTAGAAAAATGACAGTAACTGTATACAATCAGAAGTATCTGGGCAAACATGACATGCAACTTCATAAAAAAAATTGTTTGCCTGAGTTGGAGTTGAGGGAGATGGCACTGACCTTGGTCTGCATCCCTTTAAAGATGTGGAGTCATCAAATCTATAGGTTTGCTTCAGATACCAAGAGTGAAAAAGAGATGTTCTTCCTGAGCTGTGAAATGCATTTACTAAGAGACTAAGCAGCATATCAACCCTTGAAATATGTGGTCTAGTGAGTTTCTTAAGGATATTTGGCCTGCACAGAAAACATTCAGTCATCCTAATCTTCAAGGATCAAGGAAAATGACTGTCAACATGTGGAGGAAAACTGCAGAGTGAATTGAACCCATCCTTCTACCTCATGACTTGGCTGGACAGAAAACCGCTATTAAGAAGAGACAGAGAGGGAAGTGCTGATGCCAATAAAGGATCACTGAATCCAAGTCTTGGATACATCTTTACTAGGTGGTGTTTTGCTTCACCAGGCTAAGAGTTAAAACCAAACCACTGATAATGAAAATGTTTCTATAAATATGCAATGGTTATTGCTATGCTGACAACTTTTTTAATATCCTGCTATGATTAATTGACATACTTATCCAACACTTGCTATATTCTGCTCTAAACATTTCATTCCTTTACTTTGTGCCTGTTTCTTGATCCTGTGATGCCTCAGTGAGACAAAGGATTAAAAAAATACTGTTATTCTGGAAATCAAAAGCTTTCCCTTCTTCTTTCCCCCTCTCAACCAAACCACAGGCACATACATAAAGGTTTTGAATGTGGATAAGGAGGACTGGGAACCTTTACATGTTACTCCATAGTAAATGCTTCACCAGTATCCACCTACACCGGTTCAAACAGAAAAGAAATATTTACAACTTTTAGGAGGGGAAGAATAAGTGAGCTTTTGAAATATTTTTAAAATCTTCCTTGGTATAACACTTCTAATTTATAGTACAACATTTTTATGTTTTCATATTTTTATTATGATTGTCTGTATTAGAAATATACAAGGGGATTCATAAGGGTTTGGCTGTGTTTGAACTGAATTCATACTAAAACAGAAGGGGAGCTGGCAATTTTCTTTTCTGCTTCTAGCATCTGAGGATATGAAATACACTGTTGTATTTCAATACTTTTCAGTGTTATCTTGATGTAAGACAGAATGTGGTTGTGTTGACCTGCTTACACATTACCTTCAAGCAACGGAGCAAACTCAGTGTGGTTATGCTTCTGTCAGGAAAAACAACTGTAGTTGCATTTAGACTGATACTACAAAGTTACAGACAAGCTCTTCTCTGCTGTATATTGAATCTGTAACCGAAAGCTTTCATTGTTTTTTGAATACCAGGTACCATGTTGACCAGACACTCTCAATTAAATACATGCATCGGATAGTTTTCCCTTGAAATCTGGTATTGTTTCCTGCCATATGATTCTTTGGTAAGGTTTGTGTGACACCGTCCATTGAGCGAATTTGTGCGCTTAGAAGATCGCTTCCTTTAGACTAAAGCAAATGTCTTAAGAAGCAATGCCAGAATAATGGTGCAGTCTGATCTGGAAGAAGTCTTCCCACCATTGCAAGTTACCATTTTCCTGCATCTGCAAATGTGAGGGGAGACACAGTAACAGCACACAGAGATGCTCTCCCTGACACGGAGGCACAGCGCAGCTGCAAAGTGAGGCAGTTCAAGTTCAGTTACAGCAAACTTGTTTTGTCTCATAACTGGTGAGCTAGAATTCAGCACCTCAGTTACTATGTGCCAGCAGGAGGTGGGAACTTAAGGTGCAATAGGTGGGCTTGCAAAAGTGTAAATAAGTTCAGTGGGTCCCTAAATACAGGTCACTGAGAGCTGATGCCATAGCACAAAGGAAGGCAATATCATTCTGCTACTGGCCTAATCTACTTTTGGTCAAAGAACCAGGGGATGGAATGAAATCCTCAAGCAAATAACCAAGCACAGCTATTGATTTTCTTGCTTTGATTTTCCCTTTTCTTCCCCCCCCCATCTTCGAGTCTGCACGGAGACAATATGACTTCATGGAGAAAGGGAACATGAAGTATTGTGGAGATCAGTGCAGAACTCCCTGGGATTTTACTAACTGAGTAAATGAATGTCAGAAGGCAAAAGGTGAATTCTCAAGTCAGAGATTATGAAAAAAAAGAAAAAAGAAAACAAAAAAACATATAGGAATGAATAACTGAAATTTTGCAACAGGCATATGAAAATCTGAATTCTAGATTAACACCAACGGCTGCAAGTTTGGAAAGCAGCTTAATAGAGATAACAGCAGAATAAGAAGACGTAGCAATATGAAGGAAAAAACAAGTATATTTCAGAAGAGAGGATATTGAAAGTTGCATACTGAAAAGGGAAGAGACTTGGGAATTTAACTGAAGGCAAAAAATAAAGTAAAAAAGTAAAAAGCCACCCTGTATTCAGGTGCATTTCAGGATACCATAAGTATTCTAAGTAATCTAGTGAGAGAAATGTTGTATAAATCAAAGAAGCTAGTGTTATTGCTAGAAGGCTTGGGGAATGAGGGCCTTGCTCACAGCAGTGTTCAGGTTTGAGGACTAAAATTGAGAAAACATGTAATCACTGTTGAAGGGAAAGCAGTGCTGAGCAATCATAGATTAGTTCTGATTTCCAAGATTCAGCTACACTAAAAAGAGTAAGAAAAGTCAGACTTATTTCTCCCTGATAAAGATAAGAGCTCCACAGGGACTTACACATTTCTGATAGAATCACCAAAGAAGTCTGAGAAAATGTGAGCAAATTACATTATTTAAATAACTAGCAAGTGGGAATGTTTGGCTGGATGTGTGGAGAAAAGGAAATCCAAGTGAAAGCCTTGGATTTCAGAATTAAATCAGAATATTAGTTTTTGATGGGGAGGGTCAGAGAGAGAAGAGAACTATGGACCTCAGGAATAAAAATGACCAACTCTTTCTCAATTGAATAAAATCTTCCTTATTGGTCATAAAATTAAGACACCAGTGACTAGAAGGTGACTAACTGGAAGCACAAGCTGAGTGCAATTCCTTGCACCTCTCCATTCGTATCTGACCTCAACAAATTCTGTTTCCTAAAGCTGCATGATTGTTTTCCACTACTGTAAAATCCTGAGAATTGATATCAACTGCACAACGGACAGTGACTTAATATTTGTATCGCAATAAATGCTTGAATCCGGTATTGGTCTCTATGATACCAGGTCATGCACAGAGGAAAAAACGATTTTTCCCTCTCATAAAGTTTTTATGAGCCACAAAATTAGAAGTTTATTCTCAAGATGAATTTGTTTATATATTCTGAATTATTTTGGTCAAGAACTTTGACTGAACTTCTCATACCTTCAGAGAATCATCCAGCGCTTCTAAGATACCATACTGTAAAATGGCTGATAAATGCAAAGACATCATCATGACTGTAACAGGATCTGCAAATCTTTAAAGGCTGGGAGTGTATTAAAACAGAATACTGTTCTTATATTCTCCTCTCATACTCTATTACAGAGAACAGGTTGTTTTTGGACACACAGCACTGTGCAAGATGAACCTTTGCTCCAAACCAGTAAAGATGCTCTTGTGCTGTGCATGTCATCTAGAAAGAAACTTCCTGATCATTTTGAACTCTCCAAGGTGGCAAGTTCCTAGTTTTAACACAGTCCTTTTTGTGCCTTAAATCACCAGACGGTGCTAAGTGTAATGACACTTTTATAATTTTCATGGGTAAAGGAACAACTACACTGTAAGAGGATTTTTTGTATGTTGCCTTAACAAAAAATGTATGAGCTTTGTAAACACTTTAGTGGAAATAAATATGTAAAAGGATATTTGGTACAGGCTTCTGTGTGGTTCTGCAGAAGCTCATGATAATGTATCTGCTCTAAGCTAATGTGGATTGCATTTGTGCTGGTTTGGCACAAAGGGAAAAGGTATTCTGATAAAGAATGGTGGGGGATTGTCCAATAATACAAGTGAAGAGGCAAAATTTCATTAAACTAACTTTAACTTAGGAGGCCGGTCAATGAACTAAAGCTTTCCCCTGATGATAGTCTTGTCTGGGATTTACCTTTATGAGTGACTATGGGAAAACAAGAACTGTGTTTCTGGCTACAGCTGGCTTACAGCTGTCTTCCACCACATGGCATCTTTGGCATATAAGCAGTGGCCAGAGAGAGCCTGACACTGGTGGGCCTTTCAGAACCATTCAAATACCTGACCTCTTAAAGGCCGATATATTTTACAACCTTTCTTGGGGAATGGTTAGGAAAGTAGAAGACAGGGAAATTACCAGAAGTCTGCTGTGAGGTCTCATTCAGACCTGAAATCCAGCTAAAAAAATTGAAAGGCTAAAGCTGAGACTTCAACTTTTGGTCCAGAGCTACCCTTTTTGCTGGTGCCAATCTCTGCTTTGCTCAGGTTTGTTTGAAACCTGAATGAGACTTGAATAGACATGTTTATCACGTGATGAATTATGCATATCATTGTGAGTTTTGCACTACCTGCTTTTTCATAAGTTTCCCCCTTAGTAATCTTGACTACTAACTTCAAAGCAATAAGCTCTAGTGAATATTTACTATCCAAATTATCAGTATCAGCTTTCACTTAGGAGGGGAATCTGGTCCGAAAATTTGGGTTTACCATTGCTAGAGCAATCCAAACATGAAACTTCTCAAAGCTTTGCAATATTTTGCCTTGATGTATCCAAATTCCCCATCCGCCTAAATGCTCCCTAAAAATCAGCGTGTGCTTTATGATGGGAACTTAGAGAAATTAATGTTTTATCTTGCACATAACTGTTTAGACAAAAGTCATTGGTCTCTTTTGTCCTTCCCTTTGTTTTCCACTTCATTTTTCTTCTTCTTTCTTTCTTTTTCTTTTTTTTTTTTTTAATATATGTGTGTGAACAACTGCAGCTTAGTACAAGTGCAGAGGGAATGGGGGATGGAAATGTAACATGGAAGAAGCTGTGAGGGCATGAAGGGCCTGGTGAGAAGTGACTGGCATCATCTGTTGTTGTTGTTCCAAGCAGCCATAGCATAAGTGCCTTGTGTTTCCTTTGAAAAAGTTTCTCCTATCCCATCTGTTGGCCATATGGGTGAAAAACATGGTTTTCAGCATGCCCACACCTACTCACTGGCCAACAATCTGTCCCAGCCTAAACATGGTTACTGACTGTGCCATAGCAAATTGTTCTTCTTAGGAACAACCAAAGGAATCTCTGTGTGCGAGATGGGCTTTAGGAAAAAATTGAGAAAAATGAACATATGCAGCAATCTATTTTGAGCCTGTGGGATTCTCTAGCTTGCCTTGCTGCTCTTTCAGGGGATAGCGAGAGAAATTGTGCTGGTTTTTCAGCCAACTGATCAATTGAGATAGCTTTTCGAGAAGTGTCTGTGCAAAGACTTGGTATAAACTAGGCTGGCCACATTTCAGGTTAGAAGAAACCAAAAATGGATCATATCTTAGAATTCATCTCAGATGACAGAATATCCTGAGTTGGAAGGGACCTACAAGGATCATTGAGTGCAACTTTTAAGTGAATGGCCCATATGGGGATCACACCCACGACCTTGGCATTATAAGCACCGAGCTCCAGCAAACTGAGTTAATCTCAGGAGATGATTTCCACTGGATCCATATGCATTGATTACATTAATTTGGTGCACTGGAAAGGCTGCTTTTAGGTGAGAATTTGTCTTGTCTTTTTATTTGTAGTCCTTTGATATGCACTGGAGAACATTGCTGGTGTCCTCAGAGTGGTATTCTTCTTGATGGAGTTGCAGTTTAAGTCCACACTTGAGCACTATCAGAAGTCCCTACATGCCAGATGGATTCATCAGCTGGATCTCTACATATGCATATTGTACTTCTGGGAAAAGCAACTGACAGAAACTTCCCTGCAATAAGCACAATGCAGACATATGATCCAGAAATGCAATGGATTTCAGCAGATTAAACTCTCCTCCTTCTCTCTTTCCATTTCACCAGGAAGGGACATACCTGCTGAGACCAGGGCTTTCTGGAAGGGTGTGTAGCCATTCACATGGCACAGAGACAACCACCAAAATCCAAAACTGTGTGCTTAATGGATGAATCTGAAGATCTGATCCAACATCGTTCATATACGGTGGAAAAGCATTTGAAAAAATTCCTTACTTGGCTTGGTTGAGTTTTCCCTCTTGAGGTTTGGACCTTGATTGAACTTAATACTGGTACTTTTCTCCTAAAGATCAAACAGTTCTTATCACAGCTGATATCCTTTGCTTGTTCCTTTCAGTCCAGAGAAAGTATATTCCCGTTTACAGGGTAAAAGTTCAAGTTCTTCTATTAGTGATTTTTATAATTGTCATCCGTGGATGTAATGTTTTTTAGGTAGGTTGTTCTCACAATATGATAATGTCATGGTAGCCTTCAGAAACATTAATATTTTAAGTTTGTGACTCAGTAAATCATTTCATTCTTTACATTCTGCAAGTCAGTGGGAAAACAACCTCTAATGTCTTACGCATTCAAAAGCAACAAGAACTGAAAACAGAGTCTAAAATCTAAAATCTGATCAATATTGGAATATGAACAACACAGATTAAATATGAGGTTTGGAGGCCAGCAAAAGCTTGCCTGTAACACTATTATCTTGCTTCAAAAGCTGTGGGAATCAGGAAAGACTTCCATCATGAAAAGCAGTTAACAAGGAAGAAGCTGCTTCAGCTGATGCCCAGTTTTTAGAGTCTGAGTCTACTAATTCTCTTCCTGACTATCTTCAGCTGTTTCTAGTTGTGTTTCAGGGTGTGTTTTCCTGCTGCATCTATTAGGTATGCTGCTACTTTTTTCAGGAGAAAGAAAAGTAAAATATCAGTCAGACTTTGCAGAATGCTTATTATGCTCTGAAATTACATATGCAAGATTTGTAAGGTCCTGGATAGTAAGTAGTCTGAATCATTCATTAATCTCTTAATCATAGATGCAAACTGCAGGTGCCTGAATTCAGCAAAAGATGTGCTCCTGTATATTCCAAATGCGACTGTAAGTGGCTATAAAATGTTAGTACTCCATATCCAGGAAGCATGGAATAACAGATGAAATGGAATAACACTTTGGTGATTCTACTTATGTCTGGACTTCAAGAGATTTTTTTTTTCAGGATTAATGAAATTTATTGTGTGATTAGAAATATATTATTGCTGTTGGAAGCAATTATTTTGCCAAGCCTACATGCAAGTTGTTTTATTCTCTGCTTTAGAGTGTGCAGAAGTCTGCTTTGCCAGGACAAAGGGAATGCTGCCTGTCTGCATTATTTCAAATAAATTCAGGGTCTCTGTTTACTTCCAGTTGTCCACCAGCACTGTGAATGTAGGTTGATACTTTGGATATACCTGAACCTTCCTCTTAGACAGCAAGATATCTTGAAAATTCTAGCTATCAAAGGTGAGTGACAGAACAGGGGTCTCAGATAGCAGAGCAAACCTTTATAATATTCCCCTGCTAAAGACTTTCTGGAACTGTATCTTGGGAGTGTTCCCTTGACCTTTCATTATCTCCCCATAGAAGAGCAAATAGATTGTCCTTAAAGGTCAACTTAGAAGAAAGCAAGAGCAGTGGGGAATATGGGCAACTCCACAACCTGGTGTATTTTCTTGGTCTGGGTTTTCATATTGAAAATCACCAGGACACTTTTTCTAAGAGAAAAGTTATTGTCAGAGTCCTAATGACATCTGTAGGCTGACATGACTGCATTGAGAGTTCATAGCAAATCTGGCATAAAGAATTTGGTTTCCAAAAGAGATGAAACCAAAATTCTTTCTGAGAGGCACAGGAGCTCTTACCAACAGTCTCTTTCTTTTTCTCCTTCTGGTTACACTGCAGACTGGTGCACTCTTCACAACAAGGGAAACATTTTTCTAGGTTGTTAACTAACATTATGAACATATTTCCTTCTGGTGGAATGTGAGATTTTATTGCTGTTACTCCCTGATGCACAAACAAGACTGTGAAGAAAAAAAAATCCCATCATAATAAAAGAGATTTATTAAACTGGGGCTATTTGCTTACAGACTGATGCTGAAATTAGAAAAGGCCTCATTCCCTCAGATAACCTAGTTCCGAGGCATACCTTTTATTAAAACTTAACACCAACAGAGTCCCCTCTTGCAGTGGTGTAAGTAAAAAATAAAAACAAACAAAAAACCCCAAACAAAACCTATATAACTATATAACTAAAGTGAAAGTAACTGTGTCTTGCACACTAGCATATCATAATGAGAGAAGGACTTTCATGGTACAAGAATCATTAATTAATGATCATCTTTGATTACCTGTTCTTGGTATTTCTTCACAGTCCTGTTTCCCAGGGTGCTCCAAGGTGCTCTAATGTGGCTGAGGTGTTCTGTGTGGATGTACCGTGATATTTCCATTTATCATATATATAGTCCTCAACTAAGAAAATACTAGGAATCTGTGAGTGTCCTGTTGAAACATCTGGAAACAGGAGTTTTGGTGTTGTTACGTCTTGCCAGTTATGGCTGTTAAGTAATAGGGAGACCATATGGTCTCCTAAATATTTGAGGACTCCTCAGTTCTCTTCTTAGTCCTGCCACTTCCACATGATCCTGAGCAAATATCTGTCTTTATGAAAGTTTTTAAAGCACTTTTTTGTACTTTATTCAGCTCTTTTTTTTCCTGGTGGTTACTTACAAAATTAGGTATTTGTTCTTGATTTAAAAAGTTTTTGTAAGATGGAAGTTTGGTCCTTGTGTTGTGGGTGCTTCCTGGTGGTAGAGATACACTATGGATTTGTTTGGAGAAAGATTTGGGATTTAGGAATGCACTTTCATTCTTCGTAACTAAACAAATCAGCATCTAGAATGAGTTGCACAGATAACAGCTGATGTGGCTTAATTTTGAAGATGACCTGTGTCTTTCTTATGCCTTTCTGCCCCTAAAAGCTTATCAAAGCTGGAGGCAACTGTTGTAATATACTTTGGGACCTTTTCAAATCTTTACCCAAACCACCTAATGGAAACACAGGTCACTATCTGCTCTTGTCTTCCTAAAATGCAGATGCTTTCTGCTTGGGTTGCATGTGGTTAATTATTAGAGTTATCTCTTAAGTGAATGAAGCTGCAGGGCCCTACAGGATGGTAGAAGTGTCACTAAGGGGAGGTAAAGTGTCAGAGTGCCCTCTGCAGAATGAAAGGGTGAGGCTAAAAGCTGTTTGGGGAATGTCAGGGACACACAGTGCCTTTGTGTGGGAGGTGATAAAGACCACAGAATTTGGAAAGGTTTGTGGTGCCAGTCAGCAATGAGATTCAGCTCACGTTTCTCCTCTATGTGCTTGAAGAATACCCTGCTACAGTGTCACTGTATTGCCATTTCAGAGAGGCAGAAATTTAGGCTGTAGTTTCCCTTTGCTGTCCCTTTCCTCAAGAGCTGCATCCTCATCTTCCAATCTTAGTTGCATTTCACTTCTCCAGTTAGCTAAATGCTTTGGGAAACTTATGTCTGAGTCAATGAATGTTAACAGGATCAGATCCTCAGCTGGTGTCAAGCAGCGTTGCTCCATTATCACTGAAGAAATGGCACCGATTTAGGTTTATCCTATTGTATTTCTCCTGAGGACTAGTATCAGTAATGGGTTTGTGCTCATTAAATGGTGTCTTCCTGACTCTGCTTTTCTCTGCTCCTGTGGAAATACATCAGTTTAAAAGTTCAGTCCCTGTAAAATAGAATGTGCAAGGCAGCTGTTCACCGAATGGAAAATTATCTGGTTTGTTACAGGAATGCAGATGTAAATCACTACTGGGAAACACTATGTTAAAACTTATTGTTACCAAATCCTCCACATTCTGAATGGGAAACATTGTTAACCGAGGAACTATTTTTCCTTGGCATTTTGTAAAGGGGTCCTAAAGACGTCAAGAGGAGGGAAGTGGGTGTCAATGAATTTTGTAACAATGAGTCATTTTAGCTCTGGGACAATTTTGGATAAATATGGACAGTTCTTTGCCATTCCAGGAGGAATTCAGACTTCATCTGAATAGGTTTTACCAGGCCAGGACAGCCAGTTCCTTGCTGGGAGAGCTCAGGCTCTGGGTCCCTGTGGTGGGAGGTGATGGTAGTCAGTGTGGTACAGACTGAATGTGGGAGGTGAGAGCTCAGGAAAGAAAAATGAAAGAAAGACTAGACTGGTATGCTGCTGTCATCTCATTCTGAGTAGCCAAGTGGCCTTTGTTTGGCTCAGCTAATACAGGAGCATGTGTTTTCTCTTAAAGCCTCTTACAAAGAATCCCCCACTGTCCTAAATGGCTTGGTGTCCCTAGGGCATGAGCCACTCAGGAAGAGGGGTCTACTTCCTAGGTGTCTCCAGTCTAGTTTCTCGGTAGATCACATATACTAACCTGTGTTGGTGCCATGGGGAAGCATAAGTTTCTCCTAAGGGTTCTGTTAAAATTCAAGTATCCTTGGTTAAGAGAAGTTAGTGGGATAACCACCAGTTCAACCAGTGCTGCTACATGATCAAAGTAGAATTTAAATAGAAGTTTGGGGTGGCAGAGCTAGGCCAAGATCGAGGTATAGGATATCTTGAACTCTGGACAGACATCACATTTGCTTTTCCTGTTCTTATCATTGTACTTCTGACCACACTTTTCGCAGACAAGGCAAAAGAATAATGTCTGACCAGAAGATGAGAGCTCTCTCCAGGAGTCAGTCAGTGCTGAGTGCCCTGCAGTGCTCTTGCACATTTGTATCATCTCTGTGCCTCTCTTATGCATAACAAGATAATTCTGGGGTTTAAAATAGGTGAACTATTTTTGTTTTGCCATTTTAAATATTTGATGGTGGAGTGTTGTTTATTATATTTGTATCCTTTGCACTGCTGGGTTTCTGTGGCATTCAGATTTCTATTTTAGTTTTCTAGGTTAATTTTTGGTTTATTTTGTGTTTTTCTAATGTGACATCTCTCTGCCTGTCATGATATTTCAATTATTCATAATCACTGCTATAACACAAGGCATCTCATCTATCTGGATTATTTTGACACTGCTCGTGCTGTATATGCCTAAGTCTTTCTAGATGGTGATGATCTGACAGCATCACAGACCTGTCAGAGTCACAGAGCCTTTCTTGTTCCCATGATCTATTCTAAATTCAGACAATTTTAGGAAACTCTCTTTCACCTATTTTTGCAATTAGTCGCTGTGAACTCCTAAAGCCCGCTCTGGCTTAGTTTCAGATTAAAAGCTAAACACTATCATGATTTTTAGGTGAAATTGTTTACTTGCCTTAAGCAAAACCATGACAAACTTTGTATTCCTTTTGAGATGGGGACTGTGTCTTGTAATGTTCATGACAGGTATGCTCTTTACAACTAAGAAAACAGACAATGAGCTTCTTCATACAGTCATGTGCTTCCCAATTCTGGTGGCACCTATCAGAAAGCAGTATACAGAAACCCAGCAGCAGATGATGACAGCAAAAAAATCTCACTGCTGAGCTAAATACCTCTCTACCATCTGGAAAGGCACAGCAATAACATGTCAATGTTGAGTCTTTATGCGTTTATGTGTGTCGTGGCACAGACAGACACCAGGTCTCTTCCACGTGAAGATTCCCAGCAGAAGTTCCCTAAAGTTGGTGGAATTGTGCTTAGGTGAAACAGGTCTGAGTAAGCACAGGGATGATGTAGGAATGTGACAGCAGACATGATATGTATGAAAGGTCTAACCCCAGCACTGCTCCTCTCACCTGGATGGCCCTTTTTAATGCCACTGACTCCTTTTGTAGTAGACAGCACCTACTTTATTTATTTGTCTCCACTTACTTATTGTTGTACTTTGTAGAAATAACACAGGGACTGGGTCAGGTGGATGCACCTCGGGGGAAGGAAACATTGCCCTCTCCTTCAGGATGGTCACAGACTTCACAGCAGGGTAAGAAGAGAAGACCTGAATCAGCTGCAGAGCCGGAAACACCGCGTAGCAGTGGGGAGAAGTGGTCACAGACATTAAATGTCCGTGGTTAAAGAAGGAGAAACCTCCCAGAAACAGGCAGGACTGCTGTGAGTTTATCGTGCCCCAGAGAGCCACGGAGCTGACAGCAGCCACACTGACAACTGGCTTTGCCTTGTCTTGCAGCATCTGAAATGCTCCAGGGTGTAACACCTTCTAACACTTCTTTCTCATCAACTCACTTTGAGTTACCTCTTCTTTAAAAAATTACTTTTTCTAGTAAAATCTGACTTTTCGGTTTAAAAGCATTTAGGAGAACTTGTGAAGAAAGGAATGAAGCTGATGGATGGAATGTTCTGTGCCTCTGCTTGATGCAGAGTAGGGTTTGGGTAGTGGCAGTGAACAGGAAGGAGAGCCAAACATTTCACAGAGGGTTGCATCTCTGCAAGGGCAAACCACAGGATTCTGCTGCAGTCATGTGGATTCACAAAAGTTATTTGGAAACTTTCTCACATGGATGACTCCTGGCTGCTTTTCTTAAAGTGTGAATCATAAAGTCCTTCTTGAGACAGGTACGAGTCACCACAAACAGTGTCAAGAGGATGCAGGGAAATACTGAGATCACTGGAAAGAAAAAACAAACTTGCCTGTCTAAATCATATCAGTCCTGCTTGTTCTCAGATCTAAGTAATTTTTATGCAGTTAGAGATAGGGGAATTGGAGGGAGAGAGCACTAAGAAGATTTTGGCATGAATTTCCATCATCTGTCTAGTTTCCAGCAGTGTGTTTTCACAGATGCTACTTTAAGCCACTTTATCACTTCTATAAGAAGTCCCCGTTCCCTTAAATTTCAGCAATAGTTGCTGTGCTTGAATCCTGCTCCCATTTTTATAACAGCGAAACATCCTACTACCTTCTGGCTAATTGGTGCTCTAGCAGCAGGAGATTGTGTGCCAAGGCAGCAGAATTCCCTGTCTGTTCAGCATCTGCAGTCTGCTCACATATGTAATGTCAACAAGAACTTTAAATGTTATAAAAGTGAGTCTAGATAGTAATTGGTTGAAATACACACAAGAATATCAAAGCTTATATAGTTTCATGGTTTCACTAAAAGTTGCCATCCCCTTAGAAAGAATTATGTTCAAAAGAAAGTTCCCTAAAAATGTAGATTAAAATTTCAGGGTTGCTAATTGTTGGTATATTGCTGAGACAATCACAGTGTTCTCTGAGAGGTTATTTCCCAACTGAAGTATCACATATTCCGAGCTTAACAAATACATATATATATTCACACTGTCCAGAATCTTTCTCTCTTTTAGCATAGGCTCAAGATTTGTTTTTATCACATTTTCTGTGTAAAGTGCTCTCAGGATCCAGTAGCTATTGAGGACTAACTAGGCAGCCATCCCAGCAGCCAAGTAAGCTCCCTCCATTCTTCAGGAAACTGCTTCTTCCCGGGCCCCAGACTGGATGTTGGATCCAAGAGAAACTGTGGAATCCAGGGTTTCAGTTTGAAAGCATATTTCACCCCTGATCTGTAATCCCTCAGGTACATCCACAGTGCACTGAAATCCATCAGGAACATCCTCTCAATCCCCTGTAACCTTTCATGCTGTTAATGGGGAAGGAGCCATGACAGGCAACAAAGTGAATTTGAAAGCTATGCTTGTGGGAATGGTTTATAGACAAGAAGATAGATGTCATCTAATCACCCCACAATAAGTTCTCGCCTGCTTCGTGCTGTGTTGTTCTGTTGCTGTCCTCTCTCGTCCATTCCCATTATCACCCAGGGCATCCCTTTCCTCTTCTGCACTCCCAGCTCCTAAAAACTCAATCTGCATTTAGTAAATAAAGGACAAAATGAGTTCTCATCCACCTGACTGACACTTTGGGTTTGAAATGAGAAAGCCTCTGTTGTTGATGCAGTGCCCAGTTTAAAGCAATATCACCTGTCAGTTTGATAAAAGGCATGGAGAAAATATCCCATCACGGCCAAGGTGGGAAAAAAGTGTCATCTAAAATAAATTCAAACCTTAGGGAAAAAAATACACAAATAAATGACTGGGGATTGTTTTTTGTGGTTCTATGGTTCATTGTGGGTGAGTCGTCAAAACATAAATTACTGTTTATTTGTGACAAATAGAATGGCCAAGAATGAAGGTTGCAGGACAGCAAAGACAAACTTTCTTGTGATGCTTTTTTTCCATATCCATTGATATGTGCCGTGTGAAAGGTGTGTTTGCGAAACTTGGTTTGGTTTTCCTGGCCCTCTGATCTTTATTTCTATTAGAAAATGAGTCTGTATTTATCTTTTGTCTTTGCCTTCCTGAACTTTTGCTCATGTTTCAGCTCGTAGAAATGCAAACAACGTCCTGCTTGTTTGTTTTTTTAAATAAGCATTTTGCTTAATGCTTCAGCTCTTTGTCTCACTGCATGTCAGTGTTGCAGGAGAGCTACTTCGAAGGGAAGGGATGTGGCTCTGGAGCTGGTGTTCTTGGTTTATGAACACCCTTTTTACCTTCAGTTGCAGACTACAACACAAAAGGCTTTACTACTTGAAGACAGTTCACTACCCCGTTTGAAATTGATCCAGTCATCACCATCCATCACTGATTGGTACCCTATACCTACATTTTGGAGAGTTTTCCACCAAGATGACATGCATAGCTTTTCTTGGGCAGCAAAGCTACAAGAGACTTGCCTGTGGGTGGCAGAATGGGGTGAAAGTGCTGGTGAAGGCTGTTGCATAGCAGAATGCTCATCACAGAGATGAATCCTGGGCCCAACTGATCTGTCCATTTAGCCAGAACATGTGGCTAAAACAAAAGAAGCACAAAACCTACAAAAATCTTCTGGGAGTTGACAGGTACATAAGGTTTTAGTCAAGTCTTCCCCACTTGGCTTGGCCAGACTGTTGCAATGGAAGGCAAAATATCTATTTCTATAAACAAGTATGTGGTGTTCTGAAGTATATGAAATCATCATCCAGAAAGTTGTCATCTCCCTTGAGCTGGCTAAGTAAAAGATTACAACAGCTACGCATAAGAAAACATGTATTAATTGGAAAATGAGACAATGAATTTCATCCTAACAAATTACAATTCAATCTGTTTCCACTTGAAAATGGTAAATGAGGGAATGGGCAAGAGATCTAGTCTGTGTGCCCTCTAAACAAGGGATAATTTAACCTAGAGCAAGCCCAAATACATTGGCAAGTCTGTGTTTTGAACTCAAGCACCACAGTAATTTTTGTTACTATTTTGTTAGGTATTAGAATGCAGTGAGAGCAATCTAAAACCTTTCACCAATATGATATTTATATTTTGATGACAACATCATTAGGAATGTTTTGTAATCTGGAAATAGTCAAATTCTGTACAAACATTTAAATATCAGGAAAAAAAAATAACACTTTATCTTCAAACCCTATGGGATTTTTTTCAAAGAGTAGAAAGAACATAGACATGTACACTTCAATGTATTTTGTCTCCATGGAGTGGAAATAAGCATACATTTCTTTTTCCAAAGAAAGATGCTGTAATGAAACAATTCTTCTGTGATTTTGAGGTGGACTTTGGAACCATTAGTGAAGAATCTTTCCTCAAGATATCTATCATAGGATTTGCATTTGGCCCAGCATGTTTTAGAACACCAGCAATATTTGGCTTGTAAGTTTATGGATACAATCAAGTGCTTTTATCTTGCTGTCTTTCGGCAGTCAAAATCTAGTTTTCCATTGCCTCTTTGCTCCCCCCCAGAAGGCTGTAAAGATCACCAGTTTTACAATTGGAATTTGGTCCCTCAAGCAGCTCAGTGTGGGATTATCTGAAAGTTCTGACATTATACTAGATGTAAGCCCTCTAGACTCTGAGACTTCCAGTAATTCTTCTTAGTCTGAATTCACCATCAGTTGTTCTGCACTACCTACTATTGCAGAACATGCTCCAGATTTCACTGAAATCAGTGGGAGCATTCTGGATTCACTGTAGATAGAACTAAGTTACATTTGACATTTTACTTTAGCTCCAGTGCCCAAGCCATTTTCACATTTGCCCCCAAATGGATCCTGTGTTTTCTCTGTTAATTCCCAAATAAGCAGGGGGGAAATTTTGCTGTTAAAGAGGTGTGGCAGCCTGAGTTTGTGGCAGCCTGAGTACCTAAGAAACTGATACTGGAGAACATTGTTAAGACATCTGTGGGATGCTGGGCAACATAGCAAGGAGCACTAAATCCCATATTAAGCTCAATAACACCTGTGAAGACAGTCTGAAAGCCATGCAGCTCATGGAAATGACTCACAAAGTGAGTAAAGTGAGTTACCTGAGTGGGGTGGAACCTGTGAATCACAGGGAGGGGTTAGATATAATCACGGTTCTCTCACCCTCAGGGTTTAAGTTTTGCTCCAAAGCCAGTTTGAATCTGATTTCAGAGGAAGGCTTTTACTTACTTTATAATGCATTGTGATATCCACCAGGTAGAACTCATTGAGGAAAATTGCTTCCCACAATGATATATAGGACCATTCAGTCACATCTCTGAGCTATTTAGGGGAAATTATCCATGGGATTGTATCATTAGTTTAAAAGCTGCCTCAATTGTTTTTCTGTCAGGATGATTTTAAGCTACGCAAGAGTATTAGTTGGAAAAACATATTTGAAACGGAGTCTAACTCCTTCCATATTGCTCAAATGTGGTTTTAAGGTAATATTTTCCTTTTCATTTGTAACAACTCTACTGAGAGGTGGAGAGCAGAGTTTGTCTCTGAGTTGGCCAGTGACTTTCTGAATACAGTTACCCTCTTTTAATCAGGTGCTTAGCTTTCATGGGCTTATATTTCAGCCACTGGCCTTGTTTGTCCTTGCTACATCAAAAGGAACACAGCTTTGAAAATTTCCAACCACAGTTCTAACTAACGGCAAAATCCATGAAATAACAAAGTACTGGCAAAAGAGGGACCCTGTTCACATTAATGAGTAATGTGAGCTCTTTCCAGGGGAATTTGTTTAATCTGAAGTCTCTAGAGAAATTTAGAAAGGAAATTTAGAATAAATGATGGAAGTATTCAAAACCAGAGATACTTAACTACAAATAGAATCGTTGGAGCATTGATGAGTTGAGAGTTGGAGGAAATCAACTTTCTCTTAGGGAAAAGTTCTGTACATCAAAGAGAAAAGCTGAATTGATAATAATGGTAAATAGCAATGTAAGCAAAAGACAATGAAGGCAGATATAAAGGCATGAGGGGAATTCCCAGGTGATCTTTGGCAAGTCACTTTAGCTTCTAGCAACAAAATGAGGTAGCATGTCTATGTTGCTCTAATGGGGTATAAGGGAAAACCCATGATGAGCTTGAAGGGTCTGAGTACTGTGACAGTAAGTGCTCTCTGCTGCATCATGGAATGTAGCTTCTGTCTTTAGCTCAAGCATGTTCACTGAGCCTTTCATGACTGTGGTTTCTCCCTTGAAATTTGGATGTAAGCTAAGATAACACAGCCAAGCATTCTGCCCTGGGATGGATGACCTGGACTGGCAGCTGCTGTAAGAGCAGGCAGGCTGGAGTGTGCATGCTTTGTTAATTGCAGTAATCTCGAGGCACATGGCAGGACCAACAGCCTCAGCAATGCAAAAAATGTGTTGTAGTAATGCTGTAAGGGCAGGTATTAAAGAGGGATACGTCTCTTTCATCCATAACAAAGCAGGATTGGACTTTTCTTGTGACAGACCAGCTGCACTTGTTTGCTCATTTATGAGCAATGGTTCATGACAAGCCTGAATGTCTTCAGATAAATAGAAATAATTCCAATATTTCTAGTCCCCAAACTGCTTTTTTGGTTTGATTGTAAATTAGATTTTTCTGTCTGAATCCTTAAGAATTATCCAAAGTGGACTGATCTCTATTCAGTTAACAGAAAGATGTAGCTACAGGTATTGTGGACCACATGTATAACAAAGCAAGAAATACTGCTTTTGAAGTTGTCTTGGGCTCACTTACTTTCAACCAGAGGAAAAACATAACACTGTCATGCACAGCTGGCAATATGAATTCTTCTTGAATGAAGGCTGTGATAGAACAGCAGCACTATTGTATGGAGTTTGAACATACACTAAGACCAAGGAACTCCAATGCAAGGAGCATTTTCTCGTGCCTTTTTAAATTTTCAGCAAAAGAGACTCAGTAGTTAATAGAAATGCATTTTTCTCACCCTGAAAGTATTGTATGCCATTAGACCACAAACGACAGAATGTGTTTCAAAAATGTACTCAGGCTAAAGAGGAATGGCTTAAAAGATGGTGGCTTATTTTCTGGGAGGAGTCTGGAAATGGACCATTAACATCCTCTTTCTTTCTGTCCTCTAATGTGAACCCTCAGCATTCATGAGGATCAAGAAAGCATTTGTCTTATAAGAAATGGCCTTCTGAAATTGATGTAATAAATCAGAGAAATATCGAATGACAAAACATTTGAAAGCATTAAATCTATATGACTCTAAGGACATGTTTATAGAACTATACACAGAGTCAGATTTTCAGAGCTGACTCTAAAGTGTACCTCAAACCATTGTAAGGTGCCAAGCAAATATTTGGATGTAAATAGTATCAAGGAATTGTTGAGTCTGGAGAGACTTTGAGAGCAGAGACTGTGGAATTTATTTTATTAAAGGACTTCTCCAAACCTTTGGATTTGTTTGGATTTGAGTTAAATATGATTTTCACAACGTAAGATGTCCTATGATTAGAAGTGATGGGCTGTAAATGCTGTTTGTTCAAAGTTCGCATTTTATGCAGCTAGAAAGGGAGGCTATCCATGATTTTGCCTTTGCTAGACTTCACTCTCTTCTGTTGCCAATTAACATTACAGTAACCATAAATGGGACTTAGTTGACTAAACAAATGTCGTGCCATTTGAGATGTCCTAGGAAATCCTCCTGCTAGAAGAACACATGTCTAAGAGATGAGAAACATAGCTGGCAGCTCTGTGTGTGCTCAACACATCAGCATTTGTACAACTGACTTAACTCCTTTCTATGTAATGTGGGAAATAAATGACCCCTCTCTGCACTGCTGGAATTAAATCCTGTCCTCCCACATACTAAACCTCCTGATAAAAGTATGACTCTGTCCCCATAGTTGGTGGTATTAGTCAGTAAATGGCAAGCTCTTACAAGGAAAGAAGTCCTGCCCAAGGACAGAGATATTACAAACACTTAATCAGAATGTCCTCTAAATAGAAACTGTGAGTTAAAACAGCAGAAACTGCCAAGACATACCCAAATCTGGATGTTATCAATCACATTAGAGTTCAGTTCAGCTCATTCAAGCTTTTTCGCAGGCACAGGAAATTTCAGCAGAGTGGGAAAGCCTACAGAGAAGGCACCAAACCATAAAGCATATTTTAGTGGGGTGCATTTCAAAAGGAAGTAGATGAACTTCATGAACTTTTACCTAGATAAAGGAAAGAAAGAAGAGTCTTCAGAACAACAAAATCTTATCAGAGGACAAGCAATCATGCTTTATATTCCTGTTCTTTATTGTGTTCCCTGCAAATCAAACCTAGCTCTTAATGTATTGTGCTCCATCCTGGCCACTGATATTGTAAAAAATTTCAATTGAAAATATCTATGGAAAGAACTGTCCACAAGAAAGCAATTTTTCAAGCTCCTGGAGAGACTTTGGAAAGGCTGACTTTTACAGATATGCTGTTTGTGAGCTCATTGAAGAATACGTACTGGGACCCTGATTAATATATATTTTATTCACTACTAATAGACATTCACTGTAAATTTTACCTCTAAAAACCACAATGCATTATTTCTGTGTTAAATTAAAAAAAGCTATTTTTCTGTCTAAGCATCACTAAGTAGTGAGTTGCCTAGTGATCTTGAATATAAAGACCTTTGGCATCTAGTATTGATGGAAAACAAACCCTATCATCTGTCCATGGCTTGTAATTATCCCTCTTCAATGATTTTCCTGACTGCATGACTTTGTGAAAAATTATCCACCTGTAGGTCAAAAAGACAATCTCCATTTCATCTTCCAGAGGCAAAATACTTCCCAGAAGATCAGGACTCCACAGCAGGTGGGGTACCTCTGTATGAGCAAAAAATGTGTGCTTTACACATCTGCCTGCTTTGCTGTATCTCAAATGGCACCAGTGTAAACAGTAATTAGATGTATTCAGAGAAAAACAACATCCAGTATGAACTGTTTATGAGAAAAGTTGAATCTCGGATTTGGAATTGAATGTAGCATGAGCCTGACTAATTGAAACCCACCATTTTCTAATAATCGTACTTCCCCACTTCATGAAATCAACATAGAAGTTTTTCATTCTTATTGTAAATATAATCGGGCCATTGTAAATAATTAAAGAGTTCATGCTATGCTTTTTAAGCAGCACTTATTTAATGCTCAGTCATGGTGGTGGCTGGTGATAAGAGGACGGCTTCTGAAAAATGGGGTAGCCCACATGGAAGACATTACCATAGGAAAAGAAACTCTGAGGAGAGCTTGACAGAGTGTGGGTGACTTATCTAGTTGGAAGATGCAAGATGTATAGTGACTGACTTGGCGGGACCCCGGGAAAAATGTGATAAGTGAACACCAAATACCCAGAGATGCTACAAGTGCTGAGTAATAGCAACATTTCAGCATAATCCTTCTTGGGAATGGTGTCATATCCTCTGATATATACTGAGCTGGTGTCTGGCTTTGCTCTATACCACAGAAAATATGCAGACAATAAGAGAAAATATTAGTGTGTATGCATGCACATGTGAGACAGAGTGAGCGAGGGAATAGAAACCAGTGACCTTAATGGATGGAGTCAGAAGCAATCAGCTTCACATCATAAGATCAACTGAATGTCAGAAGCTTTACAGAGTGGCAACACTATTGGATATTCCCACTTAGCTCAAATTTTTGATCTTCATAAGTAGGATGATTTCAATACCACACCAATATTTCTCTGAAGTTCCTGTGAATCATGACATGAAACAATGGAAAAGTTCCTACACAACGGTGTCTTTGTACCGGGATGTCTGCACCCAGTAAATTTACATACATCAACTTCATTTTAACAAAATGGAGATAGATTACTTTTTTCTTTTTTCGGGGGTATCGCCACAATTCAAAGAGCTCCCTCTCCCACCTTTGAGGGAATGAGTTATCTCTGGGTCATATTTAGCTACCTTGTATTAGGGTGTTTCATGTTTGTTACAAACAGTAGAAGTCTGTAAACATATGAATATTTGTCCAGTCCTCCTTGTTTCATTTAATTTTCTTCTTCTCCTGTGATCTGACACTCTTGTATTTCCAATGCTTCCAAGATATTTCTTCCACAATGCATTTACCTTTAGATTATCAGTTTGTTGTTGAGTAAAGTATTTGAAATTCTGGACTAGGCAATACCAAAGCAGAACAAAATAGTATCATCAGCTCTTCTTGCTCTGGGTTTTGCAGGACTAAAGACACCTCTCTACCCCTTTCTCATCAGAATCACCTTCAATACTGGAAAAACCGCTGCTCTGGGACCAACCAGGTACTGCTGAAGTATTTTTCTAATGGAAAAGTTTTCTGTGAGGAAATGGGGATCTGACTAAGCTGCTATATTTCACAGACAAGTCTTGATTACATGGAACTTTCCTGTGCTTCATTTCCAAGAGGCTCAGGAGCAGTGCTTCAGCTTCACAATATAATAAGGAGCAATTCAGTTAGCTCAGTCTAATCCAATCCATTGCAAACACTTTTACAAAGGTATTTTGGTATTACCTAGAAATTTGAAACTTCTGCTTTCTGGAAAACCTCAAAGCTTCAACTTTGGGAATGAACCAGATGTTTGAAATTCTGAGTTTTGGTCAGCTGTAACACAGATGGATAAATAGTATGCTGAAGTTAAGTGAAATTCTGGTGCCTTTTGAGTTTATTTACAATCTGTGGGTTACTAATCCAACACCAAATTTTAGCATCAAAGAAATTGCCACTTAGATTGAAGAGACCTATGGGTAGATTTATGGTACAAGTTTAAAAAGAAAGAAAGAAAGAAAAGAAAAAACTCATGGTTGAGATACGATGTACGACAGGCCAGAATGACATCTCCTATTGTGGTTGTCAGTTTTTTAGTTTTGCAGTTGGAGAACCCTGGGAGCCGTATCAATGTCGATAAATATTTAAGAAATCCCAGCAGCACTCTAAGCTCTCTTCCTACTCTCTTGCATTTGCCTCAATTGCTGCTTACAATTATTGCTAGCAATTGCTCCATGGAGAGAAGAGGAATCAGTGCAAAAAAGAGATCAGAGAGCTGAAAACAGAGCTAATGGGCAAACAATCTTCTTCTATTGTATGTGATGGCGTTGTAATCCTGTGCACTAGTTAATTCTTGGCTGGATTTTTGGCAGGGCTATAGTTTCTCTGCACTAGTTTTGGTGATGCTAGAAACCTCCTTTCTTCCTTTGTTCAGGATATTTGTCTGTGATTGAAGTTGGAGCTCAATGGACAGATTCAGAGAGAAAGAAAAAGGGCTTTTCCCAATGTTGGTGTCTGCTCAGTGAGTATCTTCTGGGTGGCATAAAAACCCTAGGTGTCTGGAAGATTTTTTTCTCCTCGGTTGGGCTGCAGATTCAAGACAGTTAAAGACATTCCATGAGTTTTCCAACAACCCGGTCCTGTGCTTCCAGTATATCTTGTTTATCTGTATTTTTGGGCTCAAGAATGGTTTTGATTTTGATCCAACCTGAGGTGAGCCCTGAGCATGTATTGTCTCTCCATACATACTTATGCATGACATGCTGGTTTCTGTGGGAAGGAATTTGACACATGGGTATCAGAAAGGGGACAGAATTATCTTCCAGCAGCATCCCTGCCTGAAGCATCAGATGGCTACACTCCAAGTGTGTGCTTAAGTTTACTTTTTTAGTTTAGATGTAGCTATGATTTCTCAAAATTACACACTGGAAGATTTTGTCATAAACCTACCTTTTATAAATCTTTCATTAATTTTAAGCATGATCCAGACATGATCACATGCACCAGTTTAATCATGCAATGTCTACATCTAAAATCTACAAAGACCTCAGTCTTCTATGAGCTATAAAGACATTAAAGTTGAACACTATTTACATTATACAACCTCATCTTTCTTCATCTTTCTCCACATTAGAGCTGGACTATTCCCTCCAGAGATGTGCTAAACGCTCTATGCAATACCAAGGAGCTTCTGGCTAGAACATGTTCCTCTTTAACACTCAGGTCATAAAGGGCCAATTAAAAGGACATTAAAGCAAAAGAAAATCTGCCCAAAGCCTCAAATAGGCACTGGATAAGGCCCATGCTAGAGAATATGCTATATAAGCATGCTAATAAATCATTAAAATTACGATAGGTTCTATCATTAATAAGTAAAGTTCAAGGACAGCCTTTATCTTGTTAAATTATCCAAATTTTGCTGTCTATTAGCATACCATTTAGTAGAATGTAAGAATGGCTCTAGGGTTTTTTTCACCCTTCTCGGTAATGACATATTATGCAGAATAAAAAGCCTTAGCAACTGTTCTAAGATGCCATAATAATGCTGGAATTATTCTTTGGGGGAGGTTGTTGTATTAAGCAGCAAGTAATTAATGGTAAATTGCACTGGAAATTCTTGGAAAAAAGACAAATTACACACGCTTTTGTACTCATACCCAGCAAGTCCCATGTAATTAACAATATTAAGATAAATACAAGAAGAATTATTAATGATGAGATTAACTTCACATCACAGGGCAAACAGATGTATTTCATCTATGCACGTGGTAGGAATTGAGATTTAGTTGTAATTACTAAAAATATCTGACATTATTGCTTCATGGAAATTCACCCCAGAACTACCTATTATAATGCAACTTCTGGCATCTGTGTTGTGACTTCTTGCCCCACAGATCAGCTTTGTTGAGTGGATTGAGGGGTATTTTGTTGAAGCTGCAACTGCTTAAGAATATGAAACACTCTTTCTAGATGATGGGAGTCAGACCATTAGTAAGCATCAAGCTGCAAATGATATGACCAAGGAACATATTATAAATTACTAGCAGAGAAGGGGGCTGGCCCACTTAGCACTCTATTCAGGTGCATGAATTAACTCACCATTAAAAACAAGAATAAGTAGGGAATTGCCAGAAACAAAAAGGCAATACATAACAACAGAAGGCAAATATTGCAAATGGGAAGTGAAGAAGGGTAGTGTGCTCAGACGAAATTTCAAATGCAAGAGGTGGAATTAGCAGAACAATTTCCTCATTCGAATTTGAATTTGTCTTCAATAGTAGCACTTGCTCTAGTGCACTTGTTCTGTGCATCTGGGATCTTTTAGACATAGGAGGAAATCTACAGGTTATTCTTTGATCCAGAAAAACCATTTTCAATTTCTAGCTTTAGTTCAGTTTCTTCGTGCCTCAGTTTTCCCACCTACACCCACTAATAGCTCAATATCCATTCTCAGGCACTTCAAAGTATGTTGACAATGTGGACTAAGTGAGGGTAGATGGGTTTTTACCAGAGGCAAACAGGTTTTTTTCTTGTTTCCAGACAGAATCATGTCTGCCAATATCAGCTGAAGGGCTATTGCCTTGAGAGAAGGTCCATGCTTCTCAAACCCCTAATACCATTTATTTTGTGAGCTCCCCAGCCACTGACTTTCCTGCCTGCCTAAGGAGCTCCTTGAATTCAGTTCAATTTGGGAGTCTGACCATCTACTATAATAGACTTTGCCTGTCTCCACCTTAATGCAGGCCCTTCACATAGTGGCTTTGAATTTGAAGATGAACTGTGGTGCCAACTGTGAGCATCTTGTTTGATAAAACCATCACCAGGAAGAAAGAGAGCTGTGTCTACATGCGCAAAAAGGCATAGGGGGAGAGCTTATAAACCCTGCCTCATTCAACCTCACTGACACATACAGAAGAGCAATCACCAGAGCTTTGAAGTTAATTAATCAAGGCTCACAGAGATGTGTATTCTTAAGAGTTTCAGGTCCCTTTCACCTTTCTTGTAGGTCCTGGTTTGAATCCAGCTCAAATCAGTAGGGATGGAGGGAGGTGAGTGACTTCTGCCTGCTTCGTGCAGCAGTGGCAAGATCTGGCGACCTCAGTGGAGCCCCCATTTCATTAGGCACCTACAGGTTTAATATCAGACTAGTAATTAGCTGTCTCTGTGGGCAGGCTTGGGCTGAATGTGTATGGGAACACAGACACTACATGGAGTCCCCTCAGGTCATGCTGGAGGGAGGCTGGTCCATGATTGACTGGACACTTCAGGTGTCACAGTGTGCTCAGTACCTGCTTTCATTTTCCATTGCGTGCTATCTTGCATGTTCCCTCTCTGAGTGAAAGGTGAATTAAAGGATATAATTTTCCCTGTCAGTCAAGTAGACTGGTGGCTCTCATGAGAACCCAACTGCACTCAAAGTCATTCAGCTTTTTGCTAACCATAAGAATAATAGAAAATTGTTCTACTCTTGAATTATATTTCCCTTTGATTTTTTTTTTAATACTTCAGTGCCTTTTTCAAAGTAAAATAATTATCTCCTGAAGGTAGAGGTGCTAGATTGTGTGTCTCTCCATGGACTTTAAAAGCTTTGCTAGGGAGTCTGTGTTTTCTGATATATCTGTGCAGTGCCTGGCACGAAAGGATACTGCTTTTGGTTACGATCTGCAAATTGGTCCTTGAAGGGAACATCAGGGTACTGTATCATTATTAATACAATTTTATGTATTTTCATATGAGTGCACTGCACTTCTGACAAGCTATATCCCTTTGTAAGGATTAAAAAAATTGTATGCCACTTGAGCCAAGGCAGACATGGAGGTGGGACTGATTAGAGAAAAGAGTGAAGACCATGGGAGGCAAGAAGAAGTGAGATTATTTGAGAAGAGAGGACCTTTGGGATACATTTTCTGTTATTCTTCTCTTACAGTACTGAATTAAGTTGTTTAAACCTATAACTTGAAGGTTATAGGGAGGAAACCATGCTCCCTGAGATTGTTTAACGCAGTTTTTCACCTGTTTGATGTGGTAACAAGATGATTTTTCACCTCTCTCTGATGGTTACTTCTCACATTTCTTTGCTGCCAAGATGGTGCTTCATTTTCTGGTAAACTGTGGGATTTCCATAGCTTTTTCTAATTTCTAGTCTATCTGACAACACAAAAATGAAAGTATTTTGGAATCTACACATAAATAATTGACCCTTTGCATTATTTGGGGAACACAAGAGGCTTATACTTAAAAGCCCTCAGCAATTGCACTGTTATTCATGTATGACCTCCACAGTATGCTGAACTCTTGAATGTGTACATCCCTCAAGCCTGGCTTGATGTCCTCAGTGGTAATAATGACTGAGAAGATGCCAAGAGTAATGATTTTTTACTGTGTCCACGAAAGTGCTCCTTTAGCAACTGTAACTTGTGCTCTAAAGGAGGATGTCATCAATGCAAAGGGCAGCTCTATATTTTTCTGTGACTACAGCAGTACCATTACTGTCCGGAAAAATGACAGAGGAATGGATTTACTGTTTCAAGGGCTCCTCAATCAGTCATTGGTTTCAGTGGAGAAGCGTTTGCCTAATTTATTGAGGAAGCAATCAGTCACGAGAAAATACATCCCATACATTAAAGTAATCCTTTGGACCTCTGCCCAGCTCAACCAACTGACCCCATAGGTCTCTGTAAGGGTAGCCCAGACTTCTAGTCCCTGACATCAGGTGGTTTTGGTTTTTTTGGTTAGTGGCTTGAGAAGCAGCATGGAAATGCTAGCATGGGGAAGACACAAGTCTTGAGAAACATCTGAGAACACCTTGCACAGAGGAAGGTTTTTGATTGACATGTCTGCTGTGGAGAGGATAAGGACTTGTGGGCTTACGCTGCAGAGAGAGATCCAGGTTGGGCTTTAGAAAAAGATGTCTAACGGGAAGGATCACTACAGTTTTGAGATGCATTATCTAAGCATACTAAGTATAGTTTAGTTAGTCATTTGAAATTTTCAGATGGGCAGGATATGGTACACTTGCAGGTCATTATGGTTACTTGAGAAGGATATCACTGTGCCATGATTTTTATGCACCTTAAAAGAACCATAAAGAGAGCAGGAGGATGATGAAGTTCAGACAGATGAAGCTTAAGTCTCATAGTCAGCTCATACTGGAACCATCCTATCCTTTGTGTCTTCAGGCCACTTGGCGAGCTGAGGGGATAGAAGAGCCCATAACCACAGTCCCAAAGCTCTTGTCTCCTTCACATGTCATCCTTCACTGTAGTGAGCCCACAGTGAAGGCCACACAGGGCATACTATGATCCCTGCAGTATATGTTATTGAGGTTTGTCTTAACTGCCTCTCACAACTGCTTTGCAGATCTCTCCCTTTGGTGTCAGCATTTCTCCATTCCTTCATTAGCCATTAGGCGGCAGTTCCAGGAATATGTGTCATCTCACATATTTTTTGGAGGGCGGGATTTGGGGTACAGGTACTAGATAGTGAGTTTAACTACAGAAAATGAAGGAAAGTTAATGCACACTGACCTGATCCTCCTCTGTTCTTGCCTGGCTATACATAAGACCATCATAAAAATGTACTTCTTGTCCATTGTTTGGGAGGAGCAAACCCAACACCGCTTAGCAGTGACTGGTGCAAAGCGCTGGCCACCAATCCCACAGCATGCTCAAGAACAAGCATATTTTCTTGGAAACTGATCCACTCTACAGTGATAATTTTGTAGGTGACCGCTGCACTTAGGAGAGCTATTTACTTCTCCTTCAAAAAAAAAAAAAAAAGGCTAACTGCAGCAGAAAAAATAACAGGTTCAATAGCTTTATAAGCTATAATGCAGTCTAACAAAAACATTTCCAAGGTTGAACACTACTGCTTCATATGTGACTTTTTGATTGAATATCCTGAATTTGTACTCTAATGGACAATAGTAAAAGTGGAAAGAATCGAGTAATAGATATTCAATATGACAAACTTAACGTATTTCACTTCACTGATTTTGATATTTTTCTTAACAGTCATCTCTGAAATATTGTTGTGACTAACATCAACTTTCATTAAAAAGAAAAGTTGGGTTTGACCCCTCATAGTCACAGGAAAAAGTGAATGTGTGAGCTGTGAGCAAAAAGCTACAAGGTACATTCCTTTTTTAAAACAAAAGAAAACAAAACAAAACCAACCAAAATTAAAAACACAACAAAACAAAAAAATACAAAACAACAGAAAAAGGTGAAACTGCAAACCACCTTTTTCTTTAAGTTTCCTCCTTTGAAACTCATGTCATGATTTTGAGACATGATTCTTGCTTGCTGAAGTCATTAGATTAAAAATACATGTATGTCAGCAGGTAAAGAGGTATCACTTCCAACAGTCAGGTCTGTTCTGCAGGGGTGTTGTCATTCTATTGATTTCTTTTGAAGTCTGCATCTTTACTATTGACTTTCCTAGCAGTGGACAGATTTCCTGTATTTTTTTGTATCAGTCCTGCTGGGATCTGGAGCTGAAGCACAAGCCCTTGCCCTTTTTATTTGTATTGTAACTGCATCCACATAGCAGGTTGAAGGATTTCTGTAAAAACTGAAGAAAAAGGATATTATTAAGTAATTAATAATTAATTAATTCAGTTAAATACTACATTCATGTCAGAAAATGTGTCTTCTAAGTTGGGAAAATAGAATCTTTTGATCAAAACACTTAAAGTTCAAAGCCTTACATAGTTAAACCAGGAAACTGTGTTGTCCTGAAAGTAGAGCCTCCAACCTGTCTTTTTCCTCTGGGGTGCATCTTCACCATTTGCTGCATCTCCAGAAACTCTTTTTACTCTCGTAACCCCCAGATATATAATTTCGTTTTCAGAGAAGCACTAAAGGTGCATCCTGTAATATGTGTTATTCTCAAGATACTTAATTTACAAAGGCATTTGAGGCATTTCAGCTAAAGATCCCATGAGGTACAGTGAAAGAGCTCAATATCTTTCCCAGTACTTTCTGTAATGGTTCCACTTTGTACACTAATCCTTCCAAGTAGGTGTCTTCAGTCCTGGGATTTTCTTTCTCATTCTATTGATCTGCCAAAGTTATTTTTTAAGCTTCCTTGACATATTGTAAACCTTATCTACTCATTCAGGCTTTTGCTGGAGGCCAAGAGTTGGAGAAGGTCGAATTCGATTTTGCAGGTGTGCGGGAATTCATTTGGGCTGGTTCTTAGTATATTTTGTGTCTTTTTAACTGATGCTTTATCAATCTTGTACATGCATGCAGAGGGAATCTGCATTGGATCATTTTTTAATGGTATGAAATATAAATAAAATGACATTGTGTTCCTTCATTCTATTCACCTCTTTTACCAGTGGAGTCTTAAGCAAAAAGTGGTGTGGATTCTTCAGGGGTTACTAATTGTCCCAGGGGTCTGGTGAAGATCCCAGGAGGGAGTTCACCTTGTTAGCTAAGTCAGGTGTTAGTCTGTCCCTGGGCACATACCCTTTTTATATAGAGTTATACTTGAAGTATTTGGCATTTTCTAGTGCCACTTCTGGGTGTGCAGAAGCAGAACTGTGAGGCAGAGTCTAATAACACTTTTCCTGGAAATGGAAAGATGGTGTCTTATGATGACTCTACTTTGTGGGACTTCTTTGGAGGAACCTATGGTTACTTTTCCTTAAAAAACAAACAAACAAACAAACAGTGACAGTAAAAGAGTGTAGAGTTGGTTACAGAGCACATGCTTTGTAGTATTTGAAATTTCTTCTATATGGCAGCTATAGGGTTACAAAGCTATAGGTTTGCTATAGGCAGAAAGTTTAATTAACGGGACTTTAATCTGAAGCTAGCAATCATAAAAGAAACACGGCTTCACAAAAATGGCTTAAAAAACTAACCAACTAGCTGATAGAAGCAAGTATCTGCCACACACAGCCTCCATCCTCCATTCAGTTCATAATATGCATATAACTGCTAAGACACCTCTGAAGTATTTTAAGGCCAAACATTACAATCAATGATTTATTCTGTCAGTAAGCATATGTATTTCAGCAAGCTCACCACATCCCTTCAGAAACATTTTAGATAATTGCTCCTTATTACAGGTTATTTTTACTATTACAGAACCATTTATAATGCGGGTGAGTAGGAACTTAGTATGGACCTTTTCCTCAAAAGCTTTTCCTAAGGTGTCACTCACAGTGTGTACAAACAGTCATTTAGTAAAGGTTCAGTTTAAGCTAATGTTAAACTCTAGGCCTCTTTTTAACTAGTTGGATGAGAAATAAGTTTTATACGAATTTTATAGGTGTCTGGGGGTTTATTTCCACTGCATGTTTTCTCCATTTTCAACTTCATTTTTCCTTTTTTATTTACTTAAAGGTGTTTGTCTAGACAAACCCTAGACTGGGTATGGAAAACTCTTGCTGAATCTCCAAAAGGCTGATTGGTGTGAAGATGCTTTTGTTTGAATAAGCACCATGTGTAAAATAAAAGGTTTCAGAAGTAATTTCCTTTTTGTGATTCCAGTTCATATGACCAGCACAGCCTTACATTGTGGACATCATGAATATTTCTGAGAATTTTTACAAAAATAACCTTCATTTGAATGTATCCAGGGCTCGTCATTTTTTGATGTATTCCTAATTTTCCTCTAACTTGTTTCTGTCTTCTTATTTCACTTCTCATGTTCCTTGCTTTCTTTTCCATGTTGATAAAGGCTCTTTATGAATTCCTATTTCTTTTAAATTCCTTCCTTTCCCCCTGAGTTCCTTTTTTTCCTCTTTAGTTCTTTGATTGCTGCTGGGGGCTAAGGTTATAATTTAGTCAGCCTGTTCTGCTCTGCTGCATAAAAAAAATCCTCTCTCTTCCTGGGCAGTAAATAATTCTTGGGCCTGCCTGACTTTTAGGTTACTCTTTTTTTTTTTTTTAATTATTATTATTCTGGAGTCTTGTCCTACTGCTACACTGCCCTCTCATCATTCAGTGGAAGTGCCTTCTTTCCTCTGACCTTCCTGCCTTCCCTGCTTCATGCCTTACACTCTGGGGCTGCATGTGACACAATAGAGTGGAATGCCTATTGTTGGGGATTGCAAAGGTATAATCAACCCCAGGGCCATCTCTTCAACATCTGTGCAGACAAGAATACCTTCTCTGAATTCCCTGTGTCCATAGCTATAATTTGAAAGTCTGAATTCTCATTTAAAACCTCAAGCTCCTGCAGAAAGATAGCTGTAGTAGAGCAGATGTTGATTTGTTTTAGTGAAATGTAAGAACCAGCAAGCAACACTGGAGATGGAGTGAACACCAGTGATGAAGGAATATCTGAGCAGGAGGTCCGGGCCATCTGAAACACAATTGTAGTTCTGGATTGATTCAGCCTTCAGTAAGGTACCTTAATGGACCTTTTCATGGGGAATCACCACTCAGAAAGTGTGTTTTCAGGATGGCCATTAGAGGGGCTTCTGTAAACACTTTTGCAATAAGGGTAACAGGTCAGTGCTCATTTCCTGAGTCTGACACAGATACCTTGTAAATGCTCAGCAACTAATTTCAAATCTTTAAGAACCTTAATTCTGTAAAGTGGCAATGGCAGTAACCTTTTAGCTGACCTTGTCCATTTAAGATTATGAAGTTTAGGAGGTGACTGATTGAGCAGAACCTAGACACTAGTTCTCATGGTGCAGAAATGGTATGAAAATTTGAATCCAGGATCCAAATTACTCTTTTGGTTTGTGACTGCATAGTGGATGAATCAAAACCTCTAGTTCTGCACTAGAGATCTTCAAACTCTGCAGTATAGCAGGAATTCAGATAGGATTTTAATCTTGCAATGGAGACTCATCTGGAGTCCTCATGCCAAAAGTAACTTCACTGATATACACAAGAAAATATTGAGGAGCAAGGACTTGGGAGAAAATGCGAAAAATAAGTCCAGGAAGTGAAAAACATTAAGCAATTTTATACACTTACAATTCAAAGATACATCTTCTATCCCCATATTTTGCAAAGAAACATAATTATCCACATGTGCCTCTATACCTCTTCTTACCATCCTAAGGAGAGACACTGCTGGTGCATTAATAAAAGTACTTTAGCCTGGAGGAAATAAGGAAACTAAAACAGAAGGAAGAGATCATTGCACATTACAGAGAACACGTTAAAATTCATCAGCCCAGAACTCACAAAACTTGCAGAAAGATCAGATATGAACTAGGAGAGGTGTTTCCCTGCTATGAACAGGTTTGGGGGGCTCAGGAGCATTTCTAATAACAAAAGACTCATGTTTGTAAAAGGGTATCTGGCACTAGATAGCTGGCTGGTTACCACAACTGAGAGCAAACTTCAAGTGTGAAGCACAAATGCAGGCATAGCATTGACTCAGACAATATGGGCAGCCTGGTTCTCTCTCACATTTCACTTTATCTGACCTAATCGCAGTTGCATTTCATTCAACAAAGTTCAGCAGAGGTGAAAAGTTGGCTTTTTTCAACCAAGCCTTCCACAAAAAAAATCTGTATCCTTAGGGAATAAAGTATTGCATGTATCTTCTATATCTTCGGGGAATAAAAACAATTTTATAATTCCCAAGTTTTAGTGAGGGTAAGTACTACTTATCTAGCCATCGCTGCTCATTCTTTCTGCAGCTAAAAAAGTATCAATTCACTGTAGTCATCCCAGACTTATTAGGCCATCAGCCTGACTCTTTGTCTACTGATACTTAGAAAAATCAATCTAGTTGTTGCAAATCTCTAGGACAGAATTCTAGTATTATCCAAATAATCATCAAGCCTTTGCATGAAGAAATCTGAACTCACACAGAACCAGATTCTCTTTCACACATTTATGTAACCCATGACAATGTTTATAAGACTTACTCTGGTATTACCAGTTCTTATAATACTGGATTCAATGTCTGGTTTTTGCTATTGAGTATTGTTCTTCTAGATCTTGAGATTTTTAGTTTAATTTTTCTTCATGCTATATAAGATGGTGCCAGCACAGATTTGTGCACATATATTTTTGTTTGCATGTGTGTAAATAACTTTTTCTCTAGTATGTAATTTGCTAGCGAATAAAGAATATACTGTATTAAGGCATATACCCTCCTTTTACATACATATTTTGTCATGCACAACACCACACACATACTCTCTTCTATTGTTAACGTTTGTAAGAAAAAAAATCTTTGTGTCATCCACTATTATTTAGTATCTCTTGATATTTTTTAGCCTTTTGAAAATCTCAGATCCTCAAGTGCAAAAAAATCTCAGGTGAAAAAGTGTAGAGATAGAAGTTTTTCTTTTGATATAATAATAAAAAGCAGAAGGGATTGGAACAATGTACCATGAGTATTTCTTATTTCTTTCTCTCTCATTTTCTTTCCAACATTCATTCAAAACTGAATTGTTGATGAGTAAGTTAACATAGGCAAAAATGGATTTTAAAATGGATTAAATATCAATTTGAAGTTAACAACCTAAGAACAGGCCAAATCCACAGAGATTACTGAAACAAACATCAAAAGACATATTTCAGAGCAGATAGTGCTAGGAATGAAAAAGGAAATTTGCTATTGATTCTGAGCTGCTTTCTGTGGCAGTCCCCTTATTGCTCAAGTCTGAGTGGCTTGAGATTTCCCTCACACTGCTTTCCTTGTGTGTTGTATCTTCATGATCCCCTTATTGTTTCTGCCTACATCTTTCTCACAAACATTGCTGTTTTCCAGTGGGTAGACTAGAGTGGAGAACTCCTGGGAACCCTCCACAGAAGGTCTAATCCACCCAAAGAGCAAGCTCTACCAAAAAAAAGTCTTAATCCAAGTCAATACTTTTTATCTTAGACGAGATAGAAAAGTCTTCCACATGATGGAGCATGAAGTTCCCAGTGCTGATAACTGAAGCAGAACTCCTTAGGCTTCAGAGTCTACAGACAAACACTGAGAATTGGCCTTTTGGGGTGTTTATTTGTGTTTATTTATAGTACTGTGTGTTTTAGGTAACTCATAGATCATGCAGTAGCAGTACCAGAGAAGAAAGAGGATGAGTCTTCCTAGGTTTCCAAAGAGAAAATGGAAGTGAGAAGATTTTGGAAAGGGATTAGTGGCTGAGCAAGGAGTTTGGTGTAATTTGCACTTTATTTTTTTGGTAGCAGCCATCAATTTTGCATCATGTCCTTCTATGTCAGTAAATGGGGAAACAATCTTCTCCATGTTATCATGATGTCCAGGTTGATCAGGAATCCACTGAAGATGCAATTTAGAAAGGAGGGAGAAGATCAAATATGCATTGTTTTGGCAAATAATTAAGATATTAATAAAAAATAAGTTAAGCACAAAGATAATTAAAAAGATTGGACTGTGTAATTATTTCCAGTACTCAGAATAAAATTTTTCTTTGTTTTTTTATTTAGTAAAAGTTTTGATTGAAATTTGGTTTGATGGGTATTACTCAAGTCTGGTAAGATTGTTTCCATGCTGAGATTATGAAAATCATTATAACCAATTTAAGAAGGCTCAATTTGGCAAAACTGACTTTCTCAGGAATATCATTATCTGTGCCATTGACAGCTTTGAGAATAATCTTCTACATTTACAGATCATATTAAAAGATCATATGCATAAAGAATGAGAGAGAAAGTTGTTGCTATCAACTGCCAATTAGCCAAGTATGAGAGAAGAAAGTAAACACTTGCTTAACAATCCCTCTGTAAAGTACGTCAGGTGGAAATGGTTATGGGGAGAATGGCATGTTCAAAGTTTCACACCGATAGTACTAAATATCATTTGTAGTGCACAACAGTTATATTGCATTCAGCACTGAGGAATTCTGTATTAGGCCATAATATTCACAGTCAAAAAGAAACTAATCTGGAAACCATGAGTGAGGCGTGCATGATCATGTCTTCAATGCAAACAGAATAAATTCAAAATAATTTGTATTTATATCCCACGCTTTAAAAAGGTCAGATTCTCAGAGACAGAAATAATTATGAGCTAAATTTGCAGGAGAAAACATTATAAATGGAAAAATATAAAAAATAATTGGGACTTGTTTATGAACATTTTACTAAATGCAAAAAAGTCACAATCACACACTCTGAGGAAAACATTATGTTGCTTAAAAAAGTATCAAACTCTACTTTGAATGAAAAACAAGTAGCCAAATCTGAATATAAATATATATATATATGCATATACAAGTTAAATGGAAACAAAAGGACCCATGCAGAAATTTGTAATCAGCAGATGTCAAGACAATATCAAAATTCTTTTTTGTTCAGCTATGTCAAAAACATGAGAATAGCATTCTTACATTACTGGGACTTCTCCATATTAGTGAAATAAAGTTTAGCAAAGTTTTCTGTCAGAGTCAATGAGTATTAACATCAGATGTGTGCTGGTTTTTGTTAGGGTAGAATTAATTTTCTTCATGATGGCTGGTATGTGGCTGTATTTTGGATTTATGCAGAACACAGGGATGGTAATATAGAGATGTTTTTGTTATTGCTGAGCAGGGCTTACAGAACCAAGGCCTTTTCTGCTTTTCATACTGCCACACTGGCAAGGAGGCTGGGGGTGCCTGGGAGGTTGGGAGGAGACGCAGCCGGGATGGGTGACCCCAAGTGACCAAAGGGATATTCCAGACCATATGACATCATGCTCAGCATATCAAGCTGGGGGAAAGAAGAAGGGGTTGGGGGAGGTTTGGAGTGATGGCATTTGTCTTCCCTGTTGTGTAACGGGGCCCTGCTCTCCTGGGAATGCCTGAACACCTGCCTGACCATGGGAAGCAGTGAATGAATTACTTGTTTGGCTTTGCTTGTGTGCATGGCTTTTACTTCCCCTATTAAACTATTTATCTCAACCCACAAGTTTTCTGGCTTTTACCTTTTTGATTCTCTCCTTGATCCTGCTGGTGCAGGAGAGACCAACTGGCTGCATGGGGCTTGGTCACTGGCTAGGGTTAAACCATGACAGATGATGATTATGATGAGGAAATTATTGCAACTACAATCTAGGACAGTGCCAAAAAAACCCTTTAAAATCAGCAGATACAGACAGCTTACAGCTAAGAAAAGTAGTGATCAAAGACCATCAATATTGATTGACTCTATGAAGGCAGAACATATCCCAGAGAACCTGAATAAAATCTCAACAATACCAGTATTTTAAAAAAGACAGTGTGGTGGTTTAGGTAATTACAAGTTTGTTCAGCCCACCATCAGTTCTGGGTAAATTAAAGGCATGTCTGACATATGACTCTAGTAATAAGATTTAACGAGGGGGGAATAACAAATGCCGATCAACATGTTTTTATGAAAAAAGGTATTGTTTAACTGAATGTATATTATTATTCAAAATTAAATTTCATGTCTGCTTTATCAGTGTAATATTGTTGATGTAATAGACTTTCTCTCAGACATTTGGAATGATACCCACATGATGTATTGATTTGTAAGCTAGAGTGATATAAAATCAATGGGGCACACATTGAATGCATTGAAACCTTGTTAAACAATGGTTCTCAAAATCTAATTACAAAAAGAGAATTTTTTTCAAATGTCTGTGTTTCCCACAAGAACCTGCTCAGACCTACGCTAATCAACAAATATATCAACAACTTGGAAATAAAAACTAGAATGTAATTATGGATTAAGTCTATAAATAACATGAGCTTGGGGGAGCATGGAAGGGAACAGATTGCTGAGTGATCTGGCTGTTTGAAGATATCAAGCAAATAGCATGTGTTTCAGCTGAGCCAAATCTAAGTTTATGTGTCTGAAAAATAAAAATACAGTTTGTGCACATAGCATGCATGACTTCTGAAGGCAGTGGCAGAAAAGAAGTCATGGGGGTCATAGTCTTCATGCTTATTGAGCATGGTTCAAAAAGCTAGTGTAATTTTTGAATGTTTAGATGAACTCAGTAGGGGTAGTGAGGTTAAATTAACTCTGCACTTGGCACTGGTGAGATTGCTGCTGGAATACTATTTGGTTCTGGTGTCTAAACTTCAGATGGATATTGATGAATTGGAAGGGATTCAGAGAAGAACCACATGAATGCTTACAGGCTTGGGAAACGTGCCTTGTTGTGAAATATTCAAGCAACTCTATTTAGTTATCAAAGAAGGCTTAGAGAATGACCTGATTGCAGCCTAAATATATCCATAGGGGGAAGAGAAAGGGCAGAAGGAATAAATTAGATAAGGCTCTGCAGTGTAACAACTAAGGTGAAGCAATGACTGGTAGTTCAGACAAAATAAATTCTAACTAAAAATGAAGTGTGAATTTGAATAGTGAGCAAACTAACCTCTGGAACAACTTGCTAAAGGCTGTAGTAGATTTCCTATCATTGGAAGGTTTAAATTCAACACTGAATTTCTCTCTCCTAAAAAAAAAAAAAAAAGACAAGGAAAAAACACTATGGTTCTTGGATATGGAATCAAGATGAGTAAAATGAGTAATGTGAAGACCTACACCTTGTGTTACACACGTCGTGCTAGACAATCACTGGGGTCCTTTCTGCCCTTAAAAAAAAAATCCATGAATCTTTTTCTCCATACTAACTTCAGGGGATGAAATTGAGCCAAGAGAAACAGAGCCAGAATATAAATAACACCCTCTAGCAGTGACTTCCATTTATTTCTGGAATGATCTCCCAAGAGAAGGGGGGAGGGCTTACTTGCTTATTTAAAAGTAAGGTAGTAAATACAGAGGAAGAAATATCTCAACACTGAGACAGCAACCAGGGTAATAAGCTCAGGTATCTTTTCTTACCTGGCTTTTTAATACTGTTGAGCATTTAAGTGAGCCGCAGCTGGAAACGAAACATTATGTCTTCAAAATCTGATTTATTCCCCAAAGTTGTCAGTCCCAGATGTTTGTCTGTCCTGTTAAAGAGAATTGAGAACTGAAAGGTGGAGTTGGCCAAATACCTCCTCAGCAGAAACATGGAAGAGACACCGAGGACATTGAGAATGTTTCTCTGCCCTGTGTTGACTGGGGGTTGTTTGAAATCTCTCCCTCCCATTATCTTCCCAGTATTTCTTCACATCCCACCCTGTCCCAACCTGTTTCTTTTAGCACCTTTTTCCACGAGCTGCCATCTCTTGATTTCTGAGGGCAGCCTGTCTTTTAGGGGGATATGAAAGCAAGGTATCTGCTTTAGCCTTGTGGAACATGTCTGGAGTGCATGGCTGTCAGTTTACATCTCAATAGGTAAACATGGAGAAAGACAGGTTTTTCCAGTTAAAAGTAAATATTCCCTCAAAAAGAAATGGATATAAATTTTCTACAGCCAATTTTCTGCAATGTTCTAGGGAAAAGCCTAAATAGCTTAAAAATAGATTCTAATATTCTTATTGTGATTACCTGCAGTATCAAAGAAGTGATTGGCTGAGATTCTTCCAGGCTGTACGTTTCTGTGAGACATGCTTCCATTTCTAACTTTACTCTACATATTCCTCTACTTTGGGAGGAATATTCCTCTACTCTGGTAGTTCTTATGCAGTATAAATCCCTATGCCTAATGCAGTCTGTCGTATTTAGAAACTCACTGCTCTTGTATTCATGACATACAAGCATGTCACTGAAACCTGCTCATAAATCTAAATTCACTAATAAGACTTCTACATGTCCCTATTCATCAAGAAGCAGAATGGTGACCCTGGACATAAATGGCAGCAATGATGCTGTTGCAGCTTATGAAGTGGTAAAAATTCAGAAAGCTGAAATTTCAAAATTAATAAAAACTCCCCGAATCCTGCATGTTAGCAGTCATTTTCAGTGAGAGGAAAATAAATTAAAAAAAAAAAAGAAAAAGACGAAAGAAACTTAACTCTTTTCCCAAACGCAGTTTATGATCACAGAGCCTGAAAACATGTTCAGTTTCTATGATTCCCACAACATAAATTGCCAGACCTTCAGGTTTCTGTCTGCTTGTTTTTCTCTTGGAGGAGAAAGAAAAAAAAAGAACAAAATTATATGTTAGACTAAAAGGCTATTTTTCTCTGAAAAAAAAAGTAAAAAATAGTGTTGTTATGGTCCATATTCAGGCCGTGACAGTTGTCTGAATTTTAGGGATTCTGAGTGTTGTTGGCTCCCTCCAAAAGCAATGGGACACTGGTGAGTAGAGATTTTACCTGGGACTGAAATTTCCCAAATGAATGTTATTAAGGAAATGCTGAGCAATATTTGCTATACATCACAGATACTGGTATTCTTTAACCTTGGTCTCTTGATCTTGCTGAGCTCTGCTGGCTTGTGCTGCAGGCAAAGTTAGAGTGGTTTTAGTTCTGCACTAATTGACTGAGGCTGCAGTATTAACTTGCTGTTGATGAGGTTTAATTGCAAGTGCAGGGTTTGCTGCATTAACATCATGTTCTGAGCATAAGCTGAGCACTCACCACAGCTGACTGCATCGTGGGCTAATGCCAGCTCTCCTTCTACCCTCAGCTAAAAAACCTACAAAATGACAAGAAAACCTTTATGTGTGTAAATGTTTTCTCCCTTTCAGAGGATGTTGTAGTCACTTCAGTGTGGTAGGTTGAGAAGTCCTTGTTCAATAAAGTCCAGCATTAGGAGTGGATTTGACTCCAGCTGAGAATCAGTGTAACTCAGTAACCATCAAACAGTGGTGACACTTAGGTGTGGTCTTGAAT
This sequence comes from Corapipo altera, assembly GCF_003945725.1. NCBI lineage: Eukaryota > Metazoa > Chordata > Aves > Passeriformes > Pipridae > Corapipo > Corapipo altera. Next base: position 8,547,537 of record NW_020884896.1, on the reverse strand, counting down.
ATCTTCTCATCCCCTTTCTGCAGAAAAGTGAGGATTTAGATACCTCATAGCCTATAACCACCAGCTTAGGTGCATGGCTGGTTTCAGGCTCCCTGTCCAGGAGTTCTATTTTGTAGGCATGGATTGGTTTTGCTGCATGGTAACTCAGGAGCTTCTTCCCTGTGCAGTTAAAATTCATGTGGTTTACATAATCTCAGTGAGGGTTGAAGCTCCTCGGGGAGTCGGATGTTGCAATGTGGAGTGCAGCAATGCCAAAATATTTTAAAAGTCTGAGCTTTAGCCAATCACTTTTCAAGGACAGGGTATTCTCGACTCACTCCCAGTGTCTCTGCAGCAAGCACATCTCTGACTCATCAAAATCTTCCTAAAGCCAAATTGATTTCTTTTTCTCACTATTTTCCTTTCACTTTGGCCACCAAAGTCAATCAACCAACTATGATTTCCCCTCCCACCAGGCAGCTTACGCTGGCTGTGTGGCAGCACTATGGTTTGGAAGGGGACTTTCCTGATATTTCTCAATAACGCCAGGGAGCAGCTTTGCAGAGCTTCCCCAAGGCACCCAGGACAGTTAGAGCAGAGCCAGGAAGGATTCCCTTTGATCACTCACCTCAGGTCTCTTGTTGCTAAGAGTTTTATGTAATGCACATCCCTCCCGAGCCTTGCCCCTCATGTCCTGGCACCTCTGCTGATGTTTTGGGTGTAGCTCTAAATGTGGCTCCCTCAGCCTTATTCCTCATATTTTCTAGAGTGATGCAGTGAAAAGCTGACAGCTGCTAGTAAGCCATACTGTATTTTGCTACCCTTCTTGTCTGCAAAGAAAAGGAAATTAAGGCATTGATCACATCAGAGTTCCCCAAAGGTGTGCATCCTTCTCTTTGTCCTTTTTTCACAGGGTATCCCGCCCGTCTCAGAAATAGAGATCCACCTCTGAAGATAAATGGTGCTTGCAAAAATATAGAAGACTGGGGTTTTTTGGTATTAAGCTTGACTTTTTGGAAGAGCTAGAGTCTAAAGCTTATACATAAGAAATATGTCTCTGTATAAGCCCATTTCCAAGGATGTGAGACACTTTCAAAGCATGCATTACAATTCTATTCATATTTAAAATAACCTAAAATGTTAGTTTACTAAATATTTTCCTTTACACTTAGTCTCTATGCACCATAAATAGTACAAAAGTCTGCTTAATCTTTTACAATTCTATTTTTAGCTCAGGAAACCTTATGCTTCTATTTTCCTGATTATGCCAGCACTGAGCACAAATCTGCTTCATGATATGCTTAAAATGATACTGTGCTCCAGTTTCTGGACAGTAAGAAAATGCTAACAACTTTAATGCCTCAGAGAGTAAAGCATGGGAATGATCACGGAGCTAAAGATGAGAAAATAAGGACAAAGAGCCTAAGGACAGAAAAAGTAATAAAGTAAAAAAGTTTGTGGTAGTCCTAAAATCAGATCCCTTTCAAACAAGAGTGGAAAGCACTGGCATTTAGAGGAACCTTCTCTCCCTTTTTCCATCTATTTTCCAGGCAGTGGATTGATAGAAATTTGCATTCTCTAGATGAAAATCTGAAGTCATGTGCCAGTGCACGCTCACACAAAAATCACTTAAAAAGAAAATAATAATCCTATTTGCTGGATAATTAACAATGAGCAATATCATTCTGTGCTTTATATTTTCATTGAAATTCTTTATCTCATAGTAGTATGGCCAGAAAATATATTTCAATTATACAGCTATGCATGTCTTTTATATTAGGTGGAAATGTTTTAATAGATGTTTCAGTTATCCATTTATTGATCTTAATGTATTTTTAATATGCAGGCACTGGTCTCTGCTAACTGAGCTATATCTGCTTCTCCCTAGTTGAGTTCTACAAATTAAAAATAATACTTTCTCTCTTCCAATAAATAGTATATGGTGGGCTTCTGTCTTGAAGAAGAAGAGGTGTGCTGTGAGCTGCCTTTCAATTTATGACATTAATCTGTGCTCACAAAGGGAGATCTGAATGTGAGCAGCAAAATTAAGCTATAGACTGCAAGAGAAACAAGATCAGAGAGATATGTTGACCTAGGATTTTTTGCTCTTTCATGCACTATTTGAGCCCTGCTTTTGGCAGAAGGAAGTTCAAAGTGGAAAACTGTCTTTTAAAACAAATATGTTTGTTTTTTAAGAAAACAACCCCAAAACAATATTTAATTCAGCTTTGATAATCTGGGCTGGACCTCCTCCCTTGTGATCTCTGTAGGAAGTCACAGTCCTCTATAGGATCTCTAAGGATCTACCTGAAGATCCTTACTTGGGAATTGTGACATCCTGTGTTTGGGCTATTTTGAATAAGACAACACTTTTCAGTGTTTGGGATTACACATACTTAACTTATACAGTTGAGTGTGGGAGGATTTGTTTTCATCCATTTCAGATGTGTTTTGTTTAGCCATGGGGCTCACTGATTCCTGACTCCAAGTGTTTTGTATCCCAATAATTCCACAGGGATGACCTCTGTACCAAAACACACCTCCAAAAAGCACTGGACATGCTATAAGCATTTCTAGTCACTTGATTCAAAAGTCTAGTGAATGTCTAATCACTTGATTCAAAATTAGTGAGACATTTTCTCTTACTATTCTGATGTGGGTGGGGGTGATAAGCACTAAATTCTGAGTGATTTTTCAGTGCAGGTATTTTGGTCACTTAAGCACTGGGATAATTAGGAACCTTTATGCTGTGATGATCTGGCTTATTCCAGCAGTTACCTTTACAATTTGTGTCTTGTTCTTTGTTGGACAAAGGGAACAATAATTGTAGAAAGGGCTATGGATTGATTGTGGGTTTTCCTACACTAAGGTTCTCAAAGGAAATATCCTTTCTCCTAGTGAAACTGGGAGTTGATTATGTTGAAATATCTTTGAAAAGATCAACTGTGATAGTAGGCGTAAGTACATATTTCCAGGATTCCTAAAGTGGGACGTTAGCAATTAAAACAAAAATGTTATGAGATTTGATGCAAAAAGGTAAAATGCAATAAAAAAACTGTCCAAAAAAGGTATAAACTTATTTACACATGAGGCAGGTATCACAAGGAAGAGTAACAGTAACAGTAAAGAATATAGCAAAAAGAAAATGGCTGTTTGTCTTACACTTTCACCTTGGCAGACAGTGAGCAATGAGTGGAACCATAGAAGAAATGAAGAAAATTGTAGGTGCAAATGACAAACTCAATATCAGATAAAATACTGGAGATGTTAGAAGTGCTGAGCATGAAGCTGGAGGGTGGTAAAAGACATGAAAACTCCTTGCAATGGCACAGCAACCAACTCATTAGAAACTGTGACAGACTTTTCAGTGTAGTGAATTTGATTACATGGATGAAGATGCTGTTTCTTGTCATTATTTTTGACCCTCTCTCTTCACTTTCCAGAATAATGACTGAAAAAAACTGGGGGAGAAAACTTTTCATCATAGAGAAAAGGGGATGTCCCTTGTGCAATATCTTCTACCTGCTCAGTTCCAGCCTGGAGGTTATGTCAAGTATTTTTGGTCTCTGGTCATGTATCTTTAAACACGGAGTGATTCATCAGGAGAGAGGGTGGCTATATACCCTTTATCAATCCACTTGATAACCACCATGCCATTGGGAACTGTGACTCCACCTTTAGGGGGTAGCTACATGTCCAGAAAGGCTCCAGGGAAATAAGAGACATCTTCCATTTGTAATCCAGAGCACAATAGCATTTTTTTCACTCCCACCAACTCAGTGCTGTTAAGTTGATATACTTGTCATCTATCCTAGCAGGAATATGCTGCAACCAGCTCTCTTTCCTGAGCCTGTCATCTCCCACTTTGCATCAGTTGCAGTCATATGCTAATTATTATTTTAGGGTAGAGTTTATTCTTGCTCATGCTGAGGTAGCTCACAGCTCATAGTGCCCACAAGACAGAAGCCCACCATATACTTTTTATTGGAAAAAGAGTATTTTATCATATTTTACAGAGCATTGACATCCTTTGCCACCTCAATGCAAGACTGGCTCATGAGGTAGGGAGTTAATATTCTCATTTATACTTACATGAAACTGGGGATACATTTCTCTTCACAGAAATACGCCAGCAGGGTGTAAAAAGGGTAATTTTTCTACACAACATAAAAATGATCTTTCACTGTTCTGTGAACTTGGGGTTCTCCATGCAGAATGCATGAGTATGTTCCTGCAAATTGAAAAAAAACCAACTAAGCTCCAAAGTACTTGCTCTCATACTAGGGAGAAATAAGAGCCTATGCCCCTTATATAATTAGTTGACCTACGAGTGCAAGGCAAAAGGTGGGGGCACCACCACATACATCTATAAAACAGACTGTTTTATTAGTAAACTGTCATAGGAGCAGTCATAAAGATGCTTACAGAGGGGAAACAGCATGTTGCACTTGCTAATACAGTAAATTAAAAACTGAGAACTATGCAAGCCATTCCCAGCTCTTTCCATTTGTGTGTCTTTGGCGAATTTGCTTCCTTTCTTTTAACTCGTGTCCCTCTATCTCAGCAAGTTCCTTTGTAGTCTCCAGGTTCACTAAACACATCACAGAAAATATGCAATTCCATGGATGAACTCTACATTATGCTTGGCTATATGTAAAAATGCAATTGAAAGGATAATTGTGTTTTTGTGTTAATCCTCTTGTAAGAAAACCCTGTAATCTCCCAGAACAGAATGTATAGGCTATTAACTTGTTCCTACACCAGTCTTTTGACAGCAAGCCATGAGGCATTAACAAATAGGTATATATCTCATGGTTTTGTTGTTCATTTTTCCAAACTTATTAAAAAAATGTATCTGCTTGAGCAGAGGTGAAAGTTTTAGAATTATAAAACTTTCAGACCTATAAAAATGGCATATTTATAATTCAATATTTCTAGGGCACTTCTCCTTTATTATGTAGGTATTATAAAGATGACATGACATAATGTCTGTATATAGTGGTGGAAACAATTGTGTATGTGTCTGCGTGAGGGTGGAAACATTGTGCTGTTAGCTGTCCAGCAATTAGCAGGGAAGGGGCCCTTAGACTGTGGCAGTGATTCACAGAGAAAAGACAGCAAAATCAGAAAAATTTAGCATTTTTGACATTTTTTATAAGCTCTTCAAAGTTAAATAAATAAAAATAAAGACCCTTTACCTTCTGCAGAATTATGGACTTGCTTTGTATTTTGACAGTATTAGTAATGTCATCCTTTGTGTTTTGACTATCAGTCATTCACTGTGAGTTCATCTTAACATCACTTCTACTTCTGCCAGTACCTCCTTACCTTTGGGAGAGTGCTGGAAACCAAACTGCTATTGCTAGCACTTCTTCCAGAAGACCACACTCTTTCTCTTGAATAGGAAATTAGTGCCTGTATTTTCTTTTCCAAGAGAAATATATGTCACACTGGCAAGAAAGAAGTCCCTCAGATTCTTACTTAAACCCATGCCTTTGCAGCTAATGATATTTGGAAGAATGTCACCTTGCTAGAATTGGTGCTGTGTTGACTTTTTTTCTTTCTGTTGGGAATGGGCTGCATTCTAATTTAAGAATCTCTATAATTTCCTAAGATGTCTTCCCAAATGGTCTCTTCTAAATGCTATAATCAATGTAAACCTCCTATTTCCAATAAAGGAAGTTCTGAACTTAGGCATGCTGACTGGAAAGGGTGAGGAAGAAACAACAAAGCACTGAAAAGAAAACCAACAAAGCACTGAAAAGAAAACCAACAAACCAATAAACCAAAAACCAATCACAAAAAGCAAAAAACAAAGGAAAAGCCCATGTCATTATACAGCTACAGTAATCTGTTGTTCATGGATGGATTGGAGATAGCAATTGCTTGCTGTCAATGCCTTAGCAATTGTAAAACTAATTATACCCCACCCTAAATGCAAATAATTAACAGTAAGTGTCTTTTCAGCCTTTTATTCCTCTACTTATTGTTTTGAAAACAACTGGTTTATCTGGGCATGGGCACATCTGAGCAGGAAAAACAGGCAATAATTACAGAAATCACAGATGTTCCAAACAGTCTGCACCAGGGGAATTTCACCCTGGAAGTCTGCAGAGGTTTTGCCCCTATTTTTTACAGCATCTGTTAGAACAGTTGGATTAATAATGCCTATTGACAGGCATAATGCCTATTGTAAGCTCTCTGAAAGTATTATGCTCCTGGAATAGGATTCGGTTCCACACAAAGACACATTCATTTAAATGTCTGTGTTCAGTGTTCACTGGATGCCTTTACAGTCAGGGAGATGTAGTTGCTACAGGGGGTGGAGTTAAGAGATCTATCTGTTGACTGAATATAGGGAGCTGAGCACCTTTCCATACTCAGTGTAACACACAACAGTGTTACTGATTAGATCCCCATCAAGTCTAAAGGAAATATAAGCTCTTGGTTGATGCATCCACCCAGTTCTGTTAAATGTAGAGACATTTGAGATGTTAGGTTATTCAAGATATCCACATGTACACAGAGCACTATCCAGACCCACACCATCCTGGAGCAGCAGCGAGTCCAGGAAGGATAGCACAGAGCAGCTGAAATGACTCCTCCTAATACCAAATTCCAACTCTAGTCTGGAATTGAATGTCCCATCTAGTGTTTTACGATCATGGCCTTTGTGATGGTCCTTGGCTCAAAACACTTAAAATAGCATTCATCTGAATATCTACACTGTAGACACAATGGGTACTTTGAGAATATATTTTATACATCCTATGGTGAAAGAACATTTTATAATTAAATAAATCATAATCTTTAAGTTCCTGCTTCTCTCCAGAGTTTGTAAACAGAGTGGGTTTGAAACCCAAGATGATTTTCATTGCACCAGCTTAATGAACCATTTATAACTGCGCCCAGAATGTAGGTTGCCATTAAATCAGAGTCGCTCTTCTCAGTGCAGTCAGTCACATGTAATCCATCAATTCATCCACAAATTAAGAGAGGTATTTACTCAGGATACAGCAAATAATTTCCCAGACTCCAGTGGTGATACTGAGTAGGTTTCACTGGTTACAAAGAGAGAAGGTTTCTCATGTTGTACAAACTGTGCTGAGTCTTATGAATTTTGTCACACAACACCTTCTTGAGCAACTAGTCTCATGTAAAAGGAAGTTTTAATGCTCCTAAGCAGGTGTTAGGAGCCTAAATATTCTGTACTTTGGAGAGCTGAAGATCGCCTCTCCAGTCTCTGCCTTTAATCAGCAAATTGCAAAGGCTTGGAGAATGAATCCCATAATTTAAAGAAAACACTGAGGAAAACCTTCAGGTCTCTGACTGAAAAGTAAAATATTTACATATGATTTTCTTTTCTTTCTTTTTGTTATGTGGTTTGCTTTTGGGTTTTTGTGTGTTTCTTCGTTCATTTTGTTTGTTTTTTTTCATTGTGAGGTTTTTTATGATTGTGTTTGTTTGGTTTTTGGGGTGAGTTTGCTTTTTAGCATCCAAATACTCTGGAATCAGAGGCTTCAGGCAGGCAAATTGAAAAACAACAGTTCTTTAACCTTCTCCTCAAGGCACTTAGATTGCAAGAGATTTCCACTGCACATTTTCTTGTGGAGAAACAAACAAACAAATATTTGTTGATGCATTTTTTGTGCTTCATCAAGCTGAGCACTGTTAGACGATTACGTTTACATTTCAAGGAGTAATACATGGCTGAGTGAGTCATTACAAGCAACTCATCAGGAGGATAGGGAAGATATTGTTGAAGAGGGAGGGCTATCTGTGCCACTTGTGAAGAAGAAGAAAAGGACTAAATGAGAAGGTACTGCTGGATCTTCCCCGCAGTTTTTGGACTGCGTGGAGGATTTTTCATCTTGTTGGGAGGCAGCCCACACTTGACTGTGTTCACCAAACACAGAATCCTGCAGTGAGAAACTGCGTAGAATGCCTCTCGGAGCAGCTCCAAGGAACTTACAGCTGCAGGAACTCTTGGAGAATCCATTGAAGTCAGAGAGTTTATGAAGCAGTGGCCTGTTCCAGCACTGCTTTTGCCCACTGGAAGCAAAGAAGCCTAGGTGTACGGCCAGAGAGAAGCAGGAATATCACCATCTGCCATGTAAAAACTCTGGGAAGGGAGCAAGGACACAGGGGACAGAGACAGCACATTAAAAATCACTGGGGGTTTTAGAAGGGAAATGGAAAAATAACTGGTTTTTTTCAAGAGCTGACTACTTGCCACATGAAAAGATTCGATGCTTTCAGATGGCATTCTCATCTTCTAAAAACATGTTCCAAATGTGGACAATTTGCTCTGAAAAGCAGCAAGTATCTTGTGCAACAGTTAATTGCAATCATGATCCCTGCAAATTAACTATGACTCAGATTTCATCAGGTGGCCTTTAGTGAGAGGTGTCAATTCTTCCAGTCCTGGAAACAGTGTTGTGTCATTCTTTTCTTGTGCTACTAATTTGGATTAATGATTTTTATTATTGATTGTCAGCTTTGACTCATTGAACAGTAAAGTTACACTTAATTTCCCCTCTTTCATTATGGCACTTGATAAGGAAAAATACAAATGAATTCACATTTAATTGGAGCATAGAAATATTTTTTTTTTGCTTTGGTTTCAAGAACAAGCATAGAGAGCTGTGTAAAAGCACTGTCCAACTTGGTAATTGAGTTAGTGTAAATCCTCTAATTGTTTGTTCTTTCTGTCTGTGAGTAGTTGAGTCAGAAGTTGTTTTTCATTGCCAGTTTATCACTTTCTAGGATTCTGTAAATCTGCAGGAAGAACAGTCATATTCCTGCAAACAGATTTTTTACACTATTTAGTTCTCTCTCTGGATTCATTTCCCTCTTCTGTATAATTTTAATCTCACTCTCTCTGACCTACCCACAGAGAAGGGAAGAAAGATCAAGAAAGAGGGCAGGTGTAAGAAGTCAGTGCATGTTCAAATTTAATTGGATACAAGGAAAAATGTCAGTCCTAAAAGCTGATCAATCAATCAGTGCTAGCAAATACCCTCGCGGACTTTTACAAAAGATGAAAAATGGAAAGCATGGGAATGTCCTTACTGGGCTTTTTCTGATCAGGGAAACTGTTTCACTCTTCTCTCCTGCATTTCTAAATGTAGTTTTGGTCGATGTTGCAAAGCTGAAGGACGCCAGTGGTGTTTGAGCTGATCAGTCACAGACTCCTGGATGTTACAGGGAGTTGAGTTCAGTAGAAAAGCCAGTTAAACTGCTTGAGGTAGTGAAGGAGCTTCAAACCCTGAAACCACCATCCTCAGCACTGGGCTGTAGGTAAATCAGAATAAATTAATGAAGGGTATGTTCTGCAGAGGGAGTGGAGAAGGTATTTCAGGTCTGCAGGCTGTAGGGCTTGGGAAAACAGGAAAGCCAAGAAGAGGACTAGCAAGGGGATAGTCAGAAGAAATTTGTGTGAGGGAATAAACGTCCATAAACTGACAGGCTTTCTGATTTCTAGTAGTGATTTTTGACCAAGGACACTACTTGCTTTGGTTTATTGCCACCCTGCTTACGAAAAACAGAGCCTGGGTATGTGCTTTTTAAAAATCGAAGAAAGTACAGGTCTCATATCACTGGTGATTTTATTTTTCTCACAAGGCAAAAGAACCTCCAGCATACCAAATAATGGATCACAGTCTAAAACACAAGGAAAATAGATATTCTGGGTTAAGTACATTCTTTCAAAATAAAGCTGTTTTTTCAGGATGTCAAATGCCTTCAAAAGGAGCCCTTCCCCTCATCTTGAAGTACTTAAGGCCAGGTTTAATATCCCTGCTGATCTAACCTGAGTGTTCCTAAATCACATTTTTTTTTTTTTTTTTTTAAGAAAAAAATGTATATATCACATCTTCAAAAAAAACCCCCATGGAACATTTTGTCCAACAATAGTACCTGGACAGATTTGGAGACACTCCTAATCATTCCCTACTCTGCATGCTCTGAGAGCCCTCACTCCAGCAGCCACTGCACATGCCTGAAATGCTACATTATCAGATTTCCTCATTTTGGGGTAACCTTCTTTCTGTTAACTCTTTAGATTTGTTTCATTTTTCCTTGAAATAAATTCAGTGCTGGTAAACATCGCTGTAACAGGCAAAATGACCAAATACAGATGTCTTGTTGTGTCTAAGCACATGAGAGATTCTAATTGTATAAACAGTTGCAAGGGCAGGCTTAAGGTTATCGGGTGTTGAAGTAAAAAGTGAAGTGATTAGCCTATGAGTGCTGTCCAGTGGGATAGGTAACGAGACATGCCATGATGTGGGATATACTCCGTAAGTGTGATTTCAGAGAGTTAAATTTTTTTCTTTCCCTGCTCTAAAAGTGCAGAAAAATCTATTGCAGCCCTTAAAAGAAAAACAACATATTTGCATCTACTTCAACCAATGGATGAGGAGTGTGCATGACAGAGAGGGATATGTCCAGGAGGAGTTAACAGTCCCAACTACTTTCTCCAGTGCATTTTTAAAATCTCTTTAGAAGAAAATTTCTTTGTCACTTTGGGAGTTTTTCTCTGCAATCAGGTCATTTTTGTGTCTGGTCAATGAGTTTTGTTGTTACTGGAATACAAGTCATCACACGTGTCTGGACTCTTTTTTCCATAAAATTGAGCCTGTGGTTTTCAAAGTGCAAACCATCAGCCTTAAATCAGTACTTTGCTAAAAGGCCACTGGCAAGAGCGTTCTGGAAAGTTTAGGGATGAAAATGGTAGCTACCTATAAAGTTATTTTGTGAGCTGAAGTTGATATAAGGCAAATAATTCAGGAAAGGATTAGGCACTTACATGAATATGAATAATATCAGGAGTTGTACTGGCAAAGAGAAAATTTACAGGGGTTATCAATCCTTATGCTTCAGAGCATGGGGCCATTTCTGGGAAGAAATATTTTTCTGCCTATATAGCCCTTAATCCTCAGAGGCATCAGTGTATGACACCAGCCTTTAAGGCATCTCTGAGTGACTTGGAACAAGAGGCATGACAAAACTCAAGGTGAGGTGGATGAGTTTCTTCAGGAGGTTAGAAAGGAGGAAGGGCTGGCAAAGCCCACTGATCTCCACCAGTCCTGAAATAGGGGCTTAAAAATTCAGCTGTTTTTCTAGGAAACATTGAAATGTGACTTGCTGTTTCCAACTGGAGGGCAATATTTCTTTTTTAAGTGTGTTGAGGGTCACTGCTTGGTTTCCTCAGAATTAAATATAGGAGACTTTTTCACTTCCCACCTTTGGCTTGGTGAGCATTTTAATGAGTCAACACCAAATCATAAAGCACTAGGAGGAAAGTCATCCCTCGCTCTAGTGGTACCCTGCCACCTGAATTATGAGTTCCACATCCAAATACTGGCTCCTTCTGTCCTCCTCTTCCACTTCCAAGGTTATACTTTCTGGGGAAACAAAGGATCACTACAGTTTGCACAAGAGCAGTGTTAAATCAGTACAGCAAAATTTATGGGAGGACTAAGAGAAGTAAGTTTGTACTGTAATGACACTCTAAATAGTTATTTTCTGTTGCCTTTCTCAGAAGGCAGAGAAGAGAGATCCGTCATGAGTGTAACTCTGCCAAACTATGTAAAGCTGCACTGGGAATTTGTCCGTTGTGATGTTGTGTTTACTTGACTGAGGGGAGGGGGTCTTATCTTAAATTGCTTAAAGTACTTGTTCCTCAGCCCAAGTGATAAAATAGAGCTTTAAGCTCTGGATGTCCTCCAGGATTTCCAGTAGGAGTATTTCACTGCCAAAAATACAATACGACCTCATGCTTGCCAGCCCTCATTTGCCTTGATGTCTCGAATGCAATATCCTGGATTTCATCAGGAGATACTGATCCGATACAGGGAGACAGTGAAGCCAAGGGAATTGTTTTGAATTCAAACCCTCTTAAGCACAGCATCACGTCATGGTGAAACCACCAGCTGAAATGAAGACTGACAGTTTAATTTCTTGAAGTACTGGTAAAGAAAAGATATCTGCCATGATGGCTACTGGCTTCCACAAGCTGATGGTAATAGACTGTGAGGTCCTTTACAGCTGAAGAAATTAATCAATTTTTTCCCCTAATATACCTGTCATTTTCTATATGAGTGAGTTTTTTTAGAATCTACTGCATGGCTATTTGGTTTCCCTATCCCCTCTCTGTCTGCCTCTAACTTTTGCTCCGTATGGATTTTACAAATTTACCTGTCTAGACTTCCTTGTAATGAGATGGAAGTGGGTTTGGCCAACAACAAAAACAAAGACTTGAAAAGGTTTGCTCAAAAATATGCTTTGTTTTGTTTTAAATAATTGTGTCTTAGTTGAATATGAACAGGAAACTTGTAAATAATAAATTATTATTATTATTAGTAGTAATAATAATAATAATAATAAATAAACACTAACAATCCTTCTCCACACGGCACAGCATTTCATAAATGGCTGTTTTCTTCCTTGGCTCAATGAAAACTTCCAGTATCTTGAATCTATAGTAGAAAATACTTCAAAGGCAAAAAAATGGATGAAATTTGGGATCAGAAAAATTAACTGGGAATTTCATAAGCAGCAGAGCCAGAGCAGTCAGGTTGTGTGTGCACTTGCACTTGTCACCTCTCCCTCCAAAACAGCAGCAGCTCCCTTTACTCCCTTTACTCAAGGAAATTTGTGGCTTCCTCGGATCCCTGCCTATGCTTGGAGGACTTGCCAGCCCTCCTTCCCAGACAAAGTGTGCAACAGCTGAGGGCTCCCTGCCCCTCATTGGATGGAGAGTCCTTCACGTCTCACTCCTTTATCTTGGCAGTTCAGTAAAACTTGTAAAATGTCACTATTCTTGGGACTTATCTCTCTTTAAAATGTATTGGAAATTAGCACTTGTGTTTAAAAGTAATTAAGGGAGGAATGACAGACAGTTTGACAAAGTATCCTATTTCCTTAGGAAATCTATCTTAAAAAAAGGGGGATTTTCATGTAGAAATTATAAATTTTCCCCAAACAAAAACTTTCTTAGTTCCTTTAGGCACCAAAGATTAGCAAGGCCTGGAGGAATTTTAAACTCCAATTTCAACTTCAGAGCTTGGGCTAGCAGTTTACTATTGAATTGTCAATTATCTTGATCTTTTTAATCAACTCTGAGTTTAGGCTCTAGTACAATATTTATTTTTTCTGTTTTTAAAGAAAAAAATGGAATATAGGACTGAATAGAAATAAAACTGGTTTTCCATGGAGCGCAAAAAACACATATACATCATTTCATCCAACGTCTGAAGTTTTTTTTTAAGGTTTTCCATTAGTGTATTCTAGCAAATGATGGGAAAGTGATTGTTTCTAATATACACTATAGGCTTATTCCTTCCTGATCAATGCATTATTTGTAGGCTTTTCTCTCAGGCCATTTGTATGGTGGTTTTACTCTTGCTTGGTGGAGAACTGAAGGTGCAAAGAGCAGTTTCTGAGACAGCCCATGGTGTGCTTGTAGAATTCCTCAGACAGATGTGGAATCTGAAAATAAAGTCACAACACACCTTGAAGAAAAGACTTTGCTGCCTAAAGTTTTGATCACAGGACAGTATAACTCAGTATCACAGTACATAAAGTGCAACACACATTGATGAGTTCTGACACTCCCTGACCATGTAAATGTGGAAGTACAGAGGCTGCAAATCGGTCATGAAGACCAACTGAGAGCAAGGGAGATGGAATAAGGTAGCTCTCTTCTCCTTTGGCTTCAGCCACAAAGTTTTCAGGATCTTCTTTCCCACACTTTCCTAACACAGTGTGTGACTTAAGTGCTGGGAATTGGGCAGGAGAGTAGAGAAGCAGAGTAGCTGTATATTGAGGCTATAACCTTTCATGTTCTTTATGGATGGAGAGATGAGAGTTTTCATGCTAGCTATTTACTGGGTTACACGCAGAATACTTAAACAGAGACAGACTGAGACCAGCACTGCATGAAATTTACACAGGTAAAATTAGACTTTATGTTAGAACGTATGCGCCTGAGATTCTCCGCCCCACACCAAAACAGTCGAATATTTGCCTGGAGCATTGGAGAAATTGAATCTCTCTCAGGAACTCCTCATGAGCACTCTGACACACTAAGATAAAATCTCCTAAAATCAAGTGCTACTAAAGATTTTTCAGAATCAGAGACAACAAAACCAACATTTTTGGTTTGGTGCAGGACCTTTGAAATGTATTATTTAACAATTCAGCGAAACTGAATGCCCAAGTTTTATTTATTTTTTTTTATCCCTTTGTATGTGTTTCAAAATTGTGACCACTTCTTTATTTTGGGACTATTTTTTGGATACTGTTCTTTTTAAAGTTCCTAGGGATGAAAAAATACCAAACAATAGTTTGAACTATTTTAATAATGTCTGACTGGTGACTAGACATGTAGATCTTTTTGTAGCTCCTTAATTGAATTTTTTTTTTAATTAGACCATGTCTTCAAATAATATCCCAAATCACAGTTTTAATCTTTACCAAGAGACAATTTCCTCTCCTTGCACTGTGTTGGTGTCTTTCTGTTGCCAGCAATAAGGAAATAAATAGCAGCAACCTGATTTGTTATTATGTTGCAGTGGTACACTGAAATCAGAACATCCTAGTCATGAAGATAACTGAGTTAATTAATGGACGTTTGCAGAGGACAGCCAGGTTCCAGCATTTTCTTCTGTGTGTCTTTCCTTCCAGATGGAAATTTATCTATAATCAAGCTGATTCCAACAAAGTTTTATAAGGAAACAGACAAGTCAAACCCATCCCTGCAGGACTCTTGAGAGAAAATTTGATGTGCCTGCTGGGACTCCTCTTACAAAGAGGGAGGAAGGAGAAACTCTTACCTTTTTCTTTTATAAAGAATCCTTATTGGATCATAAGCAAAACTGAATTTAAGATCTTCAACTACAGAATTAGAGGAATAACTAATAAAGTGCAAACAGATGTATATTCACATATATGTCTTATATAGACTAATGTTTGGGAAGGTGGAATGCCATGTATTCAAAAATACCCATTTTCACAGATCCTGATTGCTGTTATCAGAAAAAAGAGTGATAACACTGGAAAATCAGTGAACCAGGGGAATCAATAATATATACTTTATATATCAACATGAACAGTATGTGTGTACTTACATCTGTACATATAATATATGCGTGGGGTTTATATGTGCATATCTATATATTTATGTGCACATGCAATGCTCAAAGAAGTAATGTAGTTGTTCTGCTATGGAAATAAAGGAGGCTGGGTGTGATTTATAACTTTAGATAAACCAAAAAGATTTTCCTGTTTATTTTGACTTGTACATCTGTGTAACTGGGCTCCTACTGGATTGCATCAAAGTACATGTTCTTATGAGTTGGTGAAAAATTGTGACCTCCACAGAAATTCTAATGGAACAAATGTCATGTTCTGCAGTGGAGATAAAATCAGGGCAGAGAGGACCTTCAAAAAGCAGGGTGGAATGGAGTGGGGAAGAGGAAAAGCTATAGATTTACACTTTGTTTCAGAGTTGAAATATTTTTGAAAGGTCAAACTGAGAGAAAGGACAAGGTCACTAAAGTGAATTGTGAAATGATCTTCATGAACTGTGCTTTTCATTGCATCCATGGATGCTCCTTCAGTTTATATCTGAAATCTTCACCCACTCTGAATTAGTGGTAAAACAAAATTAATTGCCCAAGTCTCCTTGTGGAACAGTAAAAAGGGTGAGAGTGATTCTGTCCTCAGAAGTATAAATGAAGAGTAGAAATGTCTTAAAGTAAGAATTGCTTTCAGTATAGCTTGATATTGAGCTGCAATAATTGCAAAAGCTTTCTCAGAAAGAGCTGGTATTGTCTGTGCTGCCTTCACAGGCTCTTTTGACCATTTTTTTTGGAGCTAAATGCCTACATATTGGGTTCAAGTGCTTTGGTAGCCATACGGGACTCGATCCAGCCACTGTACTTCAGGCTCATCTTTTAGACAGACATCTATTACAGTGATTTTCAACATTTTCCTTGAGAAAACTACTTCCTTGTCCATAATTTCGCTTAGAAAAGCTGGAATCACTATGAGATTGCTGCTGCTGGTTCTGGCTACTGTTAATGAACCAAAGATCTAGCAAACTTCATCTTCCTTAAAGTTACTTTTATTGTCTCCATTTTCAGATAAATAGTAGTGATGGAAGGGTCTGTGGTGGCAAGAGAAGGACTGTTTCGAGAAGCAGTTGGCTAAGGGTTTAAATATTTGTCTGTTCCATGTCCCAGGATATGATCTGTGTACTTTCTCCCTGTTCAAGAACATTTGCAATGTTCTTGAAGTGCTGCTTTGTGGGCTGCCAGTCCCTGAAATGGCTAAATCAAAATGCTCTGGTGCATTGAATTTTGGCATTATTATTCAGTAAATTGTGTCTCTTCCTCTCACTTGCTTCCTCTTGATACTTATTATTTAACAGCTGTTGCCTCTGACACCAGATGAAGGCAGCCCAGGTCTCCAGGCAGGGCAAAGCACACCCAGGGACAGAGGTGGCTCCTGAGGCATCCGTCACCAAGCACAAATCTCCAGACACAGTAGCAACACTGCATTCAGAGTTGTTTATCAAGTGCCAGAAGCAACTCCTGAAGTGCTGTTGGATGTGCTTCTGTCTCTGTTAGATTGTAAAGCAGAGAAGGAGCTGAATCCCAGCAGCTGCAGGAGATGGGCTGGGGCAGCAAAGGCAGCACAGGCTAGAGACTAAATCCAGTAGCAATATACCAATGCAAAATCCCCTTAGCTTTCCAGTGAATAATCTTAGGTCTGCAATATTAATTCACCAGTTTGGAGATATTTCTTCAACCAACAAGGTTCATTCAATCTACCTATGTGTTTCTCCAAGGCTTGGATCTGATTTTGGGTTGAGGCTTTGCTAGCTTCCTATAACAAACTCATGGCATTTATAGAATTATTTTATTTCAGTTGGGTCATCCTGTGCTATACTCTGAGATGTTCCTTCACCTGGGAAGAAAAAGATACTTCATTCTTTAATATTTTTCAGAATGGAGGGGCCTACTCTGAACCTGAAGGCTGATCAGTCAATTTGGGCTCTTTTACTCGATTTCTTTTGGTGGTTAACTAAGCTCTGTGATGTCCTTTCACTCTGCAACCCAGAGGATGTTTAGCTTGAAAGCTGTAGCTGTATTACTCTTTCAGAACAAGCTACGATGCTTATAAAAGCTTTTCAATCATACTTCAGAGTCCTCTGGGACAGGCAATGTTTGTTTACTAAACATTTTACTGACATTACTTCATTTTTACATATTTGTGACTAAGAAAACACTTTGATTGGCTTGATATTGGAATTAGTGGGGAAAGGCCTATACTCAGTGACTACATTCGGTGATTATATAACAACACAGCTCCTTGATATCTATTAATCCTCTGCCCATTTCTTTGACATTGCAATCTCCTGAATGCCTTCCCTTTTTGCATGGTCAGTCATCACCCATCTAGCTGAGGTGGGCTCACAGCTGGAAAACCCTTCCCTTGGACAGAAAAAAAACTGAAAAGGGAGGAAGGGAGAAAGATACAGACAAAAATATTACCTGAATTCAGGATTTCAAAATCATCTCTTTATTTTCCATCTTCGAATGCTGTGCATTAGAGTGGACACCTATTGGCACAGCCCTGTGAAGGAATAAAGGTCTATATGGCCTGTTCCAGAGCTCAGAGAAAAGCCTGTGCAGAAACTCTCAGTGAGTTTACTAAGTGAAGAATTATTTCTCTGCTAGGATAGCTGTATTACAGCAACTTGCCTGTTGACACCTGGGGAAGGTGGGGCTGGTACAATTTGGATTATTTTGAAAATAAAAAGCCTGTTTCTTGTTTTGCTATGGCTTCTGGCAAGCACTGACAAGTTGGTGGGATTAGTGGGATGGTTTTAGCAAGGTAGCTTCCTTCTTCAGGTTCTCCCACCCCTCATCTGTCTATTTCAGCAAGTTTAGCTAAATTGGTAGCATTTAAAATCTATTAAAAAATGGAGGCAAATCAAGTATTCAGAGGCAGTGATATGGAAAGCTGAAATGCAATGACTTTTACTTTTTTGTAGAATTTAATATCTACTATCAAGGTTAAGAACCACAAACTATGACTGCCCAAAAAAAGGGAAGAAAAATAAATAGAAAAAGCTTTCTTCATCTTAACTGTACCTATGTCAGTCTTCCAACATACAGAACTAAAAGTTAAACCATGACTTGGGAATAGAAAAACAGGCCATTGAAAGAGAAATTCTGTGGAAGAACTTTGCTAAGGTCTAGATGGCACTGATCTGGAAAGATACAGGGATATAGGAGATGCTGCTCTAAGGCATGTGGGCAATTTCCTGGATCTCCAGGTGCTGTAAGGCTGAGTGGTCTATTACCTCTCTTTGTCTCTCCATTGCCTCCTGGAATAAATGCAGGTAGGTTTTGCACAAAAGTTTCATGCTGTTTAACTGGTGTACAACCCTAGAAAAGATAGCCACGCCAGAATCCTTGAGTTTTGTCAGATCCACAGTCCACC
This sequence comes from Corapipo altera, assembly GCF_003945725.1. NCBI lineage: Eukaryota > Metazoa > Chordata > Aves > Passeriformes > Pipridae > Corapipo > Corapipo altera. Next base: position 8,529,039 of record NW_020884896.1, on the reverse strand, counting down.
CTCAGCTCCTGCAGCTGCAGCAGGCTGTGTTTGACACAGGTGCTGCTCTGGAGGGGTGAGATCTGATGGAATGAGTGTTGAAACAAGTGATGGATCCCAAATCAAGTCCTGTATTCAAAGACTCTAATGCATAGAGTGAGTATGACCCTAATCCAAACATGGCTTTGGGTTCATAATCAGAAGAACCAACTTGCTGGTAAATGGGTGAGGGAGACCATTCAGCCTGGTGGTGCAGGTTTCACAGTGGGTACCTGGGTGCCACCAGCTTGGACATCAGTGTAAAGCTCCAGCCTGATTTCACTGCCTTGTTTCTCCTTCCATCCTAATACTTGGCATACATTCAGTTTCTTTACAATAAGAGACAGTTTCTTCGTCTGCTGCCCTTTCGGTGTGTGACGGCTATAAACCACTGGTTACAAAGCTTGAGCATTTCAGAATCTACTGACATTTAAGGAAAAAGATTACCAAGCCCTTGAAAGAAACACACCACTGAAATACACAAAGAAGTGAGTGCAACTTCCATGCTGTTAAAGCGATAAAGAAATTAATGGCATACCAGGTACCAAAATCCCACTGCTGCTTGGAGATATCGTCTTTTTCCTCTCTTTTTTTTTTTTTTTAAATTTTCTCTCCCTCCACAATGTATAAAGGTAGCCGCAGTTAAAGGGATGGCAAGGCGCAGAAAAGATATTGCTTCCCCTGAGTTTTATGAAGCTGATATCAATCTTTTTTTTCATAAACTTCAGGCCTGTTATTACCCTAAAAGCGTGTTCTGCGGCATTTAATGTGACACTGATGAGAATACAAATAAGGGGAAGTGAGGGAGATGGAGGACAGGGAGAGAAGAATCAAATGATGTTAAATGCAAGGACCTGAACAGCACTTCCATATCAGTTGCCATTGAGGAGAGTTTAAAGAGGCCAGGAAACCGTAGAGCATTTGAATTGTGTTTGGGGGCAGTAAATCAATTTGAGCTTCAACAATGAGGTAAGAAATATCATCTGAGGAAGGTGAGAAAATAAATTTGTGCTATGGAGGCATGAAGGCTTGCATGTGAGCTAATGGGGCATGTTTTCGCTAAGTATAGTGTAAAAAGTCAGGTTATAAATGCCCTTGAAATTGGGATGATTTGGAGTAGAAAACAAATGCTTTGCATTATCTAAACTTTCACCTGGAAGTGCATGAAATGCTGATTAGTTTTATGTCATGTTTATCCAGTGCTTGGCTAGATTCTAGTAGGTGTGGATAACTTTTAGTAGAGAAATGTTCTGGCTCCTGAGTAGTGAGACGAGGTTGGACCACTTGTTTTGTTCCTTCTCTGATACATGAGTAGCCAGCAACTGGCATGTTCAAAAGAAAGCAAGAGGTAATTCATCATACAGGGTGTGACTATGAAATTCCTTGCTTCAGGGTATGGGGATATGTAGAGTTTGCACAGATTCAAGCACAGACTGGACAAACTCATGAAGGGAAATCCACTCAGAATTACTGCACATACATGAATCATGTTTGGTTTGGGCAGTCCTTGAGCTGCAAACTGCTAGAGATTGGAGAATGTTCTGAAGTATTACTTCATGACTGCCTGAGACTTATATTCTTTTCTTGGCATCTTCTTTTTGTTGCTCTCAGGCATGTGATCCCAGGTGACCTTGACTCACTATGTTGATTGTGAAGACTACCACCGCAGAACAGAAGCCACCATGGTTTTACACATGATTAGGGATTATTCTTCAGAGCATGAGAAACTCCATAAATTTACCCGAATACATGCACACCCCAAGGTAATTTTTCCATGCTGCTTGGAAGAAGTCCACCTTCTGTCTTAGCCCACAGGAAGAATCTAGGCTGGGAGAGCAGGACTTGCAAACATCATAGTCTTTCTTGAGACCATCTTTTCTTTGCAGTAGATATTTACAGTAGAGCACTGTTCAGCGCTAGGCTGAGCCACGGCTGAGTTTTTTGCAGTTAGAGATAGACTCTTGAGTGACATTCATGAGACCATGTCCTGAGGAAAAACAGGGTGGCCCCACTGGAGCCAACTTGACCTATCTCAGCTGAAGATCAGACCTCTGGAGCTGTTGACACAGATGGGCTCCCCAGACTGTTACAGTGATTATGCAGGATACATAATGCAGCTGCAGAGCCACAGGGTAACAAGCTGAGCAGTCAGTTAACTGACGAAGTCACTCCTTTCCTCAGGCTACCTCCTCAAACTTTATTGCTGTGAGGAAGTTTACAGGACAGTAGGGAACAAAATGAAGTAACAAATACTATCTCTGAAATTAACCTGGAGGAGGAGTGGTGGAATGTGAGCTGGACACAGAGTTGAACGCGGTCAGAGCAATGACGTCTTTCCGTTCATCCCTTTTTTCCAGTGTAATGCACTATCAGCTCTTCAGACAGTTCTTGAGGAATGCAAGAAGTCAGCTAACAGCCTTTTTGAGAAATCTGTGTTAGCACTTTCAAGACATGTTGCTGTGAACAGGGTGTAGCTGAAATGGTGATAAATTACCTGATACTGTCAGAAAGCAATGCTGCAGGCATCCTCTTGACAGCCTTTTCAGACTCCCTAAATGCTCCATAAATATATTAATATTTTGACCAAATTGTACCATATGTGATGTATATTATCAGTTCTCAGTTCATAATTTCAGTTCAAGTACCCTGTGCCATATTTGCATACATGAGCAAATGAGAGAAATTTATCTCATTTTCAGATTATTATTCCAAATGAGGACTCAGAGTGTGCTCATGAAGATCATACGTAATTTTCCATAGGCATGAAACTTTTCATGTAACTCAATACATATTTTGATAAGAAAATAACTATTATAACATCTCAATGTTTGTCAAATACTGTTTAGAAATAAGAAAATAGTGAGAAAATTGCAGCAGTCAGAGTATCTGTGTTTTGAGTTTTGATGACATGTAAAATTGGTTGAAGTTTTTTCAGATTTCTGCAAAGAAGTCTGCCTTGAAATGTCAGTATTTCATAAGAGTTTTCAATAGCTCTTCAAGTGACACAAAGTACTCTCATGTCAATGCTGGAAAACCCCAACCTACAGCTGCAGCTGTTCCTACATATGGAATTTACTTTGTAAAGAGAATTCATAGCTGAGGACCAGAACAGTTCATCAGGACTGTTAGAAAGAGAAAAAAAGTTTCAGAAGAGACTGCAAATCTGCAAAGCAACCCCTTTCTCTGTTTTTTTACTGTCTTAATACTCAGTGGAGGAAGAGGGGATATCTGTTGCCATGCTTTCAGAACAACTTACATTACAATGTATTCTGAAGGCTTAATCTTGCAATATTTTGGTGTGAAGTTTTGTCTCAGCCATGTAATTTACTCTGTTTTAATGTTGGATGGCTTTCAACTTCTCTGTGTATAGGCTAACTGCTCCCAGCACTTGGATAACTTGGACTGTAACTTTTTATAGGAAGGGACTGTCGTGTTTGTTCAGTGTTCTGTTTGAGGCTCCTTAAGGATTCCAAGAAGTACAATAATAAATTGGAAAAAATGGTACTTCATGATGTTCAGGCACGCTGTTTGTTTTATGGGGACCTATTCTTGAGAAGTGAAATAGTTGATGTACCCAATGCCAAAGTTCTATGTGGGCAGCAAATTGTGTGATCATTTGTGGCTTCGGTATGTCACATGCAGAACAAAAATCTTCCCAGGTATCTATGCACTCACATTTAATCCTGTGCTTACAGTGTCAGGTTTTTGACAGCAAAACCCATAATGTCCTGAATCAAAAGAGGCACCCAACATTATCAAATTGTTCCACAAAAGCCTCAGATGTTTGGTTTTCGTTGTTTGTGGGTTTTTTTTTTCAGGAAAAGAATTCTGACAGTGGAAAAACACCAAAGAATTCCATACTTTTTTTTTTCCTCTCCTTCAAATTCAGGAAGAAACTATCCTGAAATACTCTACAAAAGCATGGGGTTTATCCATTCCAAGTAAAGCAGGGTGATCACCAGAAGTGTCCTGGTCATACAAAGAAAAGCTATAACGATCGTGTCACTAGGTCACTGCCTGTCTTTCTAGAAGGGTCCCATGGGACCTTTTTGCCATGAAACTCCCCAACCTTAGTCACAAGTCTTTTTTCCAAGGCTACTTGTGTGTATTTTTAGTATTTTCATGCTAAGAGGGAGTTTGTGCTCTGCTTCTCTCTCCTTTAGTGGATGATGTTTCTGTTTGTCTGATGAATTTCCTCCTTTCCTCATCTAGACTTTGTTCCCTTGCATAATACAAGAAGCAGATCTGTTTTCCTTAGAGGTGATGACCTGTAATGTAGTAGCAGGACAGGGAGAGATAGACCAGGTCATGATGTAATTACCACCACACTTGTAAGTGCAGGAATTTATGTCTTCAAAGCTAATAAAACCCCCACTTGTGGGACGATTCCGCCAGCACCCAACAGGTGGCAGAGCAATTTTCACCCAACTGAAATGGTATGTTTATAAAAGGAAATAGAAATTCTTTTATTTATTTCTTAAAACTTGTTTCTGCTGAATGCTAAAAGACCTATCTAATAGCAATACATTTTTTAAGTAATGAAATATTTACAGCTGGAGCCTTCAACAGAGGAACAGTAGAGTATGTTTATTTTGCAGCTTAGTAAATTATATATATATATATATATACCAAGAATCAAATGGATGCTTTCAGTTGATCATGCTAATCCAAACAGGCTTTCTTTATGCTTTTTAATCTGGAGAATTTGTTTTCCATTCCCATGCACATAATTATCAAAGCATCTATTAGACACTATAAATAAATCCAGGCCCTAAAATTTGTCTCCAGACTCAAAACACACATATAACTGCAGGGCATATCATTCCTCAGCAAAAGCTGGTGGTTTTGTCACTCTCCCTGGGCCCTTGGTAGACCCTTAAAGGAAAACTACAGTGATAGCTAAATAAACATTTGCTAAATAAGAACATATATATTGAAATTTATGCAAAACTGTTCAGAAATATCTGGCAAAAATTCCATCTCACTATAATAGTAGTGGGTGCTTGTAGTTTTAACAAACGCTTTGCCAAGTCCAAGATGGAGAAAAGCTGAATTCTGCTTCAGCACTTGTTTCCATAACCTGTATACCAGGGAAAGTCCCAGGGTGGACTTTCTACAGCCATATTCCCTTGAGCATTTGGGATGAGAGAGACAAATTGCATGGAAATACAGTGCATACTGTTAGCCAGACAAGTTCTGCTGTTGCTTGAACTCAGTAAAGTTCACCCCTGCACAAGTTAATAATTTGAAAAGGGCAACTTGCAAGAGAGAAAAATAAAAATTCAGAAAGCAGAGAAGACTTGAAAACTCTGATAAAACCTCAAGGAATCTGTTAAAAAATAAGGATCTCAATTTATGTGAATGTATGTTGACCTGTGTGTGCACATGTTTACTCAGAAAGGTGGTAATTTCACTGCTTCCAATCTGCTTTCCTGTTATCAGTGCTCAGTGCTTTGGGTACATAAGATGAGCTGCAGGATCTAATGCTTGGTCTCACTGGAGAGCCAGTGGTGTGACCCTGAGCTGCCTGTTGGATTTGTGGTGAAGGCTGCTCATGGCCACATGATTCAGCTCTAGTCATTCAGTCGGTGGTCACTAAGGGGGACTTGAAGGGTGTAATTTTCACTCATTGTTTGCTATTGAATCTGGTGAGCCTCAAGTATACTAAACCATAAGAAGCCGCAAGACATAAGCAGGAAGAGGCATGGATGTTATGACAGATATAATAAAAAAGAAAAGCGGAAAGAAAAGTATTCTGATTCTCAGCCAGAATCAGACTATAGGATATCAGCAGTCCCACCAGAAACCCAGATCTGCTCTGAGTTTTATAGAGAAGCATCCTTATCATGAATGCTGCATTCAGATAGTTTGCCTCACAGTACTGGAGCAGGGGCAGGCTTTAGATGACCATGTCTTCTGCTTCAGCATGAACAGTTGGATACCCACCAGTTACTCCATAGACACCCCAGTGGAGTCCACGACAAGTTAATCCCCATTAGCCAAAGAAATGGTGAAGTTGCTATTAGGGCCCTTTTTAAAGAAGTTTAATGAGAAAAATATCACTAGAAAAAGTGCAGAAAGCAAAAAGCTTGCTGTTGCTTAGCTGGTTCTTTCCAGCTGGATAGTTCTCGAATACTGAACGTTAATTGGAAAATAACAGCATTCCTGCCTGCTTTTAGAAAATCAATATGCGTTCTGCTGTCCTCCTCCCCCTATTCAGGTTAATTCATTACCAGGATATTTTTAGACATCTGAATAAATAAAACCAACCCTTTTACAGTCAAAAACTAATAACCATAACCAGCCAAAAAGATCTCCCCAGTGCAGTCCTTACCCTGCCTTCAGTGTTGCTCACTGATGTCCATGCCAATTGTCTGCCCCAAATCACTTGTCAGCCCTTCTACAAAGCTGGATATGCATCCTATGTTCCTTTGAACTGGCACAAGCTGAAGGATCAATGGCTCTGTTTGGCAGGAGCTGAGCTCCTGGACATTATGCAGCGGCAAGAGCTTGGCAGTGTTGCCTCAGTGCAAGGATGTTAATGCCAGTTCACCATTCCCTGTGAACCAAGTGAGAGAGCAGGGCAGGAGAAGAGAGGGCAGAACTGGAAATGCAAAAAGGCAGCGTCGTATTTCACAGAAGATGTCTCACAACATAAATAAACAATAATTCTAGAAACGTTGTTTTGCCTTTTTTTTTTAAATACATAGTCCTGCTAAATCCCCCTGGATCTAATTAAAACTTTGTTGGCCACCCACCAATCAAGATAATTACGTTGTCTGGCAAAACAACAACAACAAAGACAAAATAAGATAGTGCAGAGAGATGCACCTACATGACAAAACAAAAGAAAACAAACAGGAAAAACAATCCAGGCTCCATTCCTTGTTTATCAATTTTTGCCTCATTTGGAAAGTGCAAAAAGAACTAAACTATAAAAGATGTTGAGTCTGCATCTCAAAGAGTCCTTCAGCAGATGTTTAAGACAGCAAAATACCCAGAGTGTGTCAATGAGGATTTGAAATCATGATAAGGGAAACTTGCAGGAGAGAGAGGCACCATATTAAAGATTAAAATGATCTGACTACTGGGAGATACTAAGTTGAAAAAGAAGCTCTTACTGCACTGAAAGGGCAGACGTTCAAGATGTTTTATTTAGGGCAGTCACCACTAATAAACCAGGACTTGCTTAAGTTCCTCCCAAGCAAGATCCAAGATCCTGAATTTAATCCTTGTTCTCTAAAGTTCCCTGGATGCTGCTGCTCTGACAGCTGGCTTATTCCATGACAGCAAACATATGTAAGTTATGCTCCAAATGAACTTGATCCAAATTCCATTGAAATCAATGAAAAGACTCCCACTGATTGCAATCAGACCTAAATAAACCAAAATGTACGTGGAGACTTGGTCAGAATGAAAACTGAAGCCATTTTAAAACAGAATATCAAGGAGTCTTTATAAAAATGTTAAAAACTACTCTAGGTTGAATGAAGACAAAAGAGAAGCACACTTAATATCTTTTGAACAAACAGTGTTTCAAAGAGAGGAGAAAATCAAAGCGATTCAGATTTGGACTAACATATGCATTTGGAGGGCTGCAAACACTGGCAAGCACGGTTTTGGCATAAGAAAAGCACAAACCCTGAATTATTATTAATTGCATGAAAATATATGCAAATGGGGTTTTTCCCCTACACTTTCTTTCTATGAGAATAGATATTAAACACACAGAGCCATCCAAGGCAACAATACTCACAAAAATAAATGTAATCTCAGGGAATGTTTGCAATGAAATCAGCAGAAGCATGGCTTACGAATTGCTTCCATTGCTTGGGCTATTTATTGACCTTTGTGTGTGTATACATATATTAAACAGACAGAATTATTGTTTTTTCATCACCCTTATTTCATAAACCTCATTCTTCTAGAAGAAAGTCTTTTGACTGATGATGAGGGGATTTCTTTCTTTTTTATTCTTTCTACGGCATTGATAAAACCTGACAAAATTTTAACTAATTCTGAAATTATTTTAAAGAGTCCTTTTATACATAATATCAAGTTTAACCCTAAAATAAATTAACATTATCAGGGTCCTGTTTACCAGAAGCAAGTATCTGTATATGAACTTTATATAGGTTAATCTTTCAGGTGCTACATCCACAAACATCCTGGGTAAATTGCTAAGAGCTCTGGGCAAGATATAAACCCAGGACCAAACTTATGGAAAGAAATTATTTTATGTTGGAAATTGTTCTGGGAAACGTCTCAATTAATTTAAATCATATGAATAACCAGTTTGTTTTTTTTAATTCCATGGCCAATTGGAGTTAAATAAAGGGATAAAAGAGACTCAGAAATCTAAGATTAATTTCAAGATGAATGTAACAGATTGCTCAGCTTGAAAAACATTATTTTTTTTCCTTTTATGTACCACATATATTTTAAATATACATAGTCTAAAAAATCTTTGTGGCTGTGTAAAATAGTTCTGGAAACCCATTTTTAAGGAAAAAAAGAGAAAAAAGGAAAGAGGAAATCCTTCCTTTCCAAAGTGCTCAAATGGAGTGTTTTAATTTGATTGCTTTGTCTTTGTATTTTATGTTAAAACACTTCAGATTAGGTTTAGAGCCAACAGGAGCTTTGTCTTCACACCATTCTCCATAGTTAGGAGGACTAGTGTTTTTTCCTTATTTTTTTAAAGAAAGAAAATAAAACAAAGAAAATTTATAATCTTGTATAAATCCATGACATCAGGAGCCTGAAATTCACTACATGATTCATGATGAAAAGATTGACAACACAGAAATACGGATTTCCTTTGCATTTTCTCCTGATTTTCTACTACCCACTCCAAATCCTTCATTATGACACTTTGGTCAGAAGATTGGAGTTTCTCACCAGATGTGGGGCTGACATGATGTCTCTCATGCCTGTTTCTTCTGCTCTTATTAGAGGATGTACCTCTCCCTGTCCCATCCAGCTAGAGAAGATGGATACCACAGATATGAGAAAGTGCTGAAGAAGCTACTGAAGAAGCTATAAGGCTGGAGAGAGAAAACATCGGAGGAAGTTTCCCTCTCTTCATCTGCCTTAGATTCTGGCCAGATAGATCCTACGAAAACACTAACTTTCCGAACAGCTGCCCCAATGGGAAAGGTGTCTCTGTCTATGCACTGTAATGTTCAGATGTGGATGTCTGTTGGGAAGTATTCCACTGCTTATCATCTAGCAGTAAAATTCATGTTAATATCCTCTACCTTGTTTTAGGCAGAAACGAGCTGGGTTAGTAAAAACAGTTTTAACTGATGACCAAATCTTTCTCTCCTGATTGTGTACCATGGGAGTGTGCATGTGAAAAGCTCTGTTGCTTGACCTGAGAGTGGTGCTAATGTCTCCAGAAAAGGGCTTCTGACCATGACTTAAGAAATAATGCATCACTGAGGCAGGACAAAGTTGCCTCACAGAAATTTTTGCCTGGTCATTTTTTCAGTTCTGAAATAAAATACTGCCAAAGAGCAAGCTCATGTCTTCCATCAGCCTCAAGGATTCTCATTTTTTTAATATTTTTTACTTTTCTTGTAGTAAGAAGGTAGGATAGAAGAATAATATTATTTCTGCCTTTTCTTTCTGGTGCTAGATATTTTATCTTTAGTTGTACCTGGAACTCCTACTTTGTCAACATTTCAGGTAAGAGAAATCAAGCAAGGTGCACAAGCAAGAAAACACAATCTGTATCGATGACAAACTATAAACACCATTCACAGGCCATTAAGTTTGTAATCTTCTCTTCATCATTATTCTCTTACCTCCATTAAATTCTTCCACTACGAAGTGCAGAAGCCAAAGGTGACAGCAGTAGAGTGATAGACAAGAATTTTTATTGTCCTGTCAATGCAGATAAACCCAGAGCTGAGAGAGTGTCAGGCAAACTTCCCCAGTGATAAGTAAAGTTCAGTAATCTCTAGAAAAGGGAGAAAATACAAATGATTTTTATGCCTTTTAGGCTTTTAAGAAGATTTATGTTACTGAAGTATCCTGACTCTCTGGAAGGTGCTTTGACTCATATTTATTGTTCACAGGAAACTATTATCTGCACATGATCAGTCTGCTTCAAATTGCAGATTTGCAAGGTTGTAAGACAATCAGAGGCATCCCACAGCCACAATTCTCTCAAGGAACTGGAAAGGGCTAGAAGACGATGGGATGAGAATGACAGATAGTTGCCCAGGGGAACAACAGAGAGAGTAAAGTAAAGCCCAGTTTTTCTAGTATGGCCAAATCTAGGATGTTATAGCACAACTGTCCCCAGCTGTTGTTTGCCAATGGATGTACCACTGGTAGTAGCACTACATTAGACCTAGAACTCCATTATCCCACTCTCAAATAAATGTTAGGAGTGCTGTAGGACTCTGCAAAGGTTTGACAACAATATTTAGTAACAATACCGTGGGTAGGTGGGATGGGACCCAAGAGGACAAAATTGTCTAAGAGTCCCCATTGGTTTGTTAAACCAGTGCTGGAGATACAAGAATCTAATCAAAGGAGAACTAGACAGGTCTCTGGAAGAACCCAAATTTCACTGCAGGATGGTATCTAAGCTCATGTGGAACCTATGAATCATTTGTCATTGGAACAGGTTACTGGCTTTATCTTGAGGAGAGATGGGATTTACGCCTGCCTTTAGCTGTAGACATGCCTTCTTCTTGACCTATTTTTTAATATTCAAATATTCAAATGAATGTTTGTTTTGAGAGACCAGCCTCTCACTTGAAGCCAAGCCCCCATCATTACTAGATCAGATTGGCCACAGTTTTGTCTTCCTTAGGGTGATTTTACAATCCTGTCCTGGCTTAGCACTATCTTTCTGGGTGAGCTTTTTCTAATTTTCAATCTGAACATTACAAACACGAATTTTGTCTTCTCTTTGTTTTAATAGCTGCCTCAGCCAAGAAGTGTTTGGCTTCTTCATCTTCGTAACTCCCTCTCAAGTAATCATTGGCTGATAATTGGTAACCTCTTGGCCTCTTCTTCTCCAGGTTAAACAAGCTCAGCTCTCAGTCACCTCCTTGTAGGTTGTGTGCTCACCACCGTTGTAGCCCTCCACTTGTAACCTTCCTCAGTTTCTCCATGTTCCTCTCAAACTGGGAGCCCACAGCAGAAACAGTACTCCATGTTCAGCCTCTGCAGTGCTAAGGAGGAGATTATAGTTTCTTCTCATCTCCTGATGATGCTCTGCCAAAGGCAGATGAATATGCAGTTTGCCTTATTTGCAAAGGGAAACGCAGGGCAAACCCCAGACATTTTCCAGTCAGCTGATTCTCAACTGCTGGGACCAGCATTCCAGCCAGGTTCCAGACCTCTATCAATCACCCACGTCCTCAGTTTACCGTGAGACTGCTCTGGGAGCTGGTATTAGAATAGTCAGCTGTTTAGTGAGGACGAGGACGATCAGGTTGGTCAAGCATGATTTGCTAAAGCCATTCTCATTTTTCCTGGTTGCATTCTTGCCTTTCATGTGGTTGGAAATGTCCACCACATACATTTTAGTTATTGATGGCAAAAACCTTCTGGGTATTATGGGGTTGCTTTAAAACAGTCAGGATGAAATGTGACAACTGCTGGGTCATCCCTGTGGTTATCATTCATATTGGCGGTGGTGAATGAGTTGACTATGAGATACACCTCAGGCTTCCTCCTTTCACCAATGTTTACTAGTTTAAAAGTTGTTGTAATAAAGCTCATTCCAGCTGTGAGCTCCAGCTAAGTTTTCTCCTCAGCTGCAAGCTCAGAGCACTGGCTGAGTGTGTGCAGTCCCGATATAAGCACAGTCCTTGCAATTCTACTTCATACTCAACTAACTATGAAACCCTGCAGAATCTAAGACCAGCTTTTCAGGGCAGCTTTCCAGGTTTCTTAGGCTGCAAAAGCTGATCAAGAGAGAATGTCAGCTGGGAATTTCAAGTAGCAGATTTTCTCATCCACTGTCTTCTATGGTCTGTGTTTTTTCAGCTCCTAAATTCCATGGTAATCCTTGACAGGGGAGCAGCACTCAGGAGCACAGGGTGGCAGCTGGTTGATGTCTCCAGATCACAAGGGGAGAGGATCACTGGACAAGTGAATTCAAGGCCAGGACAGAGCAGCAGATGTCATCAGAGAAGTGGGATTCAATCCCAGGATTGTAGCAAAGAGTTCTGGATTCAACATCAGTGTGGATGTGGTAGTGGTGCTTCAGCACCTGACTGGGAGTTCAGGCTTATTTGGGGGGGGTAACATGCTCCCTTCCTCCCACGGCAAATCCACTCTTGGTTTATCACTGAAATCATTGTGCACAGCTGGCCCAGGGAGTATCTGCAGCTGTAAGAGCAGGAAGGAGGTCTGGACTCAAAGAATAAAATGCCATCCCATTGGAGGTTGTATGGTGTGAAAACTCTTTGGATCCAGAAGTGGAAGTGAAACAGAGGAGCCTACATGAGAGATTTTCCAGAGGAGAGATATCTAGACAACTCCTACTGAACCCAGAGAAAGCTGCTGGCTAATGAGCATCACTAGATATTTCAGTATAAACAGGCTTTGAGGAAAACTGCAACCAGGTATTGGAGCTGAGCACTTTCCTGTACTTGCAGGTGATCACATTGATCAAATCTGCTCACCTTGCTAGATAAATTGCTATGTGAACCCTTCATCAGAGGATTTAGCAAAGCAAAATGTCTCTTTAAATTGTAAAGTGGCAAAGTCTTGCCCTTTTTTTGAGATTACTTTAAACCTCAGTCTTTGCAATAGGCTGCAGCAAGAGGGAGTAAAAGAACAAAAAGACCTTGCTGTTAATATTTATGGCAACTAATGCAAAATTGCAACACATTTGCAGATGAATGAGAGCCCCTGTTAAAAGCTACAGCAGCCTAATTTTGGAATGGCACTGATTTGGGGCTTTATTGTGTGGAATAACAAAGGAGAGCTTTCATGTCAATTAATTTAGAGAAATTATTAGTGTTAAAAATAAATAGTTCAATCACCTTTCCAAAAATAATCGGGGGGGGGGGGGGGGGGAATGAAACTCAGTGAAAAGAAGATACAGATTTTATGTCAGTTCCAGATTTTTTTCAAATAATTTTTGTGTCAAATGCATTGTCGCTATGTAAGTTACAGGACTTATTTCTGATGACACCTATGTAACAATTATCAAAATATTGCTGCAAAATAAACCACACAGGTAAGTAATTTCCAGTTGTTCAATGAAATAAGAAGCACTTGGAAATAGTTGTTTTGATGTATGCAATTAGTGTCTATTTTATTCAAAGAATGAAGCATCCAGAACCTAGTCAGGAAAAAAAATATTTTTTTGTGACATTTAGAGTTGTAAGGCTTTTTTCTTTTCTCTAAGGGAAACAAGCCCTGTTGTATCCCATATTTTTTTTTTTAACAGAGATTCCGTTTGGAGGAATTATGTGTAACGTCAAACTACAGTATTCATCACTCACCGTGGCTTTATAGGAATCAATGGAGCAGTGTTCCTCTTGGTCTCCCTTCATTACACAGTCTTTACAGAGAAAACTGATGATTTGAAAAGAGTTTTGGTTCAAAAAACCCTGATTATACAAATATTTACTAGGAAAATATTATACTAGTTTGCCTTAAAGGCATTTGGATGCAGGATAGACGAGGCTATGTTATGCCCTTGTCCTACATTAAAAACTCTTCTTGTTAAGCCCACCCAATTCTGTTTCTCTCTCTGTATCCTCTTTCATTCCTCTTTCTCCCTTTCTACTCCATCACATTGCAGACAATGTTGGCATAGTCCCTGAGGTGCTTCCATCATGCAGGGTGGATCATCTAGCATGTTTCAGAAGACAGGAATACTGTGGAGCCAGGAAATCTCTCAGGATTGCATTTTCACAAGTAGTCTCTGATTGCAAGTGTGAAACACTCCAGAGGAAAAGATTCCTGCAGATGGTAGATTATTGCAATCATTGTCATAAGGATTTATATCCTTGACCAAGCCCATATTTCCACCTGTCTTGAAACTGCCCAGTCCCAAGTGAAGATTTCTGTTAATCATCCATGTTTCATTCTGTTCCTGCTTCTCAAGGTTGTATAAATCCTAAGGAAGATGCTTGCTCCACTGCAACTGCTACTCAGAATTGGTATCTACTCCTTTAACTAAATTCCTTCTTGTTCTTCCTGAACCCAACAGCAAGAACCTCCTCGAATGCTCTCCTGTGTGTGCAAATCTCTGCCTTTGAGGTAGTTCCTCCCTGGTGAAGAGCAGGATGAAGAGTAATGGGGGTGAAGAACACCCCCTGCCACTGCTTATTCTGGCAAAAGCAGAGGCTGAAGAGGCTAGCTAAAACCTGAATTTTTCATTTGCTGTCACAGCATTATGCTTGATATTGCCAATGATTGCCTCCTGTTCCATGGCTCCCAGGGCTCGTTCCCCTCCCCTCTCTATGGCAATATTGGCTCTGTGAAACAGAAGAGCAGTCTCCTGATTTGGTAGTGTAGGGGCTCTAATAGAAAACATTTCACCAGACGTTGGAGCTGGACATGTGGTATTGAAACATCAGAGCAGGTGTTGCCTCAGGTCAGGATACCCATGAGTGCAACCTTTCCTTTACCATGGACACAGCTATGGAGTTCAGTCATTACACACCCAATGCTTCTTTTTGGCTAGTATGTGAACTCAGCCCTTCTCCAATGACAGCATAGGGGCTTACTCTGGCTCCCAACTCAGAAAGCTATCCCTTACATCAAAAGATAGGGGATTATTCTTTTGTGCCAAAGACTCTGGTTTCTTATCTCTGACAACTCAATCATCACATCATCTGTGGCAGAAAGATGGCTGGCAGCAAGATTAGATTACAGTGATTTAATATGTCTCTTTCAGATAAGTGCAGACCATGAGTATTCAAAAGCACACGTAATCAGATTGTAAACTTGACTAACACAGCATCCCTCAGACACCAAGAGTATAAATACAGATTAGACAAATTTTGGGAAGGCAGGTCCATCTGTACATATTAAACGTAAGGGATCAGGTTTTGGAATCTCCTAAACTGGTGGTTCCTAAAATAGGGATCAGGGAAAGGCTCAAACTGTATGCCTCTGTCCTATATGCACCCACAACAAAGCTTATGCTGGAAAAAGAGGCTGTGGTCCTCAGGCTGGATGCAGTATTCTCTCTCCATGACTGACTCTTGTGTACATTTGCTGAAGAGTTCTGCAGGTGCAGTGTACTCCCAGTGTTCAAGGTGTGCTATATGAGGCATATCCATATCACTCACTGGCCATTCATCACAATCCAGAGATAATCATCTGCCTAAATGAGACAGTTAGATTGTTTCTCTCATTAGCCTTAACACTCATTGGCATGAAAATCTCTATTACAATCCCAGGAGAAATCTCCTCTGACCTCTTATTAATTTAATTCCTCGAAGTTTATTTTTTGTCTCACCTACCCATCTCCTTGAATTCTATCCCTTTAGATTAAGGCCTCTTTAAGAGACTTGTGGTAGGAAGGTGACACTCTTTAGTGCATCTTTTGGGATAGATCCATCTGGTCAATCTGTTGTACAGAAGACAAAGGACTGGGTTGATAATAAGGTAGCTCCACTGTGTTTGTACAACAGAAGTGGCCTTTGTGAGGAGCTTTGGGCTTAATAAGGGAAAGCATTTAAATGCAAAGTGTTAATTATTATTATTACCTGGCAGGCTGTAACTAATAGTAACCATTTAGTTGGGAGATGTGGAAACAGGTATACAGTTAATTGGTAGATTTAGCCGAGGTCTGGTGGTTACACTGCAGACAATCCATCACTGTTGTAAGCAGTGTGAAGTTATGCCCAGCCTGAATTACTGTGAGTTTCCCTTCACCCCTGGTCTTGTGCTAATATTCCAAAACGTGTCACCAGTGAGTGTTTGAGTGAAATCTCTAGAAGAATGTGGAACAAATCTGTAAATCTCTTTCTGAAATGCCCTGCCAAAAAAAATCAATAAGGTCTTCCATGTCAGGAAGGAAATGTTAAAAAAAAATTAATTAAAAAATAAACTCTCCTGTAAATCAAATGGGAATGAGTGAGAGCAGGCAGATGGGGATGGAATAAAATTGCGGTGGAAGAGCTTTCAATTCCCTTGAGTCTTAAAATGTGTGGGCATTTGCAAGTACCTGTCAAAGCTGTGTAGGCAGTCACCAATAGTGCTGCCTGCGGTCAGGGACCAGTGGCTCCCATGGCCAGCAGACACCAGCCTCTGCAAGCAGGGTTTGGTGATCTCCTCCGGCCACCATTAGGACGGCTCCCTGGGGAAGAACCTCAGTAAAAGAGGACCACGGCTCCTTGGGGGTGAAATTGCTAGTCCTGAAAGCGTGAGAGAGCTAGAGCAGAAAGGGCTTTTCTTCTGCAGATATATCACTAGAGGGGAATCTCCCTCTCCCTGTCTCCCAGCACTAACTGCTGTCATTTCATTTCCAGAACCTTGTCCCTGTCTCCATCAGCATTTATGTGGGTACATCTCTGCCATGCATGAGTGATTTATCTAAGCATCAGCAGCTACTGTAAATGACGGTACAGTGAAGCAAAAGCAGAGCAGGGAATGGAGGGGAAGAAATGCGACTTTCCCCTCTGTGAAATCAAGCACAGGTGTCTATTCCCAGCAACTCCAGTGCACTTACATCAATCACGGGGGGAGGGAGAAAGACATTTCAGAGCCTCCTCAGACATTTAAGGTCACTTAATTAATCAAATTTAAATATTTCCTCTAGAAAAACTATAGACACACGTCTGTACATATGCACGTATTGTTCCTTCACTTTACACTTCTGCTTCCAGTTCATGTGTAGTGATTTCAGTATGTTGGGGAGCAGGTTTCAGGGGCTTGAGCTGATGGGAAGCG
This sequence comes from Corapipo altera, assembly GCF_003945725.1. NCBI lineage: Eukaryota > Metazoa > Chordata > Aves > Passeriformes > Pipridae > Corapipo > Corapipo altera. The sequence continues at coordinate 8,512,137 of NW_020884896.1, read as the reverse complement.
CAGGGGAGGAAGGGATCGAACGATTTGGGTTTAAAAGTTGGGGTAAGTGCTTCTTGGAGTGTGTGTGAGTGAGAAAGGGGGAGTGACACAGGCGCGGGGCGTCCTGGCGGGGCGGCTACAGGCGGAGCGTGATGCAGAAGCGGCGAAGTGAGAGGGAGCAGAGAGAGAGCGAGCGGGAGAGGAGCGGGCTGTGACTTCCACTGAGGCAGCCGGGAGAAATCACCAGCCAGGATTTGCTCCTCTCTCTCTCCCTCTCTCTCTGACTTCAATTCAGCTCCTCCCCCGTGTGGTTGTGGCTTTGCCTTCCATCACAAGCCTGATCAGCAACGCCAGTCTTGGGGAAGAAAAAAAAAAAAAAAGGAAAAAGAGGGGGGAAAGAGAAAAACAGGAAAAAGTGCAAAAGAAGGAAAAGAAAACGAGAGGGAAAAAAGACAGGGGAAGAAAGTAATCTCCTCTATCCCTCGGCTGCATCTAGCACAGCAGAGTCTGAAACTTTACGGAGTTTTCGCCGTTTACCCCGCGGCGAGTGAATCGGCAGCACCCGGCTCCCTCGCTCCTGCTCCTTGCTCTTTCTCCCTCGCACTCATCAGCAGTCGGCAGCGATGGAAAAAGTTGCTGGTTGGTACCCAGCCTGGCACGTTGCTCTCCTGTACTGGACATGGGTTTTCCTCTTCACTTTTGGCTTTACCGGCGCAGAAATAACTTGCAGATCCTGCCGTTTCCAGGTGCATCCGCAGCAGCAGCCGCAGCAAGGATTACTGATGCACTTGAGGACCGACAAAGGAGAGAAGGAACAGAGGAGGTTCTTTGGGGAGAAGGGAGGTGAGAGAGGGCAAGAGGCCGGGACGGAGGATGCCGGGCTGCGAGCGACTCTCGCCGCTGCTCCCACGGGGACGAAATCCAGCGGCTGGGAGACCCGGCGAGTGATGAAGGAGGAGAAAGTCGCCGGGGAGCGCCGTCCCCGAGCGGCGCCGGCTCCGGCCGAGGACCGACCCCACCGTGGGCA